>NW_028270144.1:126642690-126942690 GCF_037043375.1 Chiloscyllium plagiosum | reverse complement strand
CCCGTCTGGGTTCACGAGTATAAGTTTGCCTTCATGACCTGCCCTGACCTACACGTAACTCCAGACCCACAGCAATGGGGTTGTCTCTTATCTGCTCTCTGAAATGGCCAAGCAACCCACTCAGTTCAAAGGGCAGTTAGGGATGAGCAATAAATGCTGACCAAATTTCATTGCCTGTTTGTAAAAGAGTTCTGCTCCTCACTGGTCAGGGACGATGAGAACTCCTATTGCCCCAGTCCCACTTAGGGACTACTTTGTTGCAATACCTCTTGAGTTCAGCTTCCACTGGCTAACGTTCACTGAGGGTTCTCTCTCCTTCTCTTCTCAAAGGCTTGCGGTGTAGACTTTGAGGTGAAAACATACTGCGCCGAGAACTTGGAAGAGAAAATTCATAAAAGGTAGGGCCGTTTACCCTTCCTTCCTTCCGTTTACTATTCCTTTGCTGTGGGAAAGGAAATTAGAGGGTGTGGTGGAGGAGGGGAGGGAATGGTGGGGGTGTGGGCAACCACAAAGTTGCGCAAGGTACTGATTGACTGCCGCTCACTCTTTAGCCAAATTACTTTAGTTCAAATGAGCCCTCACTTCAGGAAGTAATGGGATGGTGAGAGGACATTGAAAGATCCTCACTATTGTCCAAATACAATCTTACTGTGCAGAAGAGGCCATTTCACTCTGTAGACTGGGTAAATGTTTCCAACGATTCAGGGATTCCAGAGCCGGGGGTCATAGTCTAAGGGTAGGCCAGTTCAGATTCAGATGGGGAGAAATGTCTTCACCCAACAAGTGGGGAGCCTGGGGAATTCTCTGCCACAGAAAGCGATTGAGGCCAAATCACTGAATATTTTCAAGAAGGAGTTAGGTATAGTTCTTAGAGGTAAAGGGATCAAAGGGTATGGAGCAAAAGTTGGAAGATGGGACTGAGTTGGATGATCTGCAGTGCTATATTGAATGGCAGAGCAGGCTCAAAGGGCTGATGCTGGAGATCAGAGTCGAGAGTGTGGTGCTGGAAAAGCACAGCGGGTCAGGCAGCATCTGATGAGCAAGATTTATCAGGAATCATGATGAAGGGCTTTTGTCCGAAACATCGATTCTCCTGCGCCTCGGATGCTGCCTGACCCACTGTGCTTTTCCAGTGCCACACTCTTGACTCAAAAGGGCTGAATGGTCTACTCCTGCTCCTAATTTCCATATTTCTATGTTTCAGTGCATTGTATCTTGAGCTGGATCTTTGTAATCCCACTCTTGCACCCCCACCCACCCACCCCATCACATCTCCCTGAGAGAACACATTGCCCATCATTACAATGAGCTTGGTGTAGCTTGTATACTGGGTCACTATTTTAAAAATAAGGCATTGTCCATTTAACACAGACCTGAGGAGAAGTTTTTTCTCACAGTGATTCGTGTGACTTTGGAACTGTCTTTCTCAAAAGTTAGTGGAGGCTGAGACCATTTTTGAAGCAGAGTTGGATAGATTCTTGGGAGGGAAGGGGATCCAAGATTATCAGGAGTTGATGAGGTCATCATATCAGTCACAATTTTATTGAATAGCAGAGCAGACTCGAGGGGCCGAATGGCTTCCTCCTGCTTGTAATTTGTCTGTTTTTCTGAATGTGTAAAGTGGAGATAGTGAGTCTAGAGTTTTCAAAAAGGTAATGTACCCAACTCTATTCCCAAAACCGTAACTTCCTCTAAATTATCCCTTATTCTCTCCTGCTTTGATTATTGGAATACCGCTCAATGTTCTTGGATTGTTTTCTGTTAGTCATTACTGAATTTATTACCAATCTCATAATACTCTCTGCTGGCAGGAACTCAGTGAGGCTGGTCATTCGTAAAGTGCAGTATGCCCCAGAGAAACCTGGTCCACAACCCATGGCTGAGACCACCAGACAGTTCCTCATGTCAGACAAACCCCTCCACCTTGAGGCATCATTGGACAAAGAGGTGAGAGACTACAGGATAACCACAGAGACATCATGCCTCAGAGCTATGGAAGAATGACTTTAGGACCTGAAGTCTTCTTTCAACCTCTCTCTGACAAAAGACCCTTTATCTCACCCTAAGTCTCTGACATTAGTTCCCATGTATCTGTTTTTCCACATAAAAACCATCATCCTGAACCCCTGATTAGATTCCAGACTGTAACTCACTCCCAGGTATCTGTTATTCTATGTATAAAACACCCGAACACCTTCATTAGATTCCAGCCTTTAACTCACTCCTGGTTATCTGTTATTGTATGTATAAACCACCCCAAACCCCTCAATTAGATTCCAGTCTGTAAAGCACTCCCAAGTAAATGTTATCCTGTATATAAACTACTCCAAACCCCTCGATTAGATTCCAATCTGTAACCGACTCCCGGATATCTATTATTCCATACATAAACCATCCAAGCGCCTTCATTAGATTCAGTCTGTAACTCATGCCTGGGTATCTGTTCTTCTGTATATAAATCCCTGAACCTTTCGATTAGATTCCAGTCTGTAACTCACTCCAGGTATCTGTTACTCTGTACATAAACCTCCAAACGCCTCAATTAGATTCCAGCCTGTAACTCACTCCATGTATCTGTTATTCTATATAGAAACCACCTTGAACCCCTCAATTAAATTGCAGACTGTAACTCACTCCAATAAATCTGTTATTCTATAAATAAACCCCCAAAGCCCTCGATCAGATTCCAACCTGTAACTCACTCTGGGTATCTGTCATTTGTTTCAGTTTTGAGTTTTTAGCCATCTATCATCACTATATGATTTCCATGTTGACTCAAATGGTTAACCAGGGAGGGGAGGGGGACCTCTGGATCTTCAACTGTGTGAACACCAATCCCTAACTGAAATATCATGTCTTAAATCATGAGTGTAGCTCATCAGGCAATACTTTTAATGCAGTGGATGTACTCTCAAACCCGTAATCTTGGTGACAGGCCTGAGTCATCACATTCGTCAGAGGATTCTGTGTTTTAAAACTTATAAACATTTTGCCGTTCCAGATTTATTATCACGGAGAACCTATAAATGTCAATGTCCATGTGACTAATAACACCAACAAGACCGTTAAGAAGCTGAAGATAGCTGGTAGGTGACCCCCAGGAAATGCTCTTTCTAACAACACCCTTGACTCTCGATATTGTTTTGAGAGTGAATTGCTTTACTGAAATGCTGACCAGCGTGTGCAACTCCTCACGGGACCAGAATTCTGTTCTTGCTGTTGATTTGCTCGGAAGATGTATCTTTACAAGATTGGCCTTTTGGATTTTGAATGGAGTGTCAAATGGAGGAACTGGATCTTGCTGAAGAGAGACTTGTTGACGCTGTTCATCTTCCACTCATCAGGAATGATGCAAGAATTTGTTTTATCAGTTGCTCATGGCATATGGACATCACTGGCAAGACCAGTATATGCTGCCCATCCCTAATTGCCCCTTGAACTGAGTGGCTTACAATTAGAATTAGAATCCCTACAGTACGGAAACAGGCCCTTTGGCCCAACAAGTCCACACCAATCCTCCAAAGAGCATCCCACCCAGACCCATTACTCTACATTTTTCCCTGACAAATGTACCTAACGCACACATCCCTGAATGCTGTGGGCAATTTAGCATGGCCAATTCACCCTAAGCTGCACATCTTTGGATTGTAGGAGGAAATTGGAGCACCTGGTGGAAACCCACACAGACACAGGGAGAATGTGCAAATTTTGTACAAACAATCACCTGAAGTTGGAACCAAACTCAGGTCCCTGGCGCTGTGAGGCAGCAGCGCTAACTACTGAGCCACCATGCCACCCCTTGCTTGCTTGGTCATTTCAGAGGGCAGTTAAGTGTCAACCAGATTGCTGCGGGTCTTCTTTTATTCATTCATAGAAATGCTGAGCCAGCATTTATTGCTCATCCCTCATTGCCCAGAGGGCAGATAAGAGTCAATCACATTACTGTTGCCTGGAGTCACTGGGTAAAGGTGGCAGATTTGCTTCTGTAAATGGCATTGGTGAACTAGATGGGTTTTTACAACTATCAATGCTGATTTCATGGTCACCATCACTGAGACTAACTTCCAATTCCAGATTTATGAATGGAATTTGGATTCTGCCAGCCAGCCACCATGGTGAGATTTGAACCTGGGTCACCAGAGCTTTGGACCGCGTGATGACTGGTCGAGTGACATTGTTTGGGGCGAGGTGGTGGGCAGTGTGAATGTCACTGGACCAGTCGCAGGCCCCAACTGTTCCGCCACCAACTCCCCTCATTTATGCAAATTTTCCATTGATTACATCAATTTATAAATTCAGGAGAAACGGGGTCTCCTGTTATGAATTGCTGTGGTGGCTTGAAATTTGGCATTCTTGCATTTGTCCTGATGAGCGCAAAATGAAGAATTTTGGCAAAATGTCTTCTCCTTCAGCATTATTTCAGCGATAATTAATTTGTACAGTGCCAGTAGAAGGCCACAGCTTTAAGCTGAATGTACGTTCTAGTTATGAACTCATCCTCAATATTGCGACAATCTACCAGCCCTCATGGCCTCAAAGAGCAACCTTTGGATTGAGACATATCAGGAATGTGCCTGAGGGGTGCCCGTGGAATCTGGCAGGGGTTAGCACAGAAAGTGAGAGCGATCACGAGACAACCAGGCCTGCCAATCTATTTTTTAAATCACATATTCTTCTCTTGTTTTACAGTTCGTCAGTACGCAGATATCTGTCTGTTTAACACAGCTCAGTACAAGTGCCCTGTTGCGACAGCAGAAGCAGAGTGAGTAAAACATTACCAGCCGAAATGATCACAGAACTGGTTACAACACAGATGTGGATATTTGGCCTGCTGTGCCTGTACTGACATTTTGAAAAGGCGGCTGTATTTAGTCCCACACACTGCTTTTTGAACCCCCACAAGTTCAGGCATGTTTCCGACTCTCATTATATATGGTTTCAGCTTGCACCAACTGTTTTGTCAAATGTCTCCACTCCCAACAACTTCATGAAGAAACATTTCTCCTTGTAGTTTTCAATGCTTCAGATGTTCTGTGTTTGATTATGTGAGTCTGCTATCTGACCTACATTCACTGTATTTGTTTGGTTAAACCTGGATGTTGACTCAGAGCAAAGTAAATCGACACCATAGAAACAAGTACAGGCTGAAGGTTGAGGATGGTGTAGATATTGTAAAGAACTCTGTAAATAAAGCTTTTGCACACTTAGAAACTGGAATCACCTTTGCACTGTTCTGAGGAAAATCAAATATATGAAAACACATAACACTTCTCAGCTCCCCTCTAGATCCTTAGCCATTGATGTTAAATCTATGCCTCCATGGTTATTGAGGGAATTGATAAAAACTTACCTAAGCTATCACTCATCATCTTCTACCTGCAAACCTCGATTAGTTGCCTCTTAACATTTTTATTTCCAAGGAGAACAGGCCAAATCTTTCTCTCTGTTACTGAACTCCTTCATCGTTCTGAATATCAAGTTCTTCTCTTTCCCTTTCCAAGTTGCTTAACACTTTCCTGAAGTCGGAGGGCCAGAATTGCCCACAATATTTCAGCATCATGGATAAATCTTGTCTTCACTCCAACTAAGTCTTGTCCATCCCTTATCCATGTTTGTCACTGTCCCCATTCACCCCAACTTTCAAAGTGTGAAGTGGAGTAATGGCAGGACGCAGAGAAGATTTAATTGGAGGGAGATTATACAATGCTGAGGTACAGAGGGATCCGGGTATCCTGGTACATAAATCATAAACTATTAGTTTGTAGGAAAGGCAAGTGATTAGGAAGGCAGATGGGATGTTATCATTTATTGGAAGGGGAACAGAATATAAAAGTTGGAACATTTTACTACAGTTTATTCTAAGAATGTTGTAAATGCATTAGAAGCAGCTCAAAAAAGAACTGTATATTCTAGATACCTTGGTACTTCTGGGTACCTTATAGTATTTGCCACCTCTACCAGTAAATGGGACCAGGTAAGGGTTGTTTGAGGTAGTTCATTATCACTAATCCTCCTTTGTACTTGCTTTGACCTGGGACATTCTATTGAATAATTGTGGAGGATATGACATGATAGAGTATGTACAGGAAAGGTACTGTTATTAGGTAACAAGAAGGTTTATTGCATAACAGCAAAGGTACACATTTAGTCAGGAATAACTACTGGAACTTTATGGAGCTGGTACAGCTATATCTGCTCCCTCCAAGGGCTAGAGTAAAATTTCTTCTCTACCCTCAGACTGTGT
The DNA here is from genome assembly GCF_037043375.1 of Chiloscyllium plagiosum. Lineage (NCBI taxonomy): Eukaryota > Metazoa > Chordata > Chondrichthyes > Orectolobiformes > Hemiscylliidae > Chiloscyllium > Chiloscyllium plagiosum. The sequence continues at coordinate 126,936,446 of NW_028270144.1, read as the reverse complement.
GACACCATTAGGAAAATAGAGGCAGCCAGTGTAGTATGGACATTATCCCCTTCAGAACTGTACAACATCTTCACCCAAGTTTTTTTTTCTCCTGCAATTATCCTGTATATACAGACATGTGTGAAACTAACACAGAAAATTGCTGGATAAACTCAGCAGGTCTGGCAGCATCTGTGGATAGTGAGGCCTGCAGATGCTAGAAAGTCAGAGTGTTTAAAATGTGGAGCTGGGAAAAGCACAGCAGGTCAAGCAGCATCAGAAGTGCAGGAGAGTCGATGTTTTGGGCATCAAGACTGACCGAAACATTGACTCTCCTGCTTTTCTGATGCTGCTTGACCTGCTGTGCTTTTCCCAGCTCTGGTAGCATCTGTGGAAAGAGAAACCGAGTTAACGTTTCTAGTCTGGTATTCAGAACATCAACCCCCTTTCTTTCTCTTTCTAAACTACTAAATCATTCCTGAAATCTAACCCACAATACTCTTTGCGGAAGGACATTGAATTTCCTGAATTCGCTTCCTGGGAGATGGCTGCTCAGTTGAAGCAAATACTTTCTTCCTTATAGTCTTCTGGAGTTTTGAACCAGAGTGATGGGGGCGAAGTCATTGAGCACTTTGGAGGCTGTGGTATTTAGAATCTTCTTGATAATGAGAGAGTAAAGGGCTGTTGGTGATTGGCAAGAATGTGGAGTTGAGGCCATGATCTTGTTGAATGGCTAAGCAGGCTCCAAATGATCTCCTCCTACTCCTAAAAACTTTGTTAGAATATAGAACATGGAACAATACAGCACACAACAGGCCCTTGATGTTGCACCGACCTGTGAACTAATCTAAGCCCAGCCCCCTACACTATCCCATCATCATCCATGTGCTTATCCAAGGATTGTTTAAATCTCCCTAATGTAGCTGAGTTGACTACATTGGCAGGTAGGGCATTCCACGCCCTTACCACTCTCTGCGTAAAGAACTTGCCTCTGACATCTGTCTTAAATCTATCACCCCTTGATTTGTAGTTATGCCCCTCGTACAAGCTGACATCATCTTCCTAGAAAAACGACTTTCACTGTCTACCCTGTCTAATCCTCTGATCATCTTGTATGTCTCTATCAAATCCCCCCTTAGCCTGATAAATTTGTAGCAACCCCTGCAACCACTAAGCCAGATTCTGAAGTTGAGATCTACATTAAGTCCAGTTGGCCATGAAATGTGCATTTGTAAAACAATTGCAGATTGATTGTTGGTGTGTCCATTCTCAAAGATGCTGGATGGCAGATTAGAGTCCCTACAGTGTGGAAACAAGCCCTTCAGCCCAACCAGTCCACACCGACCCTCTGAAGAGTAACCCACCCAGACCCATTTCCCTCTGACTAATGCACCTAACACTATGGCCAATTCACCTGACCTGCACATCTTTGGACTGTGGGAGGAAACCGGAGCACTCAGAGGAAACCCACGCAGACCCTGGTCAGTCATACTGCAGAAGGCCAAATCAAACCACTGCAGTTCTTTCTCTGTAAGTGTAGACCTATCCAGTGGAAGTCATTGGTCTAGCCCTTGCAAATAAGGTGGTACAGCAGTAATGTGACTGGACTAGTAATCCAGAATCTTGGGTTAATATTCGGGGATCATAATTCAAATTCCACCATGGCAGATGTCAAAATTTGAATTCAGTTAATGGAAAAATCTGGAATGCAAAGCTTGCCAATGGTGACCACGTAACTATTGTCGTTTGTTGTAAAAACTCACCTGGTTCACTAATATCCCTTGGGGAAAGAAATTGACTCCATGTGACTCTGGACCCAATGTGGTTGCCTTTTGTAACAATAAATGTAAACCTAGCCAATGAACAAAGAGGTTTTTAAAAACACGAGGATGGGAGAAAGGACAGATGACTGAAACAAATGTTCTGGCTATTACCATACTGCCATCTGTGGGATCTTGGTGCGCATAACTTAGCTGTCATTTCTCTGACATTAGAGCAGTAATGTCACTTTAAAGAAACCTCATTGGTTTTAAATGATCTTGGGGTGTCTTGATACACGGTATGATAAACATTATACCATGAGGAACACTTAATGTTAGCACTTAGCCCTTCGAGGGTAAAATTGTTCTAACCAAATACATATGACATTATTCTGGATAATGCTTAAGCACTTCTCAGTGTTAAATCGTTCAGTATCTACTACTCATGCAACAGAGGGTTGTAACTTTCTACCCCAAGAAAGAGGCCATCATATCTACACTGGCTCTTCAAACAAGCATCAATACCTTGCTTCAAATGCACACCATTTAAAATAACTTTTTTATTCATTCAGGGATGAGGGCATCACTAGCTAGACAGTTATAGCCTGTTAGGCAAAAGTGAGGACTGCAGATGCTGGAAACCAGAGTTTAGATGAGAGTGGTGCTGGAAAAGCACAGCAGGTCAGACAGCATCCAAGGAGCAGGAAAATTGACATTTCGGGCAAAAGTCCTTCATCAGGATTTTCCTGCTCCTCAGATGCTGCCCGACCTGCTGTGCTTTTCCAGCACCACTCTAATTTATTGCCTGTTCCTAATTGCCTAGGAGGCAGTTAAGAGTCAACTACATTGTTTATGGTCTGGAGACAGTTTCCTTCCCTGAAGGTCATTAGAGAATCTGATGGATTTTTCCAACAATGGAATGACAGTCATCATTTAGACTCTTATTTCCAGACTTTAATCAAATTCAAATTCCACCATGTGGAAGAATTTGAACTCTGGTTCCCAGAACATTGTTTGAATTGTATGAATTTATTTATTGTCACGTGTACCGAGGCACAGTGGAAAGCTTTGTCTCATGAGCAACACAGGCAGATCGCAGAGTTAAGTAGCATAGATAAGTGAATAACAGGTAAACAGTGGCAAAATCCAAAACACAAGTATAGGTAAATGTATGTGAGTTTATGAGTCCATTCAGTATTCTAACAACAGGAGGGTAGAAACTGTTTCAAAATCGGGGGCTGCGTATGGTCAGGCTTCTGTACCTTCTCCCCAATGGTAGAAATTGTAGAAAACTATTACCAGGGTGGGTTGGATCTTTGAGAATGCTGCCGGCCTTTCCTTGATCTGGTAGATGGGCCTGGTAGATGGATTCTATAAATGGGAGGTTGGCCTTTGTGATTGTCTGGGCCAAGTTCACCACTCTCTGTAACCGTCTCCAATCTTGAATGGTATCTGTCTTTGGATTAACAGTCCAGTAATAATACCACTGCGCCTATGCATTCTTGTTCTTTCCCAAGCAATAATGGCTTCTCCCTACCCACGCTACTCAGCCCACTCATGATTTTGAAACCCACTGTCAAATCACCTCTCTGCCTTCTCCTCTTCAAGGGGGACAGTCCCAACTTCTTCATCGCTGAAGTTTCTCACTCCTGGAACCAGTCTTGTAAATCCCTTTAGCACTCTCTCTCCCCACTGTGTTCACATCTTTCCTATAACGTGGTGCCCACAACTGTACCCAACCCTCCAGCTGAGGTCTAACAAGTCTCTTGTACAAGTTCAGCATCACCTCCTTGCACTTGTACTCAATGTCCCAATTACACATTGAATTAAGGACAATTGATTCTATCAGAGGGTATTGGGTCTTTGGACCTCCCCCCAACTTCCTCAAAAAGGCAGTGGAAACAGAGTCCTTAAATACTGAAGGCAGCGATGGATAGTTTCTTGATAAGCAAATGGGTGAAAGGTTATTGGGGTTGGGCAGGAACATGGAGCACTCGGATCAGCCATGATCTTGTTGATGGGCCGAAGGGTCTCTGGCTGTTCCTATTTCTTGTGCTTTTATGATGGGTTTTTCTGCTTTAACCTTCCATACCTTACCCTTCTCTCTGTTTGTCTTTCTTTCTGCAGTGACATTGTGGCCCCGAGCTCCACGTTTTGTAAAGTTTACACCCTGACACCGTACCTGGCCAATAACCGGGAGAAACGCGGCCTGGCCTTGGATGGGAAGCTTAAGCATGAAGACACAAACCTAGCTTCCAGCACCTTGTAAGCACGTTCAGCCATCTAATAGCATCAGTTTATAAAACTACTATCAGGGCATCAACATTTTAATGCCTCACAGTGAAAGTCTCCCGAATGTGGCAGAAAATGATACAGCACAGAAAGAGGCCATTTGGCCCAATGCACCTGTACTGGCTTTACCCTTGGATCATGGGACAGCACTCATTTCAAACCTTACGTTCAGGGCTTTCCCTCAGTGGATGGTTCAGAATTGGGCAGGTGCTGAAAGAGATTGATGCAGGGGGGCCTTTGGGCTCAGTGATCTCGCATGTGCCTCATCTCTACAGCCTGGACATATCTGGGCTCGGGCTGATCAATGGTAAATAACATTTGTGCTACACGAGTGCCAATCCCACACAAGAACCTTTTCCAACAAGGGAGAATCTTACCATTACCATTTGACACCATCCAGGACAAAGCAGCTCGCTTGATTGGTGCTACATTCACAAACATCGAAAGATGTGCAGGTTAGGGTGAATTGGCATCCTAGTTTTCCCATAGTGTCCAGGGATATGTAAGCTATTATGGATAGCCATGGGGTTACAGTGATAGGGTAGGGGATTAAGCCTGGGTGGTGTGCTCTTTAGAGGGTCAGTGTGGACTCAATGGGCCCAATGACTTGCTTCCAAACTGTAGGGATTCTATGATTCTATTTTATTCTATCCACTCCCTCCACCACCGATGCTCAGTAGCTGCAGTGTGCACTGTCTACAAGATGCACTTCAGCAAGTCTCCAAGCCTCTTTCTGTAGCACTTTCCAAACCTGTAACCAGCAACCCCTAGAAAAACGAGAGCATCGAATCCCCACTCCCTGCAAGTTCCCCTCCAAGTCACTCACCAACCTGACTTGGAAATATAACATCATTCCTTTTGCGTCGCTGGATCAAAATCCTGGAACTCACTCCCTCACAGCATTGTGGGTCTACCAATGTGGACTGCAGCATTTCAAGAAGGGAACTCACTCCCACCTCTTGAAAGGTAATTGCGAGTGAGCAATGAATGCTGGACTGTCTATCGATTCCAGTCTTGAAATTTTGAATTGGATCCTAGCTTTCATGGTCTTTAGGATAGGGAATTCTGATATCTCTCAGAATCACAGAATCCCACAGTGTGGAAACAGGCCATTCGCCCAACAAGTTGACACTGAACATCCCATCCAGACCCATCTCCCTACCCTTTCCCTGTAACCCTTCATTTCCCATGGCTAATGCACCTAGCCTGCACATCCCTGAACACTATGGGCAATTTAGCATGGCCAGTCCACCTAACCTGCACATCTTTGGACTGTAGGAGGAAACCGGAGCACCCGGAGGAAACCTATGCAGACATGGGGAGAATGTGAAAACTCCATACAGACAGTCACCCCAAGGGTGGAATAGAACCCAGGTCCCTGATGCTGTGAGGCAGCAGTACTAACCACTGAGCCACTATGCCACCCCATTAGTTCCCAGGAATTTGACGATGAGAAGATATTGTGGCACATGCCATAAATTTCTCTCTCCACCTTTGAATATTCCCATGCAGAATCCTGAGAGCCAGGACGATTCCAGCAAATAATGAGATGCATCAGTGAGCCATCGAGGTATGTGGTCCCATGTGGGGAGAGAGAGAAAAATCATGTGTTCAGTTCTCCACTATATGTTAAGAGTGCATCTGATGATTAAATTAACTCTGATGATGTTCTTACCCCACAGATTAAGAGACGGAGCAAGTAAAGAGATTCTGGGCATCATGGTATCTTACAAAGTCAAAGTGAAGTTGGTGGTGTCTAGAGGGGGGTAAGTTTGGAGAATTTTTGATGCTGTGCGAGTTACTTTAATTTTCTAAAACTTTGTGCAGAAAATGTGGGCAGCAGATTTCCTTCCTTCAAAGTACTTTAGTGAATCAGATGGTCTTTTTTATAATAATCAATGCTGATCACAGGACAACCATTAGACCAGCTCCTCATTCCAGGTTTTTACTGAATACAAATGTCACCATCTGCCATATTGGGATTCATACCCATGTCTCCATTACATTTGCCTGGGGTTCTGGGTTACTTATCTGTTGACTACAACACTACTTCCCCCATTTCCTGTACCATTCTTGGGTATTTGATTAGTAACCTGGAACATATCCAGGTTTGGGCAGTAATGTTTGCGCCAGGCAATAGGCTTATCCAATAAGAGAGAATCTAACCTACAGCCCTTGACATTGAATGGCATTGCTGTCACTGAATCCCCCACAATTGACTTCCTGGGGTGACTATTGATCAGAAGCTCAACTGGACTCACCACATACCATTCCTGATGAAGGGCTTTTGCCCGAAACATCGGATGCTGCTCTTCGGATGCTGCCTGACCTGCTGTACTTTTCCAGCACCACTCTAATCTAGACTCGCCACATACCACAGGAATCCTGTGGTGATTAACTCACTTTCTGACTCCCAAAGCCTGTCCACCATCTACAAGGCCTAAGTCAGGAGTGTGATGGAATACTCCCCACTTGCCTGGATGGGTGCAGCTCCAACAACATTCAAGAAGCTTGACACCATCCAGGACAAAGTAGCCCACCTGATTGGCACCACATCCACAAACACCCCTACCCTCCACCACCAATGCTCAGTCATAGCAGTGTGTACCACCTGCAAGAGGCACTGCTGAAATTTAGCAAGGCTCCTTGGATAGCACCATCCAAACCAACGAACACTTCCATCTCGAAGGACAAGGGCCGTAGATACACGGGAACACCATCACCTATAAGTTCTCCTCCAAGGCACTCACCATCCTGCTTTGGAAATATATCGCCATTCCTTCAGTGTCGCTGGGTCGAAATCCTGGAATTCTCTCCCTAAGGACATCTCCGCACAGCACATGGACTGCAGTGGTTTAAGAAGGCAGCTCACCCCACCTTCTCAAGGGGCATCTTGGGACAGGCAATATTTGTTTGCCCAACCAGGGATACCCATCTCTTGTGATTAAGTAAAAAGAAGATTGCCTTAACGGATGAACATAATTTGATTACTTTTCTTTCTGTTGAATTGTGGTGTGTTTCATTCAGTAACCAAACTGCTGGTTTGTTTATAAATCTCTCTTTCTCTTTTGCTCTTTATTTTAATGCTAGCATTTTGGGAGATCTTGCCACAAGGTAAATGATGAAGCTTTTAGCCTGTCACTCATTAACCATTTCATCCTTACCTGTGTTGGGCATTTCTTGCTCCAGCAGAAGACATTTCTTTGTCAAGGCATGGGTCTGGAATTCAGAGAGGTGATTGTTGACCATGACACTGGCTTATAGGGAGAACACCCTGCCAGGTGTACAGAGATTCAGTGCAGTGGAGCTAAGGGATGTTCCAATCTACATCCAAGCAGTGGAGTGGGTAGGGATGGAAGGATGCAGGAGAAGGAAGAATGGATGTGGGATACAGTGGTGAAATCAAAATAGCCAGTCATTGCAAACGGAATGGTGAAATTCCAATGATAGCCGTGAACAAAGCCTGCATTTGGACTATAAATTTGGAGTAGCCAGCAGAGCTTGCCAAAAGGTCAGACTGGTGAAGACAATAATTCATAAATCATAGTGACCTGAGTTTTATTCATAAGGGCATAGCGTATAAGAGCAAGGAGGTGATGTTGAATTGGACCACAGATGAATTACAGTTCTGGGCATCACTCTTTAAGGAGGATGTGAAATGTGAAAATACTGCGGCTTTAAGCAACGTATTTTGTCCTTTTTTTTTAATGAAGAAAAGTTGAGACGGAGGTACTGAGCAATCTGCTCAAAGCCAAGAAAGTATACAACTTGTGAGACGTTTGGGGTTGTTTTTAAGTTGGAACAATAGAAGCAGCCTGAATGGGTGGGGTCTAGCTCCCATAGAACCAGGAATCTTAGTTTTAGCTTTCTGCAATTGCTGGGGTCTTGAAGCTTGATGTGGAAGCTCTCATTCCCCTCTCTGTTCCAGTTAAAAGCTGGCATTCTCTTCCTGCTGCTAGAATTGCATGTGAGACTATCTATTTTAATGAATTTGCCCTTGCCAAGGGTGTGTTTATGGGATGTTACTATATTGGAACAGTTAATTCATAGTAGTTAATATATCTATTATCCTATTAAGCATTTTAATAAAGTTACAGTTAAGTAAATTGCTTATTTTTAGTTACTCTGTATTTTAACTGTCGTGGAAAAACAAAGTGAGTTTTGCTTAAAGTTGAGCAGCTTAACCAATTGAACTGGAATGGAATGCCTTACACTTACCTTTAAAATGAGAAAAAGTTAGCCATGGTTCTATCATTTCAATATATTTTGGCGGGGTTTAGTCTGGTCCATAACAGGAGGCCTTGGAGAAAGTGCAGAAGAGATTCATGAGAATGGATGAAGAATTTCAGTTTTACAGATGGATTGGAGAATTTAGGGCCATTTTCCCTTGGAGAGGGAAGCTCAGAGGCAATCTAATTGATGTGTTCAAAATCAAGAGGGCCCTGAGCAAAGTAGATAGGGAGAAACTGTTCCCATTGGTGCAAGAGTTGAGAATGAGTGGACACAGATTTAAGATAATTGGACAAAAGAAGCAATGGAGACTGGAGGGGAGAAACCTTTTCTCACAGTGAGTGGTTAGTTACTGGAATGCTGAGGGTGTAGTGGAGGTAGGTTCAATCAAAACCTTCAAAAGGGAATTAGACTTGCTTTGAAAAAGAAGGATGTGAGGGGTATGGGGCAAAGATGGGAAAAAGTGAATTGCTCATTTGGTGAACCAGACCAGACCAATGGGCTGAGTGGTCTCCTTCCGCCCTGTGTCAACTTTACAATTCCATGATTGTCTTTCAACACATCTAACCTCTTTTTAAAATTAAGAGGAGATTGATGAAGGGGATGTGATGGATGTTGTCCGTATGGATTTTAAGAACCAAAGTCCCACACTGAACCACAGGACACGAGAAACATTACAGGAGAGAAAGGGGCCATTCGGCCCATTGTGTCTACGCTGGCTGATTAAACTAGCTGCTCATTCTTGTCCCACTTCCCAACCCCTGGACAGTATCCATGCAGGTTCCAGACCCTCAGGGACAGATCCAAGTTCCTTTTCAATGAGTTTTCTCCTCAGCCCCCAAACTGGGCAAAGAATTGCATACACCCCGTACCCTCCTGAGTGAAAAGATATTTCCTCATGTCCCTTCTAATCCTTGACCAAATCACATTAACTCCATATCCCTGCTTTCTAACCTCTCCACTCGGAGACTCAAGTTGTCCCTGCCCACTCCATCCAAGCCCCTCATCATCTTGTACACCTCAGTTGTCTCCCCTCACCCTCCTTGGTTCTATTAAAACATCTCCAGCTTATCCAATCTTTCCTTGAAACTACAATTTTCAAACTCTGACAGCATTCTTGTAAATCTCCTCTGTGTACTCTGTAGAACAATTATGTCCCTTCTTTAATGTGGTGACCACACTTGTACACAGAACCCCAGCTGTGGTCTGACCAATACTTTGTATAGTTCCTGCATTACATTCCTAATCTTGTACACAATATCGTGCCCAGCGAATGAAACTACCCCATGTTCCTTCTTTACACCATATGACCAGAAAACATAAGAGCAAACATAGGCCATTCTGCTCCACTATTCAATGTGGTCATGACTGACCTGATCATCCTCAACTCCACTTACCTGCCTTTTGCCCACAACGCTTGATTCCCTTTCTGATTAAAAATCTTCTCTCTCAGTCTTGAATATGTTTAGCAACACAGATAAAGAATTCCACAGATTCTGAGGGAAGATATTTCTCCTTATCTCTGACTTAAATGTGCAATGCCTTCTTCTGAGATGATACCCTCTGGTCCTAGACTCTCCCACAAGGGGAAACAACCTTTCCATATCTACCCTGTCAAGTTCTTTAAGAATTTTCTGTGTTTATTGAGGTCATTTGTCATTCTTCTATGTTCCAATGAGTACCGGCTCAACCTCGCCTCATAAGGCAGAGGTGGGTACTGCAGATGCTGGAGATTAGAGTAAAGATTAGAGTGGTGCTGGAAAAGTACAGCAGCTCAGGCCGTATCCGAGGAACAAGAAAATTCTGCTCCTAGGTTGCTGCCCAACCTCTCCTCATAAGACAGTCCATCCATACCTGCTATCTCCCTGGTGAACCTTCTCTGGACTGCTTTCAATATCTTTCCTCAGATAAGGAACCCAAAATCATTCACAGTATTCTAGCTAATGTTTTGTATAGTTTTAGCGAAACCTCCCTACATTTATACCCCACTCCCTTTGAAGTAAAGGCCAATATCCCGTTCGCCTTCCCTATTACTTGGTTGTAGCTTTTGATTCATGAAAGAGGACTTCCAAATCTCTCTGTTCTGTAGCTTTCTGCAGTTTCTGACAACTTATCTACCTGCCCTGTCACCTTCAGGGAATGGTGGAGATGCAAAGTCCCTCACTTTCTAAATATATAACCTCACACTTCTCCAGACTGACCTCTATTTGTAACTTTACTGCCCACTCAGCCAAAGCACTGTCATCATCCTTCAGACATCCTCCACACTATCAACTGGCTAGCCAGAGTTTTGTGTCCTTTTTTGCAAATTTCTCAATCGTGCCTCCCACATTTAATCTGAATCATTAACGTAAGGGACTCACTACTAATAGGAAGTTCTTGTCAGCTTGGACAAAATAAAAAGTAACTTATCTGCAAAAAAACCATGGGTCCTAATCCCTGCTCAGGCTGGTATAGGTGCACCTGGTTTTCTTCTGGTATAGTTCGACATATTCACTAGAAGCTTCTTCCTTCAGTTTATATCTCTTCCTGAGACACCGAGAACAATCGATGAATTAAACTCACTATTCCTTTAACTACAGAGCTAACAAAGGAGGTCCCTAAACTCAGGTTCCGGCTCTTGCATAATTTCTTCCTACAAAGTTTAAGCATCATTCCTGCACATTTTGGTACATGATGCACTGAATGACTGGCCAGCTGGAGGCCAGGTCATTGAGTATATTTAAGACTGAGATAGATAGATTCTTGATTGTCAAGGGGATCAAGGGTTACAGGGAGAAGGCAGGAGAGTGAGGATGAGAAACTTATCAGTCATGATTGAATGGCGGAGCAAACTCAATGGGCTGAACGGCCTAATTTCAGATCCTATGTCTTATGGTCTTAGAGTGTAGTGACTAGAATCCCTGCCTCACATGTGGGAGACTGGGTTCAATTCTGGCAACAATATTTTGGGCCTATACTCCTTGGAAAATAGAAGTATGAAAGGTGACCTTATTGAAAAATACAAGATACTTAGGGGACTTGACAGGGGGAGATGCTGACAGATTGACTCCCCCTGTGGGCAGGGGGAGGGCATCATCTCAGAATAAGGGGTCGCCTGTTAAGACAGAGATGAGGAGGAATTTCTTCTCTCAGAGGGGAGAAAATCTTTAACACAGAGGGCTGTTAAGGCTGGGTCATTCCATACATTCAAGGCTGAGAGAGAGCGATTTTTAATCAGTCGGGGAATCAAGGGTAATGGGGCAAAGGCAGGATAGTGGAGATGAAAATTATTAGATCAGACCATGAATGGTGGTGCAAACTTGATGGGCCGAATGATCTACTTCTGCTCCTCTCTCTTATGATTAGATTAGATTAGATTACTTTACAGTGTGGAAACAGGACCTTCGGCCCAACAAGTCCACACCGACCCGCCGAAGCGCAACCCACCCAGACCCCTACATTTACCCCTTACCTAACACTACGGACAATTTAGCATGGCCAATTTACCTAACCTGCACCGTGGGAGGAAACCGGAGCACCCGGAGGAAATCCCCGCAGACACGGGGAGAATGTACAAACTCCACACAGTCAGTCGCCTGAGGTGGGAATTGAACCCGGGTCTCTGGCGCTGTGAGGCAGCAGTGCTAACCACTGTGCCACCGTGCCGCCCACTGTGATTCCACCTCTTTGTGAAAAAAAAATTGAAATATACATTCCACCAGTTGATGTTGTGAGATTTGAATTCATGCCCTCAGTGAATTAGCCTGACATTACTGTCCAGTGCTGTTACCACTGTACCACCATTACAGCTGGCAGTTTCACGTTTCAGTACATACTGGGCATACAGCCCAAGGTGGGGAGAGGGGGGAATGGTAGCAGTTTGTCCAATTTCCAGCTGCTGAGTGAACTGTAGATGGAGGGTCTCTGTTCATGGCCCTTCCCCCTGCGTGTCTGTGACAAGTGTCTCAAGATTCAGCTCCTTGTCCTGGACCCAGGAACCCACTTGGCCGTGCATGACTCTTTCCAACTGACTGAACCAGCTGGGCAGAGAGTGGGTGAGACAGGACTTGGTGGGCAACATCTCCCACACCACATAACGACCATGCTTCTGCTTGCCTTTCAGTGATGTGATTGTGGAGCTGCCTTTTACCTTAATGCACGCTAAACCGGAGGAAGAGGCTTTCTACAGAGAAGGTAAGGAGACTAAAACAACAACAAGGCCTGTAAACAGTACACTCAACTGCAAATAAAATATCAACAAACAACATAGAACTTGGAAGAATACAGCGCAGTACAGGCCCTTCGGCCCTCGATGTTGCACCGATCCAAGCCCACCTAACCTACACTAGCCCACTATCCTCCATATGCCTATCCAATGCCCGCTTAAATGCCCATAATGAGGGAGAGTCCACCACTGCTACTGGCAGGGCATTCCATGAACTCACGACTCGCTGAGTAAAGAACCTACCCCTAACATCTGTCCTATACCTACCCCCCCTTAATTTAAAGCTATGCCCCCTTGTAATAGCTGACTCCATACGTGGAAAAAGATTCTCACTGTCAACCCTATCTAAACCCCTAATCATCTTGTACACTTCTATCAAGTCACCCCTAAACCTTCTTTTCTCCAATGAAAACAACCCCAAGTGCCTCAGCCTTTCCTCATACGATCTTTCTACCATACCAGGCAACATCCTGGTAAACCTCCTCTGCACCCGTTCCAGTGCCTCCACATCCTTCCTATAGTATGGCGACCAAAACTGCACACAATACTCCAGATTCGGCCGCACCAGAGTCTTATACAACTGCAGCATGACCTCAGTACTCCGGAACTCAATTCCTCTACCAATAAAAGCCAGTACGCCATATGCCTTCTTCACCGCACTATTTACCTGGGTGGCAACTTTCAAAGATCTGTGTACATGGACACCAAGATCCCTCTGCTCATCCACACTACCAAGTATCCGACCATTAGCCCAGTACCCCATCTTTTTGTTACTCTTACCAAAGTGAATCACCTCACACTTAGTTACATTGAACTCCATTTGCCACCTTTCTGCCCAGTTCTGCAGCTTATCTATATCCCGCTGTAACCTGACACATCTTTCCTCACTGTCTACAACTCCTCTGACTTTCGTATCATCCACAAACTTGCTCACCCAACCTTCTAACCCCTCTTCCAGGTCATTTATAAAAATGACAAACAGCAATGGTCCCAAAACAGATCCTTGCAGAACACCGCTAGTGACGGCACTCCAAGATGAACCTTTGCCATCAACTACTACCTTCTGTCTTCTTCCAGCCAGCCAACTCCTAATCCAAACCTCCAACTCACCCTCAATGCCATACCTCCGTATTTTTTGCAGTAGTCCACCATAGGGAACCTTATCAAACGCCTTACTAAAATCCATATACACCACATCTACCGCTTTCCCCTCGTCTACCTCCTTAGTCACCTTCTCAAAGAATTCAATAAGGTTTGTGAGGCACGACCTGCCCTTCACAAAACCATGCTGACTATCCTTGATCACATTATTCCTATCCAGATGTTCATAAATCCTATCCCTTACAATTCTCTCGAAGATTTTGCCCACAACAGAAGTGAGACTCACCGGCCTATAGTTACTAGGGTTATCCCTACTCCCCTTCTTGAACAAGGGAACCACATTTGCTAGCCTCCAATCTTCTGGCACTACTCCTGTAGACAACGAGGACATAAAAATCAAGGCCAATGGCTCTGCAATCTCCTCCCTCGCTTCCCAGAGAATCCTTGGATAAATGCCATCAGGCCCAGGGGACTTATCTATTTTCACCCTTTCCAGAATTTCCAACACCTCTTCTCTACATACATCAAAGCCATCCATTCTACTTAATTGCGACTCAGTATTCACATTGACAACAATGTCCTGTTCCTGATTGAATACTGACGAAAAGTATTCATTCAGTGTCTCCCCAATCTCTTCAGCCTCCACACGCAACTTCCCACTACTACCTTGACTGGACCTATTCCTACCCTAGTCATTCTTTTATTCCTGACATACCTATAGAAAGCCTTAGGGTTTTCCCTAATCCTACCAACTAAGGACCTTTCATGTCCCCTCCTTGCTGCTCTTAGCTCTCTCTTCAGGTCCTTCCTGGCTACCTTATAACTCTCAATCGCCCCAATTGAACCTTCACGCCTCATCTTTACATAGGCCGCCCTCTTCCATTTAACAAGGGATTCCAATTCCTTATTAAACCACGGCTCCCTCACATGACCCTTTCCTCCCTGCCTGACGGGTACATACTTATCAAGGACACTCAATAGTTGCTCCTTGAACAAGCTCCACATATCAATTACGCCCTTGCCTTGAAGCTTACTTTTCCAAGCCACACATCCTAAGTCATGCCTCACCGCATCATAATTTCCCTGCCCCCAGCTATAACCCTTGCCCTGTAGTGCACACTTATCCCTCTCCATCACTAGAGTAAAAGTCACCGAATTGTGGTCACTGTCCCCAAAGTGCTCACCTACCTCTAATTCTAACACCTGGCCTGGTTCATTACCCAGAACCAAATCCAGTATGGCCTCACCTCTTGTTGGCCTATCTACATATTGTGTCAGGAAACTCTCCTGCACACATTGAACAAACACTGACCCATCTAACGAACTTGAGCTATAGCTTTCCCAATCAATATCAGGAAAGTTAAAGTCCCCCATAACAACCACCCTATTACTTTCACTCTTTTGAATCATCCTCGCAATCCTTTCTTCTACATTTCTAGCACTATTAGGAGGCCTGTAAAAAACTCCTAACAGGGTGAGCTCACCTTTCCTATTCCTAACCTCAGCCCAAACTACCACAGATGGCGAGTCTTCATCCATCGTCCTTTCCACAGCTGTAATACTTTGACAAGCAATGCCACACTTCCTCCTCTTTTACCCCCACCTCTGACCCTACTAAAACATTTAAACCCTGGGACCTGCAACAGCCAATCCTGTCCCTGTTCTACCCATGTCTCCGTAATAGCCACAAATCGAAGACCCAGGTACCAACCCACGCTGCACGTTCACCGACCTTATTTCATATACTTCTTGCATTGAAGTAGACACACTTCAAGCCACTTTCCTGTTTACAGGCACCCTCGTTTGAAATTGATGCCATGTTCCAAACCTCCCTACACTCCAGGTCCTGCACCCTAAAGCTACAGTCTGGGTTCCCATGCCCCTGCAGAGTTAGTTTAAACCCCCCCCAAGAGCACTAGCAAACCTCCCACCAAGGATACTGGTGCCCCTCAGGTTCAGGTGCAGACCATCCTGTTTATAGAGGTCCCACCTTCCCCAGAAAGAACCCCAGTTATCCAAATACCGGAATCCCTCCCTCCTGCACCATCCCTGTAGCCACGCATTTAACTGTTCTTTCTCCCTATTCCTCGACTCTCTATCACGTGGCACGGGTAACAAACCAGAGACAACAACTCTGTTCGTTCTAACTTTGAGCTTCCAACCTAGCTCCCTGAAAGCCTGCCTAACATCCTCAGCGCTCCTCCTACCTATGTCATTGGTGCCAATGTGGACCACGACTTCGGGCTGCTCCCCCTCCCCCTTAAGGACCCGGAAATCACGATCAGAGACATCACGTACCTTTGCACCTGGGAGGCAACATACCAAACGTGAGTCTCTCTCGTTCCCACAAAACCGCCTATCTGTGCCCCGAACTATCGAGTCCCCAATTACTATTGCTCTGCTCTTCTCCACCCTTCCCTTCTGAGTAACGGGGACAGGCTCCGTGCCAGAGGCCTGAGCCCCATTACTTACCCCTGGTAAGTCATCCCCCCCACAAGTATCCAAAACGGTATACTTGTTCTTGAGGGGAACGGCCGCAGGGGGTCCCTGCACTGGCTGCTTCCTCCCAGTACCCCTCACTGTCACCCATCTATCTGCCATCTTTGGAGTTACTACTTCCCTAAAGCTCCGATCTATGACCCCCTCTGCCTCCCGAATGATCCTAAGTTCATCCAACTCCAGCTCCAGTTCCCTAACACGGTCTTGGAGGAGCTGGAGATGGGTGCACTTCCTGCAAGTGTAATCGGCAGGGACGTCCATGGCATCCCTCACCTCATACATGTTGCAAGAGGAACATTGCACTGCCTTCACTGCCATCCCTCTGAAAGTAACCTTTTTTTAAAAAAAACTGGGTCTAAAGAATACAACAAGCAAAATGCAGCACTTACCTACTTACCACAACGGGTCTTATTATTTAGGTTAGATGAGGAGGGCGGGTGGGAGACACTACCTCTGTAGTGCCTCGGGTTCTTCTCCTGCGCGCTTTTAAAGGGAAAAAAAACCTACCCAGCTGCCCCTCTGGTCTTCGTCACTTCCCCCTGCTGCTCCCGCTCTTTCTGTGAAGAGAAAAAAAAACACCACTGCCCGCTACCGGTAAGTAATTTTAAAACAAACTGTCTCACCTTAGCTGCTGCTAAGGAGTAGATCCACCAAAATTTGCAGTCGGATGGCATTTTTAGTGAAGAGATAAAAATCACAAGGTGCTTCACATAAGCAATTTTAATGTAGATATCCTAATCTCACACCCGGCGAGTAGTTAGGGTCTGGAACACACTGCCTGGAAATGTGGTAAAATCACACAGAGTAGTTCGTGTGTGGAGTGAACTTCCAAAGGGGCATTGGATAGCTGTTTGGATAGAAATGGGATGCAGGGATATGGGAAAAGGCAGGAGATTGGCTCTAGACAATAGGATGAGTACAAGTGCAGTGGGCCAAATGGCCTCCTTCTGTCCCATAACAATTCTGTGATCTCATAAGGAGATTATAAGAAGCAGTAGCAGGAGTGGGCTATTCAACAGTTGAGCATGGTCTGCTATTCAGTAAGCTTTCTGTTATTTTTAGATTCCAGGAAGGATATTATTAAGCTGGAGAGGGTTCAGAAAAGATTTATCAGAATGTTGCTGGCAATGGAGAGTTTGAGTTATGGGGAGAGGGTGGATAGGCTGGGACTTCTTTCAGTGGAGCTTAGGAGGTTGAGGAGTGGCCTTATAGAGGTTTAGAAAATCATGAGGGGCATAGATAAAGTGAATGGTAGGTGTCCTTTCCCTCAGATGGAAGGATTTCAAGACTAGGGGGCATATTTTTTAAGGTGAGAGGAGAAAGATTTAAAAAGAACAAGAGGAGCAACTTTTATTTTACACAGAATAGTTCGTGTGTGGAGTGAACTTCCAGAGACAGTGGTGGATGTGGGTACAGTTACAACATTTAAAAGACATTTTGATAAGTACATAAATAAGAAATGTTTGGAGGGGTATGTGTCAAGCGCAGGGATTTAGTTTGGGATTGTGGTCGGCATGGACTGATTGAACTCAAGGGTCTGTTTCTGTGCTGTATGACTCTATGACTCTGAGGTTTGGGGATCACTGTCAAAGCCAGAGTCTGTTGTCCATCCCTAATTTCCCTCAAAGTGAGTGACTTGCTTTGCCATTTCAAGAGGGCGATTAGGAGTCCATCATATCGCTGTGGCAAAATCAGAAATGGCTGGAGAAACTCAGCAGGTCTGGCAGCATCTGTGGATAGGGGAACAGAGTCAACATTTTGAGTCCAGTGACCCTTCTTCAGAAATTACTATGGCAGTGGAGCAGAGCAGACCAGGTAAGGATGGCAGATTTCCTTCCCTAAATGACATTTGTGAACCAGATGGATTTTTACAACAATTGACAGGTTCATGGTCACCGTCAGTGAGACTGGCTTTCAATTCCAGATTTATTCATTAAGTGTAAACTCTGTTGTTTACTGTGATGGGGTGTGAACCTATGTCCCCAAAACATTAACCTGAACCTCTGGATTATTAGCCAGTAACTTTTCCATTCCATTCATTCCTGATGAAGGGCTTATGCCCGAAACATCGACTCTCCTGTTCCTCGGATACTGCCTGACCTGCTGCACCTCTCCAGCGCCACACTTTTCAACTCTGACTCTCCAGCATCTGCAGTCCTCAACTTTTTCCATTAGCCCTTTGTTGCCTCATTGACCAACCATTCATTCATCTCTGTCTTGAAGATAGTGAATGAGTAATGAAACAGGAAGAGTAACAGCTGGGAAGAAATTGTGAAGTGGCTGGAAGGGGAATGGAGAGAGGAGCAAGACGCAGAGAAAAGGCAAAGGGAGAGGAATGGAGGAGGAGGTTGGGAAAAGGGAAAGAGGGAGCTGGTGGGAGGGGAAATTTCCTGACTGACAGAAGTCAAAGGATTTTTGGGGACAGGCGGGAATATAAAGTTGAGGCCACTTTCAGATCAGCCATGATCTTATCCATGGGCAGAATGGCCTACTCCTGCTCCTCATTGTATATACCGGGAAGAGGGGAAGGAGAAATGTGAGAGAGGGGTCATAAAAGGGGGAGGTAGGTGAAGTGGAGAGGAGAGGGTGGTAGGAGGTGGGGGAGGTGGAGGAGCAAAGAATTTGGGACACAGGAGGAGCTGCTGATGGCCTCTTGTTGGCTGTTTTAGTGAGAACAAAATGAGATTGCAAAATCTCCAGAAGAATCAGCAAATTGAACACTCAGTGCCTGATGTGGGAATGTTCTTCTTTCCACAGTTCCTGAGAATGAGGTTCCCATTGACACCAACCTGATCGAGTTTGACACCAAGTACGTTGCTCATCATTTCTGCTTAAAACTGGATCCATATGTGTCTTCAATGAGCATTGTGTGCACTGTGTGTCTGTGTGAGTGTGTGTGTCTGTGTATGAATGTGTCTGTGTGAGTGTATGTCTGTGTATGAATGTGTCTGTGTGTGTGTGAATATATGTGTGTGTGCATGAATGTGTACGTGTGTCTGTCTGTGTGAGTATGCGTGTGTGTGTGTGTGTGTCTGTGTGAATGTGTGTGTGTCTGTGTGAGTGTGCGAGTGTGTGTCTGTGTGTGTGTGCGTGAATGTGGTTCTGTGTGTGTATGCGTGAATGTGTGTGTGTCTGTGTGAGTGTGCGAGTGTGTGTGTGTCTGTGTGCGTGAATGTGGTTCTGTGTGTGTGCGCGTGAATGTGTGTGTCTGTGTGTGTGTGAATGTGTGTGTGTGTGTGAATGTGTGTCTATGTGCGTGAATGTGGTTCTGTGTGTGTGCACGCGCGCGCATGAATGTCTGTCTGTCTGTGTGTGTGTGTGTGTCTGTGTTTGACCCTGTACGTTTGTGACTGTTGCTTACATGAGAATGTAACTTGTTTTTCCTGGAATGTATCCTGTGTCCTTCCCTCTTTCCCGAGACTGGGATAATTCTCACCTTCATAATTCTGTCCCATTACCAGTCATCAACAATCACAAATTGATCACTTCTGGTTCTGGTCTCTTCAAAAGTGTGAAAATCTCCAATTCTGTTAACCATATTAAAAACCTGTTTGTAGCATAGGAATTAGGAGCAGGAGTAGGCCATTTGGCCCTCTGAGCCTGCTGTGCCATTCTATCAAAAAGAACCAATTAGCAGACATCGTTTTGGCTGAATATCTTTTAAAAATTGACCATGTCCCCAAGAATAAGTGGAAATGAATACAGAGAATGCTGGAGAAACTCAGGGGGTCTAGCAGCATCTGTAGAGGGAGAAACTGAGTTAACATTTTGAGCCTGGTATACATCTTCAGAGAATAAATGGAAATATCTTCTCATGGTCAAAACTCTTATCAAAACCTTGGTTGACAATTGGAATTCTTTTAAATGGTCTTAAAAGCACTGATAGGTCATGTTCAATCAGCTGTTGCATCCGGGAGTTGGTGTCTGGTTAGATTAACTGGTTAGAGTTAGTTAACTGACATCACAAGATAAGGTCCACTCATCTGGATAGGAAGTTCCTGGGAGTTTGCCAGTGCTCAGTTCAAATGAGCTAAGCTTACTCCAGAGTCTAGCTTCAGGTCTTACAAAAGTCTTGCATTGATCTCAGATTTAATGATACTCACCTGTAAATAGCTTATGAAAGGAACAAGAAGGAGGAGTCATAGCTTTGAAGTAATTTGCAAATGAAGCAAGAGTGGTGCAAGGAAGAAAATACATTTTTCACCATGAGAGTAGTTAGGGTCTGGGAGTGCACTGCCTGGAAATGTGGTGGAGGCAGGTTCAATTGAGGCTTTCAAGAGAAATATTGGATAGAAATTGTGTGCAGAGATGGGGAAAGGGCAGGAGATTGACACTGGGGCATAGAACTAGATTAGATCATAGTGCAGGCATGATGGACCGACTCTGTACTGTAATAATTCAGTGATTCTTTGAAATAAACATATTCTATTGAACAAGACTCATGCCCCTCATCTGCTAAAGATTTTGAATAGTCATCTTTTCTCACTAGGTATCAGTAACAAAAAATTATACCAACATGAAGGATTGGTGGCAAGGCACCCTCCCAATGTTGATTTGATTTAATTTATTATTGCCACATGTACCAATATACAGTGAAAAGTATTGTTTTGCGTACTATCCAGGCAAATCATACCTTGCCTAAGTACATCAGGGTAACAGAACAGAAGACAGAATATAGTGTTATAGTTACAGAGTGCAGAGAAACTGTAATATATAAGAGGACCATTCAGAAGTTTGAAAACATTGGGGAAGAAGCTGTCCTTAAATCTGTTGGTAAGTGTTTTCAAATTTTTGTATCTTCTACCCAATGGAAGAGAGTATAACCAGGGTAGGCGGGGTCTTTAATTATGTTGGCTGTTTTTCCAAAGCCGTGGAAAGTGTAGGCAGAATCAATGAATGGAAGTCTGCTTTGTGTGATGGACTGGGCTGGGTTCTCAACTCTCCATAATTTCTTCTTGTTCTGGGCAGAACAGTTGCCATACCAAGCTGTGATGTATCTGGATAGGATGCTCTCTGTGGTGCATCTATAAAAATAGGTAGGGCTCATTGTGAATGTGTTGAATGTCCCTACCCTTCGAAGGAAGTAGAGACGCTTGTGTGCTTTCTTGACTGTAGCATCAAAATGGATGGACCAGGATAGATTATTGGGTGATATTTGCTCCCAGGAACTTGAAGCTCTTGACTACCTCCACCTAGGCACCGTTGATACAGATGGGGCATGTCCTCCACTCCACTTCCTGAAGTTGGTGACCAGCTCCTTCATTTTATTGACATTGAGGGGGTGATTGTGGTCTTTACACCATGCCATCAAGCTGTCTACCTCTTTCCTGTACCCCGTCCTGTCATTGTTTGAGATCCGGCACACTTGGTGTCATCAGCAAATTTGTAAACAGCATTAGAATTTGGCCACACAGTTGTGAGTGTAGAAGGAGTATAATAAAGGGTTGAGTACACAGCCTTGTAGGGTTCTGGTGTTGAGGATTGTTATGGTGGAGGTGTTGTCTCCTGTTCTTAGTGATTGCAGTCTGCGAGTCAGGAAGTCAAGGATCCAGTTGCAGTGGAGGGATCCGGGTCTTAGCTCTTGGAGTTTGGAGGTGAGTTTTGTTGGAATTATGGTCTTGAAGGTGGAGCTAAAGTCAATAAATAGGAGTCTGATGCAGGTTTCCTTGTTATCCAAATGTCCAAGAGATAAGTGTAGGGCCAGGGGGGGATGATGTCTGCCATGGACCGATTGTGACAGTAGGTGGGCTGTAGTGGATCAAAGCAATCAGAGAGGCTGGAGTTGACGTGAGCCATGACTAACCTCTCGAAGCACAAGTGTATCCTCTAGTGGTACTGGTGGACCTGACTACAATGTATACCGACAACATCTTTTCCAGAGAAGTTACCCCACATTTCTTCAGTCTTCATGAGATTAATTACAGGGAAGGGGAGAGTTTGAGCATTCAGGTTGTACTTGCAAAAGACGAGGAGTGAAAGGAGATCTAATTGAGATTTAGAAGATGCTGAAAGGGATTGATAAAGTCTACGTAGAACAGATATTTCCTGGTGTGGGTCAATCTAGAGCAAGAGGTCATGGTTTTAGGATAAGGGGTGGCAGGTTTAAAACAAAGATCAGGAGAAATAGTTTCTCTCACAGGGTCATGAATCTGTGGAATTCACTTGTCCAGTGGATGCCAGAACATTGAGTAAATTTGAGGAGATAGACAGATATTTGAATTAGTAATGGGTTAAAGAGTTATGGGGACTGGGCAGGAAAGTGGAATTGAAGCTGAGATGAGATCAGCCACGATTGTATCAAATGGTGGAGCAGGCTCAAGGGGCTGAATGGCCATCTCCTGCTCTGGTTCCCCATGTCCTTTTATATCATTTCAGTGTGACTCTGGTTGTTATCTGAAGACCAGCTCACTCACCTTGAGTCCTCTTTCATTTCCAGTGATGATGACATTGTTTTTGAGGATTTTGCTCGCCAGAGGCTGAAAGGACTGAAGGACGACAATGACGACGATGAAGATGGAGTGAACTCACCGCAGCACAACGACCGATAAAACACGGGGACACGCAAATCACTGCAAGGCACGGTGATCTCCGGCACCTGAAAAGCTGCTGTCGTTAGTTTATTTTCTTCCTTGTTTCTGTTAGACAATAAAACAACTGAGGCTTCTCAATAGTCTTGGGCCAAAACCTGACAGACTCCAAACAGTAGACTGGTACAATCATGATGTCAGTTCCTTCACAGCCTTTTTTGGGTTATCTGGGGGAGGTGGGGTGGGGTGGGTTGCGAGATTTCTGGGGAAGTGGGTAGAGGATAGAGGTTTAGGAGGAGGATCAAGACTTTGGTACACAAATTGGCCAACTTACTTCAGAATATGGTCTGACAGGGATTGGAACTCAGCCCCCTGGGGAGTGAAAAACCATAGGGTGGGGGTAAAAAAAAAATCACACTGATTTTGAAGCATTAGTTTTTCGATTTATTTTGTTTGTTAACTGCAGAAACTTTTACTGCAGAGGCCTGTTGAGGCTGGGTTATTAAGTCCATTCTAGGCTGAGAGAGAGATTTTTAATCAGGAAGGGAATCAAGGGTTATGGGGAAAAGCATGAAAGTGGAGAAGAGGATGATCAGATCAGCCACAATCTCATGGAATGGGGAAGCAGACTCAATGGGCCGAAAGGCCTACTACTGCTCCAATGTTTTCTTGTCTGAATATTAGAAATGTTTGTGTTGAGGTTTGGGGGGGGGGGGGGTGTTGCTGAGGAGGCATGTGTGTAAATGCCTTTTCATAAGGCATTTGGGAGGTCAAACTCCAAAATGATATTAACCAGAGTTGACAACATAGCTTCACCTCCATTCTTGTGGCTTCACTTGAATGATTCAATCAAACAGTGCCAACCACTGTCCCCCTCATTTCCCCAAATGAGATCTTGAGGCAAGTGTCACCATATTTATAAATACATTGAAGAGAAAAGGTTAATCAGGGAAAGAGTAGGGTCCATTAGGGACCAAGGGGGCAACCTTAATGTGAAAATGCAGGATGTTGGACGGGTATTAAATGAATACAACTCTTAGGTCTTCACTCTGGAAAAGGAAAATATAGTTAGGGAATTCAGGAAAAGGGTCTGTGAGGAACTTAGACAGTTTGACATAGGAAATGGGGAAGCACTGGGGGCTCTGTTGGGCTTAAAAACAGACAGATCCTCTGGCCTGGATGAATTGCATCCCAGGCTGCTGTGAGAAGCGAGGCAAAAAATTTCATGGGCTCTGACATGAATTCCTCTCTGATCATGGGGGAAGTGCCAGAGGACTGGAGGACAGCCAATGTGGTTCCACGTTTTAAGAAAAGTAGTAGAGATGAACCAGAAATTACAGACCAGTGAGCCTCACATCAATAGTAGGGAAATTATTGGAGAAAATTCTGAAGAAGCGAGTTAAGACTCTGTTGAAAAGGCAATGGTTAATTTGGGATAGTTGACATGGCTTTGTCAGAGGGAGGTCATACCTAACAAATTGTTCGAATTTTTGAAAATTGATCAAATGAATGGATGAGGGAAGTTTAGTTGATGTAATTTATATGGATTTTAGTAAAGCTTTTGACAAGATCCCACTTTTAGTGGTGGTTATGTCAGTGCAGACTTAATGGGCTGAAGGACCTTTTCTGTGCTGTGAATCGAACTTGCTTTACCAAATTCTTCACCGACACACACCAAGTACAATGTCAGAATGATGCAAAATCAAGGCCAATGAAACCTGCTCACTTAGTGACATCCACACCCCCATGACTGAACAATAAAGAGTTGTGCGAAATGTGGGTAAATGTGACATGATTCTGCACCCCTTCTCTTCCTCCTAGGTCTAACAGCCCCAAATTGTTTACAAGGCTAAATCTTCAACCAAATTGCACTTTCAGATTCCAAACCCAATTGGATTTCTTCCTGGAGATTTTAACAAGTAATCCTGTGCTGTCCCTGTCCTGAGAGTGTTTGATGGGAATGGTGTAGAAGGGGTTTTACTCTGTATCTCATCCCAGGCTGTCTCTGTCCTGGGAGTGTTTGATAGAGACAGCTTTACTCTATATCCGATCCTGAGCTATCCCTGTCCCAGTAATGTTTGATGGCTACAGTGTAGAGGTACCTTTGCTTCCAGTTTTTAAGAGTAGAGGGAGCTTAATTTGGAACCTAACCCTTTGTTGTCCCAGTCCAGGGAGTGTTTGATGGAGACTGTGTTGAGGGACATTTATTTTCTGTTCAATTGAGTACAGAAAGCTTCACTGTCATACCCATATGCTGTATCTGTTTCTGTCCTGGGAGTGTTTGGTGGGGACAATCAGAACAGAGCTTTACCTTCAGTGTAAAACAGTACAGGGAGCTTTCCTCTCAATCTAAAAGAGTAGAGGAAGCTTTACTCTATATTTAACCTGTGTTGCCTTTGTTCTGGGAGTATTTGGTGCAGCCCATATGGAGAAGGGCTGCATTTTTCCCAACGTGGGATAAGATGATATTAAAAGCTGAAATGAGTAGAGAAACATGTCAGACCTGAGATCACTCACAATAATGTGCACTGAAAAGTAAATCAAAACTTTACTCTAGGAACCAAAATACTGGATTTGAAGTTTAGCAACGTGATATCATACTGTACCAGTCTAATAGAAACTTTAAAATAGTGCCATCTTTGTCATTTTGTGGCAAGCTTATTGTTTAAGCTGGCATTGAGCATGCTGTTCTCTATTGGCTTTTTCATGTCCTATATAAGAGTGATAATGATTGTAAGTTGCTGTAGATAGTGTCCAAGGACATGTAAAGAGTGACTTTCATTGGCTCTACATTCCACTAAGTCAACTGTTCATCTGGGTTGGCTGCTGGTCAATTGTGAGGACTTGTTGCTAAAGGGAAGGTAGCAATTAATATTATGGGATTCCTCATCATCAACATCCTGGGGTTACCATTGACCATAAACTGAACTGGACTCACCATATAAATGCAGACTCCTCAAGAGCAGGTTAAAAGCTGGAAATACTGCAGCAGGTAACTCCCCTCCTGAATCCCCAAAGCCTGTCGACTATCTACAAGCCACAAGGTAGGAGTATGATGGAGTACGCTCCATTTGCCTGGATGGGTGCAGGTCTGACAACACTCGAGAAGCTTAACATCATCCAGGATAAAGCAGTTCACTTAGCAGAGTGCACTTAAACATTCAGTCCTTCCATATCGATGTTTAGATCAGAGTGGTGCTGGAAAAGCACAGCAGGTCAGGCAGCATCCGAGGAGCAGGAAAATCGACCTTTTGGGCAAAAGCCCTTCATCACCTTCCGTATCAATGCTCATTGGCAGCAGTGTGTACTATCTACAAGATAAACTGCAGAGATTTGCCAAAACATCTTTGACAGCACCTTCCAAACCTTTGACAACTTTCATCTTGATGGACAAGGGTAGCAGGAATGCCACAACCTGCAAGTTGCCTCCAAGCCATGGATTTGGAAATATATCATCTTTCTTCAGAATTTCAAGGTCAGAATTCTGGAACTCCCTCCCTAATGGTATTGTGGGTCGTCCTACAGCATATGGACTGAAGTGGTTCTAGAAGGTAGCTCATCACCACCTTCTCGAGGGGTAACTAGGGATGGGCAATAAAAGTTGACCCAGCTAGTGATCCTCTCAGAAGCTTTTTTTAAATAAGTTCCCTTACTTGTATTGTTTTCTTCCTGGACCTGTGCAATAATGTCTACTTTCACACCACAAAGCAACATCTTGGTTAATTCATTTAAATGAGACAATTGTCTATAAACTTTAATTTCAATCTCTTGCAAATCCCTCAGCAAACAGCTGAAATCTGTGTTGGCCAATACCACGAAAGTACATCAAGTGATGGGGAAATAAAATTGAGCATTTGGCTTTTGCCTGTTTTTGGAAGTTCAGAAACAGAAGGTCATTCAATCCCTCCAGTCCGTTCCATCTGTATTGCTATTCTATCTGAGCCTCTCTATCTGGAGAGACTTCTGCTAAAATACAGCCCTGTGTGTCTAACTCACAGCGAGAGTGAATTTGTTACTGAGGGTTTGGCCCAACACAGTGACCTCACCAGAGATGCCAACTGTTATCCCACAAGAACCTGGGTAAAATCACCCTAAGAAACAACGCAATGACAGCAGAAACTCAAGAATAAATTACATAGAATCATAAAGCAGTTTCAGGACAGCCGTTTAATCCATCAATCCTGTGCTAGCTGTATGAAGCAGTAGATTGGCTGGCCCCTCACCTATTCCTCCCCCTGTAGCCCTGCTATTTATTTCTCTTCAGATGCATATCTAATTTCCTTTTGAAAGCCTTGATAGAATCTGCCTCCATCACACGCTTAGTGCCTTCCAGATCCTAACCACTCGCTGTGTAAAATGATTCTCCCCACATTGAGTCTTTTACTGATCATGTCTCCCGTTGGGAACATGCATGCCTGCCTACTCTGTTCAGACCTCATGAAATAATCAATGGCGCTATCAAATCTCCACTCAATCTTCCCTTCTCCAGGGTAAACAATTCCAGCTCCTCCAATCTATTCATGAAACTGAAATCCCTCATCCCTGGAACCATTCCCAAAGATCTTTTCTACACCATAATGCTTTCACATCCTCCTTAATTTGCAGAAGTGGACATAATACTCCAGTTGGGGCTGAACCAATGTTCCATGCCCAAGTTAATAATCCCAGACTCCCAAATGCTTTTTTAATTGCCTTCTCAACCTGTCCTGCCACATTTGACTATTTGTACTGATTTGTCCTCTGTTCCTGCGCCCCATTTGGAGGTTTACCCTTTACAGAATCAGAATTATTATGGCACAGAAGGAGGATAGTCTGTTCATTGTGCCTGAACCCATTGTGCTCTATTACTTAGTACTAATGTTTCATTTACATTGTCTGTCCATGCCTACTGTAAACCAAGTTTCTGCGACCTTTAATGCCACTCAAAGCAGATATTGCACTGCTACACCACCCCAACCCCAACCTCAAGGCCCAGTCATATTTCTTGAGGACCACCCCAAGATGATTTTCCATTATGGAAAGTGGGCATCCATCTTTTGCTCCCCATTCCTAATTGCCCTTGAACAGAGTGGTTTGCTCAACCAGTTCAAAAGGTAGCTAAGAGTCAACCACTTTGCTGTTGGTCTGGAGTCACATGTAAACCAGACGAGGGTAAGGGCAGCAGATTTCCTGCCCTAAGAGACATTAGTGAATCAGATTCACCAATCAATAATAGTCTTGTAACTGTCATTACTGAGACTATAGCTTTCCCATTCCAAGTTACTGACTGAATTCAAATTCTACGATCTGCTATACTGGGACTTGAACCCATCGCCTCAAGACATGAGCCTGGGATTCTGGATTACTATCCCAGTGACATTACCTCTACACCATCATCTCCATGCAGCTTCTAAGTGTCCTGTGTAACTCCATGCTCAAGGTGTAGTATGTACAGTATATGGCTGTGTGGCTGTAACAGGGACCAACTGCTTAAATCAACTTAAAAGACAACGATTGTACTTTTAATAACAATTGTTTGCCAGTTACAAGAAGTTTGAGGCTCCTTTAGCGTTGTTATTACTATTAAGAACATCACTTTTATTTTTATTGATGAAACAAATGCCTTGTTTCTTAATTTATTATGCAGATAGAATTTCTGTGATTCCTGTTTGATAATACAATCAGTATTGGTATTAATGAATACCCAATGGCAGAGGCTATGTGCCAAAGGGACAGTTGTATCTTCAATGTCTTGTCTTTTTGTACAGTGGATTGGTAGGGCTCAGTCCCATTCACTAATGTCGCCTCTCTGTTCTCTCCATGGTTTTAAATGAACTGCAATGTATGAAACCTCTTTGAATTATAATAAATAATCATAGTTTATCTTTGAGATTATCTTCATTTGTGTGTGCTTTACTCGGTCTATTTTTTGATTGACTGTGTCACAATTTGATTTAACTGAGGCAACAGAGATGGAGAGAGATAGCAGAAATGGCAGCTAGACTTGGCCATTCCGCCCCTCTAGCCTGTTCCATAATTCAACCAAATCATGGCTGATCTTTCACCTCAACATCATCCACCTCCAACCCCTTCCGCCCCCCCCCATCCCATTTCTCCTGATTTCCCTCAATTCCAACAATGGATCAAGACCACCATGTTCAATTAACTCAATGGCTTGAAACCCCTCAGCTCTATGGGATAAAGTATTTCACAGCCCGACCAGTGAAGACACCCTCCTCACCTCAGTCCAAATGATCAACTCCTCACCGTGAAACTGTCACCCTGTGTTGCAGACACATTGACTGGACTACAGCACTACCTGGTGCCTCTCAATCTCTCTCTCTCTTTTATGGAGATGTATGTGCACTCAAATAAAAGTAAACTCCTGAGAAGGAGTAAATTACTGCAGCTGCTGGAATCCGTACTGAAAATCAAAACGTGCTGAAGATCGTAGTGGTTCAGGCAGTATCCATGGAGAGAGAGTCCAGGTGTCTCTTCATCAGAACTGCTGTGAAGTGGGAAGGAGGCAATATTTATGCAATTTTGGGGCGAGGGTGTAGTGCTGTGGCAGAAAGGCTTTGATTGTTCCGATTAAGTGATCAGAATGTGACAATAGCAGAACAATGGTGTGTCTAACTGCCAGACTAGAAAGAACCACAGTCCGACTGGCGTGCAGAGGAGAGAGTGGAATGGCGATAGAGAATAGATTACTTACTCACAGTGTGGAAACAGGCTCCTCGGCCCAACAAGATCACACCGACCCTCCAAAGAGCAACCCACTCAGACCCATTCCCCTACATTTACCCAACACTATGGGCAATTTAGCATGGCCAATTCACCTGACCTGCACATCTTTGGAATGTGGGAGGAAACCGGAGCACCCGGAGGAAACCTATGCAGACACGGGGAGAATGTGCAAGCTCCACACAGACAGTTGCCCAAGGTGGGAATTGAACCCTGGTCTCTGGAGCTGTGAGACAGCAGTGCTGACCACTGTGCCACCATGCTACCCCTACATCCCTAAAACTAAAAGAAAGGGAAGGAATGGGAGTGGATGCACAACTTAAAGGTGTTGAACTCAATATTAAGTCCAGAAGGTTGTAAAGTGCCCGTCTGAAGATGAGATATTGTTCCTCCCAGTTTGCGCTGTGATTCACTGGAATACTGCAGCATACTGAGGACTACACATGGGCATGTGAGCAGGTTACTGTGTTAAAATGACTGGCTATGGGAAGGTCAGAGCCATGCTTGTACATGGACCAGAGGTGTTCTGCAAAGCAGTCACCCAGTCTGCATTTGGTTTCTCCAATGTAGAGTAGGCCACATTGGGACAGTAACAATGTGGATATAAAATTAGTTGAGGAATAGGAAACAGGAAGTAATGGCAAGTGGATAGTTTTCAGCCAAGAACAAACTTTGGAGTTCCCTGCGAGTTGGCACTGCTCCTCTTGCTATCCTCATTTAAAATCAAGGAGGAGAAAGTGAGGTCTGCAGACGCTGGAGATCAAAGTTGAAACTTTATTGCTGGAACAGCACAGCAGGTCAGGCAGCATCTAGGGAACAGAAGATTCGAAGTTTCGGGCACATGCCCTTCTTCAGGAATGAGCAGAGAGTGTTCAGCAGGAGAAGATAAAAGGTAGGGAGGAGGGACTTGGAGGAGGGGCGTTGGAAATGTGATAGGTGGAAAGAGGTCAAGGTGAAGGTGATAGGTCGGAGTAGGGTGGGGGCGGAGAGGTCAAGAAGACGACTGCAGGTCAGGAAGGCGGTGCCGGGCTGGAGGGATTCGGCTGAGACAAGGTGGGGGGAGGGGGGATGAAGAAACTGGTGAAGTCCAAGTTCATCCCCTGTGGTTGGAGGGTTCCCAGTCGGAAGATAAGACGCTCCTCCTCCGACCGTCGCGTTGTTGTGGTTTGGCGGTGGATGAGTCCAATGACCTGCATATCCTCGGTGGAGTGGGAGGGGGAGTTGAAATGCTGTGCTACAGGGTGATTGGGTTGGTTCGTCCGGGTGGCCCAGAGGTGCTCTCTGAATCGCTCCGCAAGTAGGCGGCCTGTCTCGCCAATATAGAGGAGGCCACACCGGCTGCAGCGGATGCAGTAGATAATGTGGGTGGAGGTGCAGGTGAATCTGTGGCGGATATGGAAGTTTCCTTTGGGGCCTTGGAGAGAAGTGAGGGGGGAGGTGTGGGCGCAAGTGTTGCACCTCCTGCGGTTGCAAGGGAAGGTGCCGGGAGTGGAGGTTGGGTTGGTGGGGGGTATGGATCTGACAAGGGAGTCGCGGAGGGAGTGGTCTCTACGGAAAGCTGATAGAGGAGGGGAGGGAAATATATCCTTGGGGTGGGGTCCGTTTGGAGGTGGCGGAAGTGACGGCGGATGATGCGCTGTACATGGAGATTGGTGGGGTGGTAGGTGAGGACCAGTGGGGTTCTGTCCTGGTGGCGGTGGAGGGGCGGGGCTCAAGGGCGGAGGAGCGGGAAGTGGAGGAGATGCGGTGGAGGGCATCGTCGATCACGTCGGGGGGGAAATTGCGGTCCTTGAAGAAGGAGGCCGTCTGTGTTGTGCGTATTTTGAACTGGTCCTCCTGGGAGCAGATGCGGCGGAGACGAAGGAATTGGGAGAATGGGATGGCGTTTTTACAGGGGGCGGGGTGGGAGGAGGTGTAGTCCAGGTAGCTGTGGGAGTCGGTCGGTTTGTAGTAGATGTCCGTGTTGATTCGGTCGTCTGAGATAGAAACAGAAAGGTCTAGGAAGGGGAGGGAGGAGTCCGAGACTGTCCAGGTGAATTTGAGGTCGGGGTGGAAGGTGTTAGTGTAGTGGATGAACTGTTCAACCTCCTCGTGGGAGCACGAGGTAGCGCCGATACAGTCATCAATGTAGCGGAGGAAAAGATGGGGGGTGGGGCCAGTGTAGTTGCGGAAGATGGATTGTTCATTTAAAATCAAGACCTAGATCTTGGTGTCCAGGGAACGATTCTGAATTTTGTAGTTGGTATGAAGTGTGCATGTAATATGTACAATGAGGAGGATAATGTAGAACTTTAAAAAGGACATTGGTAGATTGGTGAAATGGGCAGATGGTTGGCAGATGAAATTTAATGCAGAGAAATGGGAAGTGATTAATTGTGTTTGGAAAGAGACTATATTTTAAACAGTACAATCTAGAGGGTGAGCAGGAGCAGAGAGACCTCGGTGAACAAGTGTCTCTGTCAGTAAAGATGGTAGGAAAGGTGAGACCAATCAAGAAAACATACAGTATTCTGGGCAGAAGCCATAGGGATGTAGAGTACAAGATGCAGGTTATTATAAACTCCATCAAAGCATTGGTATAGCCTCAGCTGGCGCATTATGTAAATTTCTGGGACACATACAGCTAGGAAGGATGAGCATTGGAGAGAATGTTGAAGATGTTGATAAAATTGGTTTTAGGAATGAGGGATTCCAAGAATAGATTGGGGAAATTGAGTCTGTTCCCTTAGTGAAGGGAAAGTTGAGAAGACATTTTATAGAGGTGTTCAAAATCAGGAGAGTTCTGGACAGAGTAAACAGGAAGAAACGCTTCCTACTGAAGGAAGGTTTGCGAACGAGAGAGCACAAATTTATGATGGTTGGCAAAATGGAGACTTGAGGAAAAGCCTTTTCACAGACCAAGTCGAAAGGGTCAGGAATGCACTGTCTGAGAGTGTGAGGGAGGGAAGATTAATCAAGGCATCCAAGAGAGAAATGCATCACTATCAGAAAAGTGCTCAGATTGATTGAAGAAGTCAGGAAGTAGCATAAGCTCATTCTCTGTCGCTCACTGTCGCCCCCAGACCCCTCTCTCTCAGGAAGATATTTGTAAATGCAATGATATCTGTCAATCCTCCCCACCTCTTTCTCTCCCTCTCTCTCAGGAGGTATCTGTACACTGACTAGTGTCTCTCAGCCCCTCATTCTCTCCCGCAAGAAGATATCTGTACATTGGCTGGTGCCTCTCAGTCCCTCCCCTCCCTCTCTCTCTCAGAGAGATGTACACGGTACACTGACTGGAGTCTCTTCAGTCCCATCTCTCTCAGGCAGATATCTATTCACTGGCTGGTGTCTCTCAGTCCCCCCTCCCTCTGTCAGGGAGATATCTGTACACAGCTGGCTCTCAGTCCCCTCTGTCTATTTCAGGAAGCTATCTGACCATCATCCACTCCCCCCCACCCCACCCCAGGACTCCCTCCCTACCTCTCTCCCCTCAATTGGCTGGGTCTCTCCACTGCCACACCCTAGGGTGCTTGCTGCAGCCGCTTCACTTTGGCTCCCAGCTGCAACAGGAAAAGGACCGTAGAAGGGTCTGGACACCAAGAAGAAAGTGTCCCGGGCACCAGGACAGAAAGAGAGAGACAGACAGACAGAAAGAGGGAAACAGCAAGATAAAGGGAAAGAGACAGAAATAAATTTACACAATGACCCAGTGAGAGAAACACCACAGAGATACAAAGTTAAAAATCACACAACACCAGGTTATAGTCCAACTGGTTTATTTGGAAGCACTAACTTTTGCTTCCAAATAAAACTGAAAGCTAGTGCTTCCAAATAAACCTGTTGGACTATAACCTGGTGTTGTGTGATTTTTAATTTTGTACACCCCAGTCCAACACCGTCTCCAAATCATGGCCACAGAGATAAGGAGACAGAGAGTGGAATATGAAGCTATAAAAACAGGGGAAATAAACAGAGAAAGAAAAAGAGACTGAGAAAGGGAAGACGGAGAGAAAGAGATACAAGTTAATTATCATGCTCAAACTGTTGCATTGGGGGCCACACAGTCAATGGGTGTGGTGCCAAAATAGTGAAATTTATTTTAAAACGTAAGACTTTATACACCTGTGCCAAAGTGCTGTCAGTACCTTTTCCTCCACCTGTCCCTCCTATTGCGTATTAGTACATTCCCTGGATTTACAGCTGGGCTGGAGGAACCTGATCAGCAATGGAGGCCACATTGGCCCCTGGAGGTCAGGTCGGGTGACCAATGTTTGTGCCCAGGCAAAAGTGAGTACTGCAGATGCTGGAAATCAGAATCAGAGTCTGGAAAGGCACAGGAGGTCAGGCAGCACCCGAGGAGCAGGAAAATTGACATTTCCGGCAAAAGCCCTTCATCAGGAATGGAGGGAGGGCGCCTCCAGGGTGGAGAGATTAATGGGAGGGGGTGGGGCTGGAGAGAAGGTAGCAAAGAGTACAATGGGTGGATGGGGCTGGGGAGGAAGGTGATAGGTCAGAGAGGAGGGTGGAGCAGATAGGTGGGAAGGGAGATTGGCAGGTAGGACAGGTCATGAGGATGGTGCTGAGCTGGAAGGTTAGAACTGGGATAAGGTGGGGGGAGTGCAGACATGCTTAAGAGTCTTCTTTTCAGGTGAATGGGCCAAATTTTGGCAGATAAGTGTTTAACATGGATAAGTATGAGGGTTCCATTTTGAGGCATCTTTATATCTAAATTATCTATCTAATGGGGATCAGGCCCTTGAACTCAGAGACATGAAATGGACACTTTCTTAAATTCTCTCTTTTTTAATTTCCCGCTCCCCCTTTTAATAATATTTTTGCAGAAATACTGCTATTCTGGGGTGTGCACAGCTGGAAGGTGATGGCAAATGTGGTGCACACTCTAGATGCCTCCCTCCCACAAGGAGAGAGGGCAGTGCCAGGAAGTACCCAGATGGAGGAAGACCCATCTCAAGGCCCGTCAGGAATCTCTGCTCTGGACGATTCAGAGGACTATGGGACCTCTGGATCTACATTGCCTACCGCAGGAACCCCCACCCTCGGAAGTTGAAGCTGAGGAGAGTCTCACTGCAAGAATGGTAGTCATGATGTGGAGGTGCAGGTCTTGGACTGGGGTGGACAAAGTTAAAGGTCAGAGGAGTCTCTCCACCCTGGAGACTCCCTGCCTCTATTCCTGATGAAGGGCTTTTGCCCGAAACGTTGATTTTCCTGCTCCTCAGATGCTGCCTGACCTGCTGTGCTTTCCCAGCATCACTCTGATCTAAACTCTGGTTTCCAGCATCTGCAGTCCTCACTTTTACAAAGTTAAAAGTCACACAACACCAGGTTATAGCTCAACAGACTCTGCTTTCTCTCTCCACAGACCCGCTGAGGGTTTCTCCAGTGCTTTCTGTTTTTGTTTCAGGTCCTCAGCAATTCTTGGTTTATATTTATCCAATGACACACCATTTAAGTTAATATCCCAATTCATTACAGCGGACGGCCCATCAAGAGTGTGTTGGTGATCTGTTTGTGCCTGTTGTCCAAAAAACTCCGAACACACTGTCACCTGGAACCAAAAGAGAAAATGCTGGAAAATCTCAGCAGGTCTGGCAGCATCTGTAAGGAGAGAAAAGAGCTGACGTTTCGAGTCTAACTGACCCTTTGTCAAAGCTAAAAAAAGGGGAGAAATATTTATATTAAATATATTAAAGAGTATATTATATTAAATATATTAATGAGTATTTATATTAAGCTGAGAGAAGGTGAGTCATGGCTCCAGAAGCAAAGGTACCAATAAAGAGGTGATAATGACAGTGTATAGAGAGATGATAGGGAGATGAGGAGCTGTGAACGACCAAGGTTTCACATTGTCACCCGGACTCTTTTTCCGGAGACTCATGCTTCCGGTGGGGCAGTAGTACCGGAAGTCATAATGTTTGTCGGCCATTGTTGTTGATGGGTGTGTGTTTTTCATTAAACCGAAACCGAGAGATTGGCAGAAGAAGGCTACTTTGGTTTCGGTCGCCGGAACCTTTCGGTATTTGATTCTTTGAGGTGAGATCGCTCGGTGCGGCGGCAGGTCCCCCCGGAGTAGCGCCTCCTGCCCGGGGATATAGAAGACTTTCCCAGCCGCGGTGCTCTCTGGGAACAGCCGCCTTCCATTGACGCCCAGAGCCTGAGGCCCCAGAACATACTCCCCAGTGGCCTGGGAGAGACAATAGGGACGGGAGGGGCAAAAAGAAAGCTACCTGAGAAAGTCCATTTTATTCTCGTTTCAGAAACAAAAACAGAAGTTGCTGAAAAAGTGCAGCAGGTCTGGCAACATCTGTGGAGAGAAATCAGAGTTAAAGATTCGGGTCGATTGATCCTTCATCAGAACTGATTTTAACTGGAAAAGGTTGGTATGTATGCTGAAGATGTGGAGGCGAAGAATAAACGATAGGTGGAGAAAAAAAAACAGTTGGGGAGACATAGAAATGAGACAACGAGCTCGGTGTGCCAAACTGACCTTTTCTGTTTTTTTTCTGTCTCTGTGGGCTCCATCCCCACCTATTATTTACCCCTTACTCCCGCCCCGCCATCGTCAGCGTATACACCAGCCTTTTCTGGACTAAAATCAATTCTGAAGAAAGGTGACTGAACGTGAAGCATTAGTTGAAACTTTATTGCTGGAATAGCACAGCAGGTCAGGCAGCATCCAGGGAACAGGAGATTCGACGTTTCGGGCACAGGCCCTTCTTCAGGAGGGCCTGTGCCCGAAACGTCGAATCTCCTGTTCCCTGGATGCTGCCTGACCTGCTGTGCTGTTCCAGCAATAAAGTTTCAACTTTGATCTTGAGCATCTGCAGACCTCACTTTCTCCTCGAACGTGAAACAGTAACCTTGCTTTCTCTCCACGGCTGCTGTCAGACTTGGAGTTTTGTTTTCCAGCAATTTATCTTTTAATTTATATATCCCTAATTGGGCCCCAACTGGAGTATGCCAAATAAAACACAAAGTGCTGGACAAACGCACCAAGTGCGGCAGCGTTTGTGGAGAGAGAGAGAGAGAAAAACACAGTTTTGATTACTCTTTATCAGAAATGATGGTGGAGATGCTGGTGTTGGACTGGGGTGTACAAAGTTAAAAATCACACAGCACCAGGTTATAGTCCAACAGGTTTAATTGGAAGAACCAGCTCTCGGAGCGACGCTCCTTCATCAGGTGATAGTGGAGGAGCGTCGCTCCGAGAGCTGGTGCTTCCAATTAAACCTGTTGGACTATAACCTGGTGTTGTGTGATTTTTAACTTTATCAAAAATGGTTTGTTTTGCTGATTTTATATTCCTTTAATACCGGAAGTACACGCGGCTACCCGAATATTGCACATGCCGTTTACCCGGAGCATTTCTGCTGTTGCACACCCGCATCCTGGGGCGGGTAAGAATTTAACGTAACACCGGATGTTGCTGTTGCTCGGGTCAGATCTGGGCCTCCGGTCAGTGATTCTTCAGCCCGTCTTCCAGAGGTGGGTTACAGAACTTTAACCCTGGTTTCTCCCCGAACCTCTGTTATGAACTCTAACCCCTGACCCCTATCTCTGACTCCCAACTCTTGACATTAATCTTAAGCCTAACTCCTCCCAAAACAACCTAGAACATTACAGCATAGTACAGGCCCTTCGGCCCACATGGAGGTGCTGGGCCTCCTTCACCGCCGCTCCCTCACCACCAGACGCCTGGAGGAAGAACGCCTCATCTTCCGCCTCGGAACACTTCAACCCCAGGGCATCAATGTGGACTTCAACAGCTTCCTCATTTCCCCTTCCCCCACCTCACCCTCGTTCTCAACTTCCAGCTCAGCACTGTCCCCATGACTTGTCCGGACTTGTCCTACCTGCCTATCCCCTTTTCCACCTATCCACTCCACCCTCTCCTCCCTGACCTATCACCTTCATCCCCTCCCCCACTCACCTATTGTACTCTATGCTACTTTCTCCCCACCCCCACCCTCCTCTAGCTTATCTCTCCACGCTTCAGGCTCTCTGCCTTTATTCCTGATGAAGGGCTTTTGCCCGAAACGTCGATTTTCCTGCTCCTCAGATGCTGCCTGAACTGCTGTGTTCTTCCAGCACCACTAATCCAGAATCTGGTTTCCAGCATCTGCAGTCATTGTTTTTACCTCGATGTTGTGCCGACCTGTGGAACCAATCCAAAGCCCACCTATCCTACACTATTCCATTATCATCCACATGTTTATCCAGTGACCATTTAAATGCCCTTAACGTTAGTGAGTCTACTACAGTTGTTGGCAGTGCATTCCATGTCCCTACTACTCTCTGAGTAAGGAAACCACCTCTGACCTCTGTCCTATATCGATCACCCCTCAATTTAAAGCTGTGTCCACCCGTGCTAGCCATCACCATCTGAGGAAAAAGCCTCTCACTGTCCACCCTATCTAACTCTCTCTGATTGTCTTGTATGTCTCAATTAAGTCACCTCTCAACCTTCTCTCTAACGCAAAACAGCCTAAAGTCCCTTAGCCTTTCCTCATAAGACCCTCCCTCCATACCAGGCAACATCCTAGTAAATCTCCTCTGAATCCTTTCCAAAGCTTCCACATCCTTCCTATAATGCAGTGACCAGAATTGTATGCAAGATTCCATGTGTGGCCGCACCAGAGTTTCGTATTGCTGCAGCATGACCTCATGGCTCCGAAACTCAATCCCTCTACCAATAAAAGCTAACACTGTATGCCTTCTTAATAACACTATCAACCTGAGGTGGCAACTTTCAGGGATCTATGTACGTGGACACCGAGATCTCTGCTCATCCACACTACCAAGAATGTTACCATTAGCCCAGTACTCTGTATTCCTGTTACACCTTCCAAATTGAATCACCTCACACTTTTCTGCATTAAACTCCATTTGTCACCTCTCAGCCCAGGTCTGCAGCTTATCTTTGTCCCTCTGTAACCTGCAACATCTTTCAACACTATCCATGACTCCACCGACCTTAGTGTCATCTGCAAGTTTACTAACTCATCCTTTTATGCCTTCGTCTAGGTCATTTATAAAAATGACAAACAGCAGTAGCCCCAAAACAGATCCTTGTGGTACACCACTAGTAACTGAACTCCAGGATGAACATTTCCCATCAACCATCACTGTCTTCTTTCATCTAACCAATTTCTGATCCAAACTGCTAAATCACCCTCAATCCCATGCCTCTGTATTTCGTGCAATAACCTACCATGGGGAACCTTATCAAATGCCTTCCTGAAATCCATATACATCACATCAACCGCTTTACCTTCATCCACCTGTTTGGTCGCTGTCATAAAGAACTCAATGAGGTTTGTGAGGCACGACCTACCCTTCACAAAACTGTGTTGACTATCGCTAATCAACTTATTCCTCTCTGGCTGATTATAAATCCTATCTCTTATAACCTTTTGCAACACTTTACCCACAACTGAAGTAAGGCTGACTGGCCTATAGTTACCAGGGTTGTCTCTATTCCCCCTCTTGAACAAGGGAGCAACATTTGCTATCCTTCAGTCTTCTGGCACTATTCCTCTAGACAATGATGACATAAAGATTAAAGCCAAAGGCTCTGCATTCTCCTCCCTGGCTTCCGAGGATAAATCCCAGCCAGCCCAGGGGACTTAACTATTTTCACACTTTCCAGAATTGCTAACACTTCCTCATGAATGTCAATCCCGTCCAGTCTAGTAGCCTGTATCTCAGTATTCTCCTCAACAAAATTGTCTTTTTCCAGTGTGGATACTGATGAAAAATATTCATTTAGCACATCCCCTACCTCCTCGGACTCTGCGTACAATCGCAACTTGATTGGCCCTAATCTTTCTCTAGTCATTCTTTTATTCCTGATATACCTATAGAAAGAATCAAGGAAAACCTGAAAGCTATCTGCCAGTGACTTCTCATGTCCCCTCCTGGCTCTTCTTAGCTCTCCCTTTAGGGCTTTCCTGGTTAACTTGTAACCCCTAACCTCCTCTAAACCCAACTCCTAATTATGACTGAACACTTAATTTCGATTTGTAACTCTGCTTCCCCCTATCCTTCACCTCAAATCTGCCTACTGTTTGACCCTGACCCTACATTTCAATCCTTGAGCCACGGTCCATGGGCTCCCATGAGGTGGTGAAGCAGGAAAAGTCTGAGCTGTGGAGTGGCCCTATTCATTTTGATGAATAAAAAAACAATATTTAACTTTTGCAGGCTACAGGAGTTTCCAAAAATGACGGCTCCTAACTCCCGAGGTCACAACTGGAGCAGGAAGTCGGAGGAGGAGGAGGAGGAGGATGATCCTGTGGATCAGATGATCTCTAGGACGGGGTGTGCTAGCTTCCATCGAGCTGTACAGGACTGTATGGCAGAACACCAGGACTGGCGACAGTGTCAGCGCTCTGTGCATGACTTCAAACAGTGCATGGCAGAATACCAGCGACTGCGAGCTAGCCAGCTTGGCCAACGCCAGCCGAGCCCAGCTGGCAGCTGAAATCTGGGCGAATCAACAACCTCTTTAGTTCGTTTTGTTCTTTCAGGTACTTTCAAAAATAAAAAAAAAAATTCTGAAGACTGTTAGCAGCGAAGATTTCTGTTTTTGTTTATAAATCCCTGATTGGAGTGTAGCTGGAGTATGCCAGATAAAACACAAAGTGCTGGATGAACTCAGCAGGGCTGGCAGTATTCAAGGAGAGAGAGAAACAGTTAATGTTTTGAGTCTGATGGCTCTTCGTCAGAACTGTTTTATTTTTGTCTTTTGCAAAGACTTTGGCTGAAGCTGTGAACATATGTATATTTTTCAGTGCAGAACCTGCCATTTAAGCTCCACACAAGCCTCCTCCAGCCTGTGCCTGTCTAAAAAATGTGAATGTAGTGAGCATGATACACCATTCAGTTATGGGTCCCTATTCTAAGGGATGTGCAGTGCTGCTTTTCAACAGAGTCTGAGGTGTCTGAGGTCTGAAGTACTGCACTTTATAATTGTAGCGCTAGATTCAGCCCCTCAAACCCAGGCCTCAGTCTGGGGTGGAGGACAGGGAATAAAATCCTGATAATGCAGACCTGTCATTGCTGATGGAGGAGGCTTGAAGCAGGCGAATTGAAATGTAAGTTTATTTCAAGTTGCCTTTATTTGCATCTTACATTGGACAAGGGTAAATGGAAAATTGCAGTGATCAGAAAATGTTTTTTGAGACCTAGAAGACCCAGCATTAAATGAACTGATTTTTTTGAATAAAATGCTGACGTATTGCTTAATGCTAAGTCTCCCATGGTGAATAAAGCTCCACAATGTTTCCTACGTTTGTGCTGTGCTGGTTTGCATTCTGTACCGAGCTGAAATTGTGCCCAGTGTCATCATATTTCTGGAACATTTCAGGGTGACACAGTGGCTCAGTGGTTAGCACTGCTGTCTCAAAGTGCCAAGAACCCAGGTTCAGTTCCTGCCTCGGGCAACTGTCTATGTGTGGATTTTGCATATTCTCCCCGTGTCTGCGTGGGTTTCCTCTGGGTTCTCCGATTTCCTCCCAGAATTCAAAGATGTGCAGGTTAGGGTGAATTGGCCATGCTGAATTGCCCATAGCGTTAGGTGCATTAGTCAGGGGTAAATATAGGGTAGAGGAACGGCTCTGGGTTGGTTACTCTTTGGAGGGTCAGTGTGGACTTTTTGGGCTGAAGGGCCTGTTTCCATACTGTAGGGAATCTAATCTTAAAAAAAAAAGTGCCAAAATCTGCTTCTTCAGACTTGACATAGAGTCAAAGAGTTATGCAGCATGGAAACTCTGTTTCTATTCTGAGGAAGCAGAGAAATACTTCAGATATTTAGCATAAGAACTAGAAACAGACAGAGAGTGTTGTGCCTGCTTCACCATTTGGTAAAATGATATCTGATCTGATGATAACCTTCACTCCATGTTCCTGTCTGTGCTTCCTCATTATCAGAAACCTGGCTAACTCAACTTCGAATGTATTCAGTGACAGCTTCCACTGCCTTGTCGATAGAGAATTCCATAAACTACCCCTCTGAGGGAAGAAATTGCTCTCTCTTTGTCTTCATTGGGTGAGCCTTTTATTATATTCTTCACAGGACCTGAGTGTTGCTGGATGAACCAGCATTTATTGCCTGTCCCTAGTTGCCCTTGAGAAGCTGGTGGTGAGTTGCTTTCTTGAACTGCTGCAGTAGGTTGATCCACAAGTATACTCGAGTCCTGGGATTTTGGCCTAACATCACTTAGTAGGAACAGTAATATATTTCCAAGTCAGGATGGAGAGTGGCTTGGAGGGGAACTTGCAGGGGGTGGTGTTCCCATGTATCTGCTGACTTGTCCTTCTAGGTGGAAGTGGCCATTGGTTTGGAATGTGCTGTCTGAGGAGCCTTAGTGAACTTATGCAGTGAATCTTACAGATGGTAAACACTGCTGCCACTGTGTTTCAGTTGAGAGTGGATGCACCAATCAAGTGCTTTGTCCTGGATGGTGTCAAACTTATTGAGTGTTTTTGGAAACTGAGTGCCCCTATTTCGAGATTCCCTTACAAGGGAAACATCTGCTCAGCATCCAACCTTTCTCAGAAGCTCTCAGAATTTTTTGTTTCAATAAGATCACTTCATTCTCCTGAACTTCAATGTGTTTAGGCCCATCCTGCCAAACTGTGTCAGAAACACCACTGTCTCACCCTCCAAAAAATTAGGAGCCACCTGACCTCTCATGCCTGTTCTCCCACACAAGACCACAGTTAATCTGACAGTGACTGCAACTGCACTTCCCTGTACCAATCCACCTGGAATGTCGGAGTCCTGTACAACCGGGCTCACAACTGCCGGAAGTTCCTGGCAATGTTTGTACTTCATCTTAGCAAAATAAGTCTTGCAAGGTTTGTGAAGGTTTGTAGCTCAGGTTGAGGTTTAGGGTGTAGGTTTGCTCGCTGAGCTGTAGGTCTGATGTCCAGATGTTTCCTGGCCAGGTAATGAAACGTCTGGATATCAAACCTACAGCTCAGCGAGCAAACCTACACCCTAAAACTAAGTCTTGTATATTTCAAAAAAATCACCTCATGCTTCTAAACTCCAATAAGTACAGGCTCAACCTACTCAGCCTCTTCTCATTAGACAGTCCCTCCACATCCAGGGTCAGTCTAGTGAACCTGCTGTTCTGGAGGTGCTGTCATTCAAATTCCAGAGTTCTGAAGAAGACTCAAACCAAACTCAAAGCATAAACTCTATTTCTTTCCACAATGCTACCAGAGCTGCTGAGTTTCTCTAGCAATTTCCTTGTTTCTTCCCTCAGTAGTGCAGAGTTCCCTCAGTACTGACCCCCTGACAGTGCAGCACTCCGCAGTACTGACCCTGTTGACAGAACAGCACTCCCATCAGTACTGACCCAATGACAGTGCAGCACTCCTGCAGTACTGACCCTGTGACAGAACAGCACTGCATCAGTACTGACCCAATGACACAGCAGCACAGTCTCAGTCATGCCTGTCAAACAGTGTAGGATTCCCTCAGCGCTCCATCTGCACTAACCTTAGCCCAAAAGTCCTGGAACAGGCCCCTTCATTGCTCCACATCACCGACATATCTCTGGTTTGGTTTTGGTATGCGACCATCTTCAGTTTTGCTAAGATGAAGTGCAAACATTGCCAGGAACTTCTGGCAGTTGTGAGCCCGGTTGTACAGGACTCCGACATTCCAGGTAGATTGATACAGGGAAGTGCAGTTTCAGTCACTGTCAGATCAGTTGTGGTCTTGTGTGGGAGAACAGGCATGAGGGGCCAAGTGGCTCCTAATTTTTTGTGGGGGGGTGAGACAGTGATGTTATTCCTGCACCGTAGCTACAACTAAACCTGATAGCTAACTGGAGTGGGAAGTGATTGCAAAGTTTATTGGCAGCATCAATGATGGAGTGCGTTAAGAAGGGAGTCCCAATGATATAGGTGCAGGGAAGGGGAGTCCATGGTGACCGATGGAACAGAACCATAATGATGCAGTGGTACAGGCACTGGAATAATCCAGAGGCCCAGGTTAATGATCTGAGGACATAGTGTCCTATCCCAGCACAGCGGCTAAATTCAGTGAGTAAAAAATCTGGAATTGAAGGCAAGTCTCAATGATGGTGTCAATGAAACTTATCATGATCTTTATAAAAACCCATCTGATTACTGAAGTCCTTTAGGGAAGGAAATCTGCCAGTCTGGTGCATCTGACTACAGACCCATAGCAGTGTGTCAAGACATGGCAATGTCTTGGTGATATTGTTACTGAAGTAGTCACGTTCTGTGAACCTGGTTTCAAATTGATGGTGGAATTTTGAACTCAGTAAAAATCTAGAATTAAGAATCTAATGATGACCATGTCGCCATTGATGGGAAAAACCCCATTGGTTCACTATTGCTCATTAGGGAAGGAAGCTGCCATCCGTACCCAATCTGATCGACATGTGACTCCAGACCAACAGCACGGGGGTTCACTCTGAACTGCCTTTGGGGAATTAGAGATGGGTAATAATTGCTGGTCTAGCCAGTGACACCAGTTCCCATGATTTTTTAAATAAATATGGTTGACTCTTAACTGCCCCCTGAAATAATTGAGCAAGTTGCTCAGTTTGAGGACCAATAGGGATGTCCATGTTCCAAAAATGAAAGGCAAAATAAAAACCAAACCATAA
Source organism: Chiloscyllium plagiosum (assembly GCF_037043375.1). Classification (NCBI taxonomy): domain Eukaryota; kingdom Metazoa; phylum Chordata; class Chondrichthyes; order Orectolobiformes; family Hemiscylliidae; genus Chiloscyllium; species Chiloscyllium plagiosum. Next base: position 126,892,474 of record NW_028270144.1, on the reverse strand, counting down.
ACAGATCCAGGCAGCGGGCCGTGGAGGAGGTTGGAATAGCCGATTGCCTGTCCCTCTTCCATGGTTATGTTAGAGCCCAGGTGTCTACCAACACCCTTGAGCTGTTCAGAGAGAGGTGGGCACTGCAGGGAGTGGTATTTTATTTCCCCCTCTAACTCTATTTTCATTTAATCCCTGCCCTCCCCTTCACTTTTTTGATCATGCAGCATTGCTTGTCACTGGCCACTCTGGTATTTCCTTTCTTCCTGGTTGTAGAATATAAATAAAGGTTTATACACTTGATGTTCTTCACTGTGTCCTATTCCTGCACACGCACAACATGGTTGCTGGGTAAAATAAGCATTACCGCTTTACGTGGTCGTGTGGGGGAGAATTTAAAATCCAAACCACTGGGTGGCGATGATGAGCCAGAGACGCTATTTATGCACCACCTGCCTGTATACTGTACTCTCAAATCACATTGTGAAGCCAGTTAGATGGCAGTCTCAGTTAATATGAGTTCTAGTCCTGGGACTTCCAGCTCAATCCCATTGCCCCACTGATTCAGAGAGCTGGTAGTCCTCTTTCAAATTAACCCACTCTGCACCTCTTAATTCTGTGATGTTTCCAATTCACAGAGACATACATAAACTGTATACCTGGGACTAGTTCGAAGCAGGGGTTCAGATATTAGTTGCAACTAAACAAGAAGTATATAGAATGCCCATCCCATTGTAAAAAATCCCAAGGCATTTCACAGAAGCATTATTGGATTAATTCTAATACCCAAGCACATTATTCAAATGAGCAAAAGAGGTAGCTTTTAGGTATATTAGTAAAGAATCATGGGTCACTCTCTAAGGACACGGAGTAGGCCAGATACCTACTAAGATGAGAAATGTCTTCACCTAACGAGCGATGAGCCTGTGAAATTCTCTGCCACAAAAAGCAGTGAATGCTTTCAAGAAGGATTTAGATATAGTTCTTAGCGCTAAAAAGGATCCAAAAGGTATGAGGGAGAAAGCAAGAACAGGGTCTTGAGTTGGATGATCAGCCATATGGATCACATGGAATGGCCTACTGCTGCTTCTGTATCCTAACTATGGTTCTATATACATAAAGAAGAAGAGGTACAGGGAGCAATGCAGATAAATCCTTTGAAACACCTTTCAATTGTAAAGCATCAAAGACAAAGCTAAAATGTAAACCCAAGCCGGAGAGGCGGCCCCAGTGCCCTGGCCAATATCCTTCAATCCACTTTAGAATTAAGGATGCATTAGTCGTCACATTGCTGATTCTTGGAGCTTGCTGTGTGCAAATTGGCCACTGGGTATCCTGCAACAGGAGAAAGTGTAACTTCATTCATTCACTGGATGTTGACATCATTGGCTGGGCCAGTATTTATTGCACATTTAATTGCCCTGGTGAAGGCGGTGATGAACTGCCTTCTCAAACCACTGCTATCCACATGGTGTAGGTACCACACAAGGCTGTTGGTTCGGGAGTTCCAGGACTTTGAAGACTGGCAATATATTTCCAAGTCAGGATGGTGATAGGCATTGGGGAGCCTGGAGGCCAGGTATTCCGTGCAGAATTCCTAGCAATGACCTGCTCTTATTGCCAGTGTTATATATCTGGAGCAGTTCAGTTTCTGGTCAATGATAACCCCCAGGATGTTGATGATGAGAGATTCAGTGATGCTAACACTACTGAATGCCAAACGAAAGTTGTTAGATTCTCTGCTGTTGGAGATGGTCATTGCCTGGTACTTGTGCAGTGCAAATGTTACTTGGTACTTATTAACCCATGCCTGGGTATTGTCCAGGGCATACTGCATTTGAACATGGACTGTTTCATTATCAGAAGAGTCATGAATGGTGCTGAACATAGTGCAATTATCAGTGATGGACCGCAATGGATCGAAAGAAGACAGACGGGATAGTAGCTGCAGGAGCAAATTTCTGCAAATGCTGGAGGTCACAGTGGGCCAAACAGTATCCGTGGAGAGCAAGCAAACTAACATTTCGAGTCTAGGTGACTCTTCATCAGAGCTGAAGTGAAGCGTGGAGGGGGCAGCATTTGTGCAACAGTGTGAGGGAGAGGTTGTAGTGTTGGGGCTGAAAGGATGTTGATGGCTCAGACTAAGTGATTAGTCAGATCTGGTTAGGTAATTGGTTGGATTGAATTTATCCTGCACTTTTGCTTTACGGCAATAACTGTACTGAATGAAGGGCTTTTGCCCGAAACTTCGATTCTCCTGCTCCTTGGATGCTGCCTGACCTGCTGTGCTTTTCCAGCATCACACTCTGGACTCTAATCTCCAGCATCTGCAGTCCTCACTTTGATCGTACTGAATAGCTAGTCCAGATTTTTGTTTAGTTCTAAAGCACAAGTGTTAAGTACTATTGCCAGAATGTTGTCAGAGCCCAAAGTCTTTGCAATAACCCCCTCCCCCCATGCTTTCAACCATTTCTTGATATCATTTTTCATCACTGTTTAGTGCGGAGAAGGATATGGAAGCTAGAGAACTTGGGGAAATAAAGAGCGACACTTTGAAAAATGATCATATTACAGAGGACGAGGTGTTGGACATCTTAAAACACATAAAGGTGGATAAATCCTTGGGACCTGATCAGCTGTACTCTAGAACTCTGTGGGAATCTAGGGAAGTGATTACAAGGCTGCTTGCTGAGATATTCGTATCATTGAGAGCCACAGGTGAGGTGCTGGAAGACTGGAGGTTGGCTAAGGTGGTGCCACTGTTTAAGAAAGGTGACAAGGACAAGCCAGGGAATAATAGACCAGTGAGCCTGACATTGGTGGTGGTTAAGTTGTTGGAAGGGATCCTGAGGGACAGGATTTGCATGTATTTGGAAAGGCAGGGACTGATTAGGGATAGTCAGCATGGCTTTGTGTGTGGGAAATCTTGTCTCACAAACTTGATTGAGTTTTTTGAAGAAGTAATGAAGAGGATTGATGAAGGCAGAGCGGTGGATGTGATCTTTATGGACTTCAGTAAGGCGTTCGACAAGGCTCCTCATGGGAGACTGATTAGCAAGGTTAGGTCACATGAAGTACAGGGAGAACTAGCCATTTGGATACAGAACTGGCTCAAAGGTAGAAGACAGACAGTAGTGGTGAGGGTTGCTTTTCAGACTGGAGGCCTGTGACCAGTAATGTGCGACAATGATTGGTGCTGGATCCACTGCTTTTTGTCATTTATATCAATGATTTGGATGCGAATATAGGAGGTACTGTTAGTAAGTTTGCAGATGACAAGAAAATTGGAGGTGTAGTGGACAGCGAAGAAGGTTACCTTGGAATTCAACAGGATCTTGATCAGATGGGCCAGCAGGCCGAGAAGTGGCAGATGGAGTTTAATAGATAAATGCGAGGTGCTGCATTTTGGAAAGGCACATCAGGGCAGGACTTATGCATATAATGGTAAGGTCCTGGGGAGTGTTGCTGAACAAAGAGACCTTGGAGTGTAAGTTAATTGTACCTTGAATGTGGAGTCATTAGTAGACAGGATAGTGGAGAAGGCATTTGGTATGCTTTCCTTTATTGGTCGATGCATTGAGTATAGGAGTTGGGAGGTCATGTTGCAAGTGTACAGCTCATTGGTTAGGCCACTTTTGGAATACTGTATTTAATTCTGGTCTCCCTGCTGTAGGAAGGATGTTATGAAACTTGAAAGGGTTCAGAAAAGATTTACAAGGATGTTGCTAGGATTGGAGGGTTTGAGCAATAGGGAGAGGCTGAATAGGCTAGGGCTATTTTCCCTGGAGCATCGGAGACTGAGGGGTGATCTTATAGAGGATTGTACGATCATGAGGGATGTGAATAAGGGGAATAGTCAAGGTCTTTACCCCGGGATGGGGGAATCCAGAATGAGAGGGCATAGGTTGGACATTGAAATCCCCCACCCACAGTATGTTTTGTGCTGGTGCCACCCTCAGTGTTTCCTCGAAGTGTTGTTCAACATGGTGAAGTACTGACTCATCAGTATGTGGTAATCAGCAGAAGGTTTCCTTGCCTAAGAGACTTTGTGGGGTCTGGCATCAATGTTGAGACCTCCCAGGGCAACATCCTCCTGATTGTATCCCACTGGCCAGCCATATCTGCAAGGTCTATCCTGCCGGTGGGACAGAACACATCAGGGATAGTGATGATTCTGCTGTCTGGGACATTGTCTGTAATATATGATTCTGTGTGTATGACTATGTCAGGCGTCGGCTTGACCAGTCTGTGAGACAGGCCTCCCAATGTTGGCACTCGTCCCTTATAATACTGAGCAGGACTTTACAGGTTTGATAAGGCTGGTTTGCCATTTTCATTTCCAGTCGGGAATTTCAGAGGGCACTTCAGAGTCAAACACATTGCAGTGAGTCTGGAGTTACATGTAGGTCAGTTTTCCTTCCCTAAAGGGCATTAATGAACCAGATCCAGTTTTATAACAAATAGAGTAAGTTTAATGGTCATCATTACTGAGACTGATTTTCAATTCCTGAGTTATTATTTGAATTTACATTCTGTCCCCTACTGCGTTGGAATTTGAACTAGGGTCTGCAAAACTTTAGCCTAAACCTCAGGTCCAGTGACATCACCGCTCCCCACATCTTTCCTGAAAGCACCCTACCTCATCTAACCCTATCAATATATCCTTATATTCCTTCAACTCAACACCACCTCCCTCATGTATTTATCCAGCTTCCACCTTGAATATACTGATACTGTTCACTGAAACCAATTCCTGCGCTAGCAAAAAACACCCTATACTACAAATGTTGAAATCAGAAAGGAAAATAGAAATTTCTGGAAAAGTTCAGAAGATCTGGCAGCATCAGTGGAGAGAAGTAAGAGTTAACATTTAGGGTCCAGTGACCCTTCCTCGGAACCTGTGTTCCATGCTATACAAATGCAAGCCTTATAGTATCCTTGGACAACATGTTTGATCCAAATCCAATCTCCATCCACCTTCCTATGTCACTGAGTTAACCTAAAACTGAATAAAGTGCATGAGAGAGTAAAGACTAGAAAGATGAACTGATGGGGTCAGGTAAGATAGGGTGGAGGAGACTCACATCCATCAGCAGTACCAAAATGGATTAGAGGGGATGAATGGCCTGGTGCTGTGCTATAAATATTCAGTGGTCTGTTATCAATCTTGGATTCACAGAAAATTGCCATTGATGAATCCTCTGAATGTGCGTCAGGGGAGAAGCTGGTGAATAAATCAGTTGTGGAGAAAATCTAATAGTTCTGATATATGACTTGAAGGAGGTGGAGTTGGGTCATCAAGCAGGCAGCAAAGCAATCTGCTCATCAACAACAACAAAACCTTTGCAGAAGCAAATCTGTCAAAGCCTTGGAAATAGAGCTGGGAGCATCCGAACCCTTTTCAAAGGAACTCTCTCTGCGCCGAGTGGTATAATGAATCAACAAAATCAGTGGCTGAGAAGGTTAGAGTGTGAATGAGGAAGTGGAATGAGTAGCTGGTACAGTTTGTAGAGTTGGTCTTTGCAGAGCTGGTCTTTGTCAGAAGCAGCAGCCTAGCTCGGGTTAAATTTTCTCTGCTTCTCTTCAGGGACAGAGCCCTGAACAGGCAAAGTGTTTTTGTTTCTCCCTTGTGTACTGGGGTTTGCCAAATCCTTGGTTGTTTTTCATGCTGAAACTGCTGAATGATGAGCAGAGTGCAGCAGTGGAGCACTTACCTCGGGCAAATCCGAGTGCCCCACTGGTCAAGAACGTGGCCCTTCTCCGTAGCCGTGCTCAGTGTGATGGTGTCCTGGCCTGGAGCATGCCCCTGCCCGTCGGAGTGTGAGTGCACAGACAGGTCGAGGTCGGTGGAGTGCAGGAACACCAACCTGACCCAGATCCCATGGGGAATCCCTCCGAGCACCCAGAACCTGCTCATCACTGGCAACAACATCTCGCTCCTTAGGAGGTCGGCTTTTGAGGGCAATGGATCCGGGTTCGTCTATTTGGGAACTCTCTCTCTCCCAGGAAACCAGATCGAAGGCATCGAGCCCTCTGCCTTTGAAGGCTTGGCCAACCTCAGGACCTTGAACCTAAGTCGCAACACCTTAGCATCCATTGCTGCAGATGCATTCCTTGGTCTTTGCCAGCTGCAAAGTTTAAGCATGAACTACGCTCTGGAGCCATCAGTAGAGGATCAGCTGTGGATCGCGTTGCGCCCCAGTAATCTCCCCAACGTAACTGAGCTCCATGTGGCCGGGAACTACCTAACCAAGCTTTCAGAAGAAGCAGTGTCCATCGGTTCCAGCTTGCAACTGTTGGATCTAAGGAGCAACCTGTTGCAGAGTATCAGAAAGCAGACCATCACCCTTTGGCAGAGCCACCACAAGCTTAAGGTTTACTTGTCCTCCAACCCATGGATGTGTGACTGTGAGCTTCGCCCTGTGTACTGGTGGCTCAGGAACACGTCCCAGATCGGTGATGGGCAGCTGCTCACCTGCTTCAGCCCCAGTACCTTGAATGGAAGCATCCTCAGCCAGCTCAGACCTGATGATCTCGTGTGTCTGGAGGAAACAGCAGCTTCCTTCGTCTTCCTCGGGATTGTCTTGGCTCTTATCGCAGCCACCTTTGTCATGGTCTTGTACCTGAACAGGAGAGGCTTGAAGAGATGGGCCAGAAATTTCCGATACGCTTGCCACGACCAGATGGATGGCTACCAGTACAGATACGAGCAAGATCCTCAGCCCAGGCTGGCCCGTGTTAAAGCTATAATTTAGCCTAGCCACAAGAGGAGAGACTGTGGGTAGTATTCCTCACTGTTGTGTAAATGAATTCCAACTACAGCAAGATATATCTCTATCAGAAAGGCAACATTGAAATAAGGTCAAACAACTTTTGTGTATTCTAAGGTATAATTTTGTACGTTTCTTCTGTGTAATATTTGGATTGGTGCATGCAACAAATTTGCCAGGTTCTCCAATTTACCCTGTTAATGGTAGCTCACTCCAATTATATAGAAGAGCCCAGTTGTTGTTGTAGTTACAGTGTGGAGCCAGTTTCCTCAGCTTGTTGTGTACAACCTTCTCGCTGCCTCGGATTGCTATGTTGCAACACGCTTTAACATTTCTCCTCTTCATTCTGTGTTAACAATTTTGTAAACACGCCAGGAGATTTTCTCCACTTACCATGTCATTCTGTAAACGTACTGGAGCATGTCGGATTTCGCTCGGTGTAACAATGGGCTGAAATCTTCCTGGTCTGTTCCTTATTTTCAGAAGCAGACTAAGGAAGTCTGGTTTTTACTTATCTGGGTGGTAGACAGCACAGGACATCTCCACAGCTTGTAAATGTACTGCTGCTGATGCTATTAACTGTAAATGACTGGAATAAAATCATTCATCGAATTGTGCTTTGCAGGATGAACACTCTAAGTTATGGGATTGTGTTTTTGGAAATGGCAACTAAGGAGATAGAGTCATAGAGATGTACTGTACAGAAATAGACCCATTGGTCCAACTCGTCCATGCCGACCAGATATCCTAAATTAATCTAGTCCCATTTACCAGCATTTGGCACACATCCCTCTAAACCCTTCCTATTCATGTGCCCATCCAGCATAGTGGTGGTGTCCCTGCCTTTGAGCCAGGAGATCTGGGTTCAAGTCCAACCTCTCCAGATATGTGTAATCTGTGAACAGGTTGATTGGAAAATGTTAACCAGTCTAGTTTGGACATGACAAGAATTGAGACAAGGAGTCTTGTGGCACAATGGTGATTCTTTACTTCTGAATAAGAAGCCCACCTGCTCCAGATAAGTGTCATCACATGTCTGAACAGGTTGATTCAAAAATATCTAGAACTAGTTTAAGAATGAGATCTCCTTTTGGGCAACATGGTGGCTCAGAGGTTAGCATTGCTGCCTCACAGCACCAGGGTCCCAGGTTCGATTCTAGCCTCGGGTGACTGTCTGTGTGGAGTTTCTCCCAGTGTCTGCGTGGGTTTCCTCCAGGTGCTCCGGTTTCCTACCACAGTCCAAAGATGTGCAGGTCAGGAGGATTGGCCATGCTAAATTGCCCATAGTGTTAGGTGCATTAGTCAGAGCGGAATGGATCTGGGTGGGTGCATTAGTCAGAGCGGAATGGATCTGGGTGGGTTACTCTTCGGAGGGTTGGTGTGGACTGGTTGGGCCGAAGGGCCTGTTTCCACACTGTAGGGAATCTAATCTAATCCAAAAAAAATGTTATAATTGTACCAAACTCCACCACTTTCTCAGGCAGCTCATTCCAGACATACACCACCCTCTCCGTGAGAAAGTTGCCCCTCAAGTCCTTTGTAAATTTTTCCCCTCTCAAGTTAAACCTATGCCTGTTTTGGACTCCCTGACCTTGTCTATTTAGCCTATCCATGCCCCTCATGAGTTTATAGGCCTCTATAAAGTCATCCCTGATCCTCCGACGCTCCAGGTAAAATAGCCCCAGCCTATTCAGCTTTTCCCTATAACTCAACTCCTCCAAACCTGGCAACATCCTTGTAAATCTTTTCTGAACTCTTTCAAGTTTCACAACATCCTTTTGATAGCCAGGAGACCAGAACTGAACACAGTATTCAAAATGTGGCCTGACCAATGTACTGTACAATGTTCCTTCCCAACTATCCACTCCACCCTCCTCTCTGACCTACCACCTTCATCCCCACCCCCATCCACCCATTGTACTCTTTGCTATCTTCCCCCATCCTCTTCCCCGACCTATCACCTTCATCCCCACCCCCATTCACCTATTGTACTCTATGCTACTTTCTCCCCACCCCCGCCCTCCTCTCATTTATCTCTCCACCCTTCAGGCACTCTGCCTGTATTCCTGATGAAGGGTTTTTGCCCGAAACGTCGATTTCCCTGCTCCTCGGATGCTGCCTGAACTGCTGTGCTTTTCCAGCACCATTCTAATCCACCAATGCACTGTACAGCCGCAACATGACCTCCCAACTCCTATACTCAACGCACTGACCAATAATGGAAAGTGTACCAAACATACCAAAAGATGGAAAACAGATGGCGGGGTGGAGATGTCATAGCAGTGTGAAGACTGGTGCATTGATCTGCATTTGCTACATAAATAATACTGAGGGAGTGCTATTGGTGATGCCATCTTTTGGAAGAGACATTAAACATGTGAAAGATTCAACATCCATTATTTCCCGATGTCCCGGACAATATTTACCCCTCAATCACGAGTGTAAGGAACAGTGACGCTGCTGACTGCCACCTTCCCAATGTTACAATGCTGACTACACGTCAAAAGAAGTTCAAATGTTTTTTGGACAATCTGAAAGTCTTTGTTTGCATATTGCATCAGTTATAGAGTCATAGAGTCATACAGCATGGAAATAAGCCTTTGGTCCAACTCGTTCATGCCTATCAAGTTTCCCAAACAGAACTAGTCCCATTTGCTGTGTTTGGCCCATATCCCTCTAAATCTCTCCTCTTCATGTACCAGTCCAGGCACCTTTTAAATGTTGTAACTTTACCTGCATCCACCACTTCCTCAGGCAGTTCATTTCATATACAAACCACCCTCAGTGTGAAAAAGTTGCCCCTCGGGTTCCTTTTAAATCTTTCTCATCTCACTTTAAAATTATATCCTTTAGTTTTGAAGTCCCCTACCTTAGGGAAAAGACCTTTGCTATTCATCTTATTTATGCCCATCATATTTTAGTTGTTAGATACTTTTACTGATTATGTAGCTTCATTGCAATTGTGAGTGCACACTATCAAATTTGTATGCATTAAAAGTAGCTGTAAAATGAGGTATGGAGCAGATCTGTCAATGTAAATATTTTGTGTTTTGTTTCAAACAGTTTAAAATGATTCGTTCGTTCAAATTGACTTAAAGAGTTGCAACAGGCCACACTGCACCAGAATCTCCTTAAGCTGAGTTTCGAGCCTGTGTGAAATCAGCTGATCTATGCTGAGCCACTTTGTAGGGTGTCATTAGGAATCTGACAGCACAGAATGAGCTGAGGACTGTGTCCTTGGAGAAATGAGTGCTAACTTGGGAATTTGGTGCAGGTGGGGAATTGACACCACAAGAGGGGTGCTGCTTTTCATATCTTTTATAGCCTCCAGAGGCTGGTGCATATTGAAAGATATTATTGAGGTGATTTTTGGTATGCTTTTAAGATTTTGCCCCTATAAATATGGACCATAGTTTAAACGATTCTGGGGAGATATAAGCATTATAGCTTAATTCATTAAGTGACTTAATATAACCACAAACAATTGAGTGATATCTTTACATTTGAAATCTGTTCATTAAATAAATTACTATAAAAATGGCATGGCAGTGAAATAATTCCATGGAAGCTGGTATCACCTTACAAAGTCACCTTTTTACAGATGAATCATCCTTGACTTCAGTACTGCCTCATTCAGAGTCGGCTATCAGAGTGGGAGTATCTCTGACACTCCCCCTTTTTTTCACAGAAGTTGCTGGAAAAGCTCAGCAGGTCCGGCAGCATCTGTGAAGAGAAACCAAAGTCAACATTTCAGGTCCACTGACCCCTTCTCAAAACTGTTCTGAGGAAGGGGACACCCCCCTTTTTGTTTTTTTTTTCATTTTTTTCTTTTCTTTCTTTTCTGTTTTTCTTTTTCTTTTTTTCTTTCTATTGCTTTTTTTTCTTCATTGCAGGTGTGAGACACAGTGAAAGACACAAGGAGTACAAATCTTTGATCAGTTTCCACCATCAGGAAGAAAGGAAACACCCGAGTGGCCAGTGACAAGCAGTGCACTTCACATCAAAGGGCGATGCTGTATGATCAAACAGTGAAGGGGAGGGCAGGGATTAAATCAAAATAGAGTTGGAGGGGGAAATAATGCACTCCACACCCTGCGGCGCCCACCTCTCCCTGAACAGCTCAAGGGTGTTGGTGGACACCGCGTGCTCCTTCTCCAGGGACACCTGAGCTTTGACGTAACCGTGGAAGAGGGGCAGGCAGTCGGCCCTAACGACCCCCTCCACGGCCCGCTGCCTGGACCCATTTGTGGCCAGTTTGGCCAGGCCCAGGAGCAGACCCACGAGGAGGTCCTCAGACCTGCCCTCCCCTCTCCGTACCAGGTGCCTGAAGATCAGGAGCGTGTGACTGAAGTGCAACCAAAATCAGAGAAGGAGGTTTTTAAGAAAATCAAAAAGGGAGTGCAAACGCCCACACCCACACGGTCCATGGACTCCACAGCACCACAGAACAAGCAGTTGGGCTGGGAGTCCGTGAACCACCGCAATCTGCGGTTGCAGGGGACCGCTGCATGCAGCACCCACCACCCCAGGTCCCCGAGAGAAAGGGGGAGGACCCCTACGTAGAGAGCCCTCCACTGAGGAGACACTCTCCTTTTTATCTGTCAGCCAATGCTCCCTGATCGGACCAACTTAATATCCCCAATCAAGGTATTCATTCTATGAAGTTCTGCTGGCTGTTCTCATTGCAATCACTACAGTCAGGTGATGTGTTGCATCTATAGTTTATGAGACCTACTGGACACTGAAGTGATTCGCATCTGTAATAAGTGTCTGTGGCTCAAAAAAGTTTGACTCAAGAGTTAATGAGTTGTTGTCTGAACGGTAAACACTCTAATGCATCAGGGAAGAGAGACTTACCTACCCGCATTGTTCCAGGAGGCTATCACACACCTTAGACCTCTGAGTTTGTCCATGATCACAGCCACGAGGGTATGGTTATGAGCAAAACAGGTTTGGAAGCGATTTTAGAAATGGAGGAACCTCAGCTCTTACAATTGTCCATCTGACTCAAGGGTCTTGTATACTACTGCAAACACTAGTGGTAGCCCAGAAGGTTGGGAAAATCGAAGAAGCCAACAAAGAATTCCAAACAATAAAACAATAAAGAGAGAGAGAAGTTGTGCTTGAAAGAAACCTAGCAAGTAATCTAAAACAGACAGTGAAACCTTCAACAGGTGTGTCAAAGATACAGCGACTGTTACGAGGCCAGCCAGTGCCTATCATAGAATCTGAGTTCCCTGATTGGGGCTGTTAATCTGGTAGAATGATTTCAGAAAGGAAGTGAATATTGATCCTTGAGAGAGTTAGAGTTGTGAATAAATATTTGGAAGGAAAGAAATGGCAGAGATTTTGAACAAGTATTTTGTATCTTTCTGCACAATTAGAGACATAAAAAGCATCTCAGTAAGAGTGAAGCAGGGGACAAAGGAAAGGGAGGAACTTAAAATAATCAGAATCGGTGGAGCAAAATTATAGAAAAACTGATGGGACTAAAACTGACAAGTCCCTGGGACTTAATGCCTGTCCCCTAAGGCATTTAAGGTATACAGCGTAGAAACAGGCCCTTCGGCCCATCATGTCTATACCAACCAACAAACACCAAACTACGCTAATCCCATTACTTGCACTTGGTCCATAGCCTACTCGGCATTTTAAACACTTTTCCAGATGCTTCTTAAATGCTGTGAGGCTACTTGCCTCCACCACACTGAGGCAGCATGTTCCATGTTTCTACCACCCTCCAGGTGAAAATATCTTTCCTCAGATCTCCTCTAAGCCACTTGCTCCTCACCTTACATTTGTGCTCCTCTGGTCTTAGACATGTCTGCTGAGGGGAAGAGGTTCTCAGGATTGATTCTGTCTGTGTCTCTCATAATTCTGTACACCTCAGTCAGATTCCCCCCCCCTCCCTCCCAGCCTCCTCTGCCCCAGGGAAAAGCAAACCCAGCCTATCCAGTCTCTCCTCATAATCCTGAGCAACATTCTGGTGAATCTCTTCTGCACACTCTCCAGTGCAATTGCATCCTTCCAATAATGTGGTGACCAGGACTGCACATCACATTCCCTCTGCAGCCAAACCAATGTTTTATAAAGTTCATAGGTTAGATTACTTACAGTGTGGAAACAGGCCCTTCGGCCCAACAAGTCCACACCGACCCTCCAAAGAGCAACCCACCCAGGCCCATTCCCCTACATTTACCCCTTCACCTAACACTACAGGCAACTTAGCATGGCCAATTCACCTAAGCTGCACATTTTTAGATTGTGAGAGGAAACCCACGCAGACAATGGGAAAAAGTGAAAACTCCACACAGACAGTTGCCCGAGGTGGGATTTGAATCCAGGTCTCTGGTGCTGTGAGGCAGCAGTGCTAACTGCTGTGCCACCGTGTTGCTCATAACCAGACATCCTTGCTCCATAGGTGTACTGTGCTGACACCTTCAGGGATCAATGGACTTGTACACCAAGGCTGTTTATTCCTCAGTAGTCCCCAGAGATCTCCCTTTCATTATTCCCTTTCAGGGGTGGCATGGTGGCACAGTGGTTAGCACTGCTGCCTCCCAGCGCCTGGGACCCGGGTTCGATTCCAGCCTCAGGCGACTGTCTATGTGGAGTTTGCACATTCTCCCTGTGTCTGTGTGGGTCCCCTCTGGGTGTTCTGGTTTCATCCCACGGTCCAAAGATGTGCAGGCCAGATGTATTGGCTGTGCTAAATTGCCCATAGTGTTAGGTGTTTTAGTCAGGGGTAAATATAGGGTAGGGGAATGAATCTGGGTGGGTTATTCTTTGGAGGGTCAGTGTGGACTTGTTGGGCCAAAGGATCAGTTTCCATAGTGTAGGGAATCTAATCATAATGGATCTCATGATTTGGAGGTGCTGATGTTGGACTGGGGTGAACAAAATTAAAAATCACACCACACCAGGTTATAATCCAACAGAGTTGTTTGGAAGCATAGCTTTCAGAGCACTGCTCCTCCATCGGGTGGGGAGCAGCCCTCTGAAAGCTGGTGCTTCCAAATAACCTGATGTTTTGTGATTTTTAATATTATGGGTAGTCTTCTCTTATTAGACCTCTCACACTTGTCAGGATTAAATTCCATCTGTCATTGCCCTGCCCAATTTACCAGCTGATCAATATCAGATTATAGTCTGAGACCATCCTCCTGGTTATCACCAATATCACCAATTTTCATGTCATCTACAAATTTATTTGAATTATACCTTCGATATACACATGCAAAATGTACATAACAAACATCAAGGGTCCCATCATCAATCCTAGTGGTACACTGCTGGTCAGAGTCTTCCAATCACACAAGCCTTCACCATCCCCCTTTGTCTCCTATTTATAAGCCAATTTTGGATCCAGTTTGCCAATTTGCCTTGTATCCCATGGGCTCTTAGCTTGTGGATGAGCTTCTATGTGGGACCTTGTCAAAGGCCTTAATGAACTCCATGTAAACCACATGAACTGCATGACCCTCATCAATATAATTAGTTACCTTTTCAAAAAACTCAATTAAATTAGTCAGTCAGGAGCTCCCTCGAACAAATCTATGCTATCCATCCCTGATCAATACCTGCCTTTCCAACTATTGATTAATCCAGTCCTTCAGATTTTTTCCAATAATTTTCTGACTGCTGACATCAGACTGACGACTCTGTAGTTACCTGGCCCATCCCTGCTTTCCTTGAACAAAGGAACCATGTTAACTCTCCTCTAGTCATCTGGCACTTCACCTGTGGCCAGCAAAGTATTAAATATCTGCAACCTCTTCAATTGCCTCCCGTAGCAGTCTGGGATACATTTCATCAAGCCTTGGGGATTTATTCACCTTTATGCCCACTAAATGCCCCCTATTTATTAATCTTAACATGCTCTAAAACCTCACCATCCCATTTGAAATCCCTGACTAGAAAGTCTTCCTCCTCTGTAAATACAGATGAAATGTATTCATTTCAGACCTCACTCACATCCACTAGCTCCACAGGTTGTCCCTTTGGTGTCCACTAGGTCCCACTCTTTCCCTGGTAATCCTCTTACTCTTAATAATATTTAGAAAAAAAAGCCAAAGATATTTTGTTGTCCTTCTTTGTCCTCCGAATTTCCTTTTTAAACAAACTCCTACACTCTCTATACTTTTGAAAGGCCTCCCCTGATTTTAATGTGTTGTACCTGACATATACTTCCTTGTTTTTCTTTATCAAATTCGCTCTATCCCTTGACATCCAGGGTTCCCTGGACTTGCTGTCCTTGCCCTTCACCCTTAGAGGAACAAACTGGCCTTGAATTCCCACTACACTACTTTTAAAGGATCCCTACTTTCCAGATGTAGATTTACCTGCAAGTAGCTGCTCCTGGTCTATGTTTGCCAGATCCTGTCTGATGTATTAGCTTCTGCACTATCCTACTTCTTTCCATAATGATTTTAAAACTTACAGAGTTGTGATCACTGTCCTCAAAATGTTCACTGACACTTCACTAGGACCAACTTCATTCCTTACGATTAGGTCTAGCTCTGCCCCATCTCTACGTACTGGCACAAAAAGCTCTTCTGGACGCACTTTAAAAATTCCACCCTGCCTAATCCTTTCACATTACGGAAATTCCATTCAATGCTCGCAAAGTTAAAATCCCCTACTACTATAACCCTCACACCTTTCTGTGATTTGCCTGGATATCTGCTTCCCCTATCTCCCTCTGGTTGTTGGGAGGCCTGTGGGATAATTCCAGCAAGGTAATCACCCTTTGTTTTATTTCTAAGCCCAACCAGATGGCCTCATTTGAAAACATTTAGGATGTCCTCCCTCATTACTACATTGATGGTTTTCTTTATCAATAACATAATGTCCCCTACCCCTGTTATTTAGCCCCCTATCACACCTGAAGCGTCTAAACCCTGAAATGTTGAGCTACCAATGCTGTCCTTCCTCCAACCATGACTCAGTGATTGCAATAATATCACACATTCCCAAGTGCTGGTTAATGCACTAATTCATCCACCTTCCCAGTCCAACTCCTTGCATTAAAGTAGATACAGCTTAGCCACCCATACATCCACATGCTTAATCTGCCCATGTCTGCTCCACCTACTGGACTGTCCTGGCATTCTTTCCAAATCTGATTGGACCTTGCTCATAACTTTACATCTACTCTGTGTCCCATCCCTTTTCCGTGTCTGAAGAGACAGTGGATCCATTTGTTGTAACTTTCCAAAATTCCCTAGGTCTGGAATGGTCCTATTTGATTGGAAAACCACAAGTGTAACTCCACTGTACAGGAAAGAAGGGCTACAGGAAGTGGAAGACTATAGGCTGGTTAGTCCAACATCCATTGGGAAAATACCAGAATCCATTGTCAAGGATGTATTAGCAGAACATTTTGAAAATCATGATACAATCAGGCAGAGTCAAAATGGTTTCATGAAAGGGAAACTGTGACAGAAAAAAATGATTAAAGTCTTGGAGGCTGTAACAAATAGCGTAGATGATGGGGAACCAGTAGATGTGGTGTATTTGGTTTTGCAAAAGGTACTTGATAAGGTGCCACATTAAAAGGTGCAGGAAACAAGAACTCATGGTGTTGGTCTATTCGCATGGAGAGAGAACTGGCTAACCAACTGGAAAACAGAGTCAATATAAATGGGAAATCTAGTGCCATAGCGAACAGTGCTAGGTCCTCAATCAGGTGCAATCTATATCAATGAGCTGGGTGATGAGATTGAACACATAGATTTGCTGCTGATTAAAATTTGGTTGGAAATGAAGGTGTAGGGAGGATATAGGTTTCATTTTACAATGTACACCTACTTAGAAGGAAAGACTGTCAGAAACTGACACATGCTGAGAAAGCCTGCCTCCCAGCCATAATACACTGGGCTGAGACAGAGGTGAGTCAACAAATACAAGTGAACACCACCCGCTGGCAGTACCCCTCCAAACCACTCGCCATCCTGACCTGGAAATATACAACTGTCACTGGGTCAAAACCTTGGAATTGCCAGGGCATTGCGGGTCTACCTACAGCACAGGACTCCAGTGGTTCAAGAAGGCAGCTCACCCCCACCTTCCCGAGGGCAACTAGGATACAGGGAAGAAACAAGCCAATGTATCTTGGTTTTATTCGACCCGAAAGGACAGACCTCACCCGGTTTCAGTCTTATTCAACACTGCATCTTGGACTGTGCAATAGTGCTTCAGAAAAAGAGTTGGCGTTTTATGTGAGTCTTAGACTTACAGCCTTCAACGTTCAATGACTACCCACCGAACTGTTTCTTTTATTCATTCGTGGGACATGGACATCACTGGCTGGGACCAGCATTTATTGCCTGTCCCTAGTTGCCCCTTGAGAAGGTGGGGGTGAGCTGCCTTCTTGAACCGCTGCAGTCCATGTGTCATGGATAGATCCACAATGTCCTTAGGGAGGGAATTCCAGGATTTTGACCCAGTGACAGCAATAAATTTCCAAGTGAAGGTGAGTGAAGATAAACCTGCACGGAGTGGTGTTCCCATGTATTTGCTGCCCTTACCTTCTGGATGGAAGTGGTCATTGGTTTGGAAGATGTTGTTAAAGTGGTGAGATGGTGCAGAGTATTTCTCCAGGCCAAACCTGTCCAATGATTTCTCCTTCTCATGACCTCTCTTGACACATCCCAGGGAGGGGAAAATCCCATCCCACTAGTTTCCAAAATAGTGTGACAAAAATCTTTTCTTCGTGAAGACAATCCCACAATGAAAGCTACAAAAGAACACAGTTACGCCTAGAAACAAAGTAATATAGGATCAGGTGTAGGCCATTCAGCCCTTCTAGACAGCACCATGAAGGCTGAGGAAGCTTGAAGACTGCATGTTTGACATGGATTTAATAAAGTTTTTATTAATGTCCCAAAGTAAGAACGCAAGATATCCCAGGCAAAGAGACACATTGGATCCAAAATTGGCTGAGAGGCAGGTAGCAGAGGGTGACAGTGGAGGGATGTGATGTTTCTGTCATAAAGTCATAGAGTCATAGAGATGTACAGCATGGAAACAGACCCTTCTGTCCAACTCGTCCATGCCGAGCAGATATCCCAACCCAATCTTGTCCCACCTGCTAGCACCCGGCCCATATCCCTCCAAACCCTTCCTATTCATATACCCATCCAGATGTCTTTTAATAGTTGTAATTGTACCAGCCTCCACCACTTCCTCTGGCAGCTCATTCCAAACATGTACCACCCTCTCTGTGAAAAAGTTGCCCCTTAGGTCTTTTATATCTTTCCCCTCTCACCCTAAATCTATGCCCTCTGATTCTGGACTCCCCCACCTCAGGGAAAGACCTTGTCTATTTACCCTATCCATGCCTCTCATGATTTTATAAACCTCTATAAGGTCACCCCTCAGCCTCCAATGCTCCATGGAAAACTATTCAACCTCTCCAGCCTATTCAACCTCTTCCTATAGTTCAAATCTTCCAACCCTGGCAACATCCTTGTAAATCTTTTCTGAACCCTTTCAAGTTACACGACATCTTTCCAATAGGACGGAGACCAGTATTGCACACAATATTCCAACAGTGGCCTAACCAATGTCACTGGAAGTCTGTTTCCCGTGGGGTCCCGCAGAGCTTGGTGCTGGGGTCTTTGCTGCTTGCGGTATAGATTAATGATTCGGACATAAATGCAAGGGTTACGATCAAGATGGGCGCCAATCAGTGGTTAGCAGTGCTGCCTCATGGTGCCAAGGTCTCGGGTTCAATTTGTGACCATGCTGTCAGTTTGGAAAGATTATTTTGTCCTGTGTTTTTTTTGAAGAGAGTTTGTAAAGGCAGAGGGGCTGAAGGTGCTACACTAGAGCCGGCCGAAGTCAATAGTTTAAGAGGCCTTTAGTTTTTTTTTTACAAACAGTTGTAACAATGGAAGGGGAGTGGCCAGTTCTCCCAGATCAGACTTTCTATACTTTCTTAACTAGAGTAGTCAGAAACTGTTTGGGTCCCAGAATGATTAACTGTGATGTTCCCTGACATCTCCCTTAATGTTGAACTGCATGTCAAAATCTGTGACTGTATTTACCTTTTTGCCAAAGGGGTGTTTGTTTATGGGATGTTGCTACATTGGAACAGTTAATTAGTAATTGTTTTATTCCTGATGAAGGGCTTTTTCCCGAAACGTCGATTTTGCTGCTGCTCCTCGGATGCTGCCTGAACTGCTGTGCTCTTCCAGCACCATTGATCCAGAAATTAGTAATTGTTACTGTATCTATTATTCGGTTAAGTTTTCCAATAGTTAAGTTATTCTAGATTTCTCTTTGTTTTGTTTGTATTTTATCAACAGTATTTAAATAAATTGTGTTTTGCTGAACGTTGAGTGGTTTGACCAGTCACATCACATCTGGAACATGCACTTTACACCTGCCTTTAAAATAAGAAAAAGTGAAAGTTTAGGCTACCTTCTCAAAATATCTTGAGGGCCTGGTCTTCTCCATAACACATTCCAGCCTCAGACAACTGTCTGTGTGGAATTTGCACATTCTCCCCGTGTCTGCGTGGGTCACTCTGGGTCCTCCAGTTTCCTCCTACAGTCCAAAGATGTGTTGGTCGAGTGAATTAGCCATGCTAAATTGCCCATAGTGTCCAGGGATGTGCAAGCTCGGTGGGTTAGCCATGGGAAGTGCAGCATTACGGGGATAGGATAAAGGGGTGGTTCTGGATGGAATGCTGTTTGCAGGGTCAGTGTGGACTCGATGGGCCGAATGGCCTGCTTTCAAACTGTAGGGATTCTATGATCCTATAAGAAGTTTGTAGGTGAGATGAAAATTGGTAGGGAGGTAGTTGGTGAGGAGAAGAGCTGTAAACCTTAGGAGGATATCAATGGACTGGGCAGAGCTGACTGGAATTCCACCTTGAAAATGCTGAGATAATGTACTTCGGGAGGGCCAACAGGAAAGGGATTATAATATGAATGGTAGAACTGTGGAAGTGCTGAAGATCAGAGACCTTGGTGTGAAGATCCCTGATGTTAGAGGGATAGGTAAATCAAGTGGTTAGGAAGCCCTATGGGATACTCGTCTTTATTAGCCGAGACATGGAATACAATAGCAGGGAGGTTATAGTGGAGCTATATAAAATGCTACTGCATGTAGCACTAGTCACCACATTATAGGAGCGATGTGATTGCACTATGGAGAGTGGGCAGAGAAGATTTTCCAGGATGTTGCCTGGTCTGAGTGATGACGATAGGCTGGGGTTACTTTCCTTGGAGCAGTGAAGGTTGAGAGGGGACCTGATAGAAATGACGTGCGGGAGATAGGGTAAATAGGAAGGCACGTTTTCCATTAGTAGAGGGGTCAAAAACCAGGGAGCGTGGATTTAAGGTAAGAGGGAGATGAGGAGAATTTTTTTTACCTAGAATGCAATGGGAGAGTGAAATCCACTACCTGAAACAATGGGTTGTGCCAGTAACCCTGGTATCATTGAAGCAGTTTTTAGATAGTCACTCACCTGTTGACTTAACTTTGGGAGTTATGGACCAAAAACTGGAAAATGGGATTAGTGAAGCCAGAAGTTTGTTGACCTGCACTGACATGATGGGTCAAATGGCTATTGTCTGTGCTGTATATGTCTATGAGGAGCCAAATGGACAGCCCTTGCTTCTTATTTCTATATTTCTAATCAGTCACTAGAAAAAAAAGACAAAATATATCCTGTTCAATACCTTAAATATTCCAGCCCCTCCACAAACAGTGCATAGTGACAACAGTGAACTGAAGCAACTTATTCAGACTCCAGAGTTTTGACCACTTCCGTCTAGAAGGACAAGAGCAGCAGATACATGGGAACACCATCCCCTGCACGTTCCCCTCCAAGCCACTCAGCAGCCTGATGTGGAAATATATTGCCATTCCTTCGCAAGTGTTTGGAGGACTACATACCGAGGAATTCAATCTGAGTGTTCCCCAACAGGAAACCCTGGATGAATCAGGACATACAGAACCTGCTAAAAACCAGGCGTGAGGCCTTCAGATCAGGAGACCCACTGAAATATAAGGAATCCAAGTATGACCTTCGCAGAGCCATTAAGACAGCCAAGAACCAATACTGATCCAAACTAGAGACCCAGACAGACACCCAGCGACTATGGCAAGGACTGAATGACATCACAGGTTCTAAAAAGAGACAGTGCAAGATAACAAACAATGACACATCCCTCTCAGATCGACTCAACGCCTTCTATGATCGCTTTGAGTAGAATTTCAGCAGAGAGCTAACACCTATTCTGACAAGTCCTGACGAACCTATCCCAACAGTCACTGCATCAGAGGTCAGATCAGTTTTCCTTCGTGTGAATCCAAGGAAAGCGATGGGACCCGACGGAGTACCAGGCCGTGCACTCAGCGCGTGCGCAGATCAACTGGCAGAGGTCTTCTGGACATCTTCAACCTCTCCCTGCAGGAGGCCACTGTCCCTACCTGTGTCTAGAGGGCCAACATCATCCCTGTGCCTAAGAAGACTCATGCAGCATGTCTCAATGACTACCACCCAGTGGGCCTAACGTCTGTGGTCATGAAGTGCTTTGAAAGGCTGATCATGGCATTAATCAACTCCAGCCTCCCCACTACTCTTGACCCACTCCAATTTGCTCATCAGACCAACAGATCCATGTCAGATACTATATCACTTGCCCTTCACTCCTCCCAAGAACATCTTGACACCAAGAACAGCTATATAAGAATCCTACACATTGACTACAATCCAGCCTTCAACACTATTATCCCCTCAAGACTGATTACTGAACTTAGTGATCTTGGACTAAGGCCCACTCTCTGCAACTGGATCCTCAGTTTCTGACCCACAGGCCACCATCAGTGAAAATTGGGGACAATGTTTCATCCTCACTAACACTCAAAACTGGGGTTCATATTTAGCCCCCTACTGTACTCACTGTATACCCACGACTACATTGCCAAATACCAGACTAATGCCATTTACAATTTGGCTGATGACACCACCACAGTCGGTCGAATCTCAGATGGCGACAAAACAGACTACAGATGGGAGGTGGAAGACCTGGAAAAATGGTGCACTGAGAACAACCTGGCTCTCAATGCTGGCAAAACCAAGGAGCTCATTATTAACATTCGATTGAATGTTACTCATGCCCCCCTACACATTAACAGCACAGAGGTGGAACAAGTGGAGAGTGTCAAGCTCCTGGGAGTGGTCATCCACAACAAGCTTTCTTGGACTATTCATGTGGACGCCCTGGTTACAAAGGCCCAACAACGTCTCTCCGTTCTCAGGCAGCTGTGGAAATTTGACATGACGGCGAATACCCTTGCCAACTTTTATAGGTGGTGCTGGAAAAGCACAACAAGTCAGGCAGCATCCGAGGAGCAGGAAAATCGACGTTTCAGGCAGGAGCCCTTCATCATTCCTGATGAAGGCCTCTTGCCCGAAAAATCGATTTTCCTGCTCCTCAGATACTGCTTGACCTGCTGTGCTTTTCCAGCACCACTTTAATCTTGACTCTAATCTCCAGCATCTGCAGTCCTCACTTTCACTTAACTTTTATAGGTGCACCATTGAGAGCAATCTGTCTGGATGTACCACTACCTGGAATGGCAACAGTACCATTCAAGATCAGAGATGATTACAGAGAGTGGTGAACTCGGCCCGGACAATCACAAAGGCCAACCTCCCATCTATAGAATCCATCTACCAGGCCCGCTGTCAAGGAAAGGCCACCAGCATTCTCAACGATCCATCCCACCCAAACAATGTATTTTTACAACCTCTACCATCGGGGAGAAGGTACAGAAGCCTGAACACACGCACCAGCCGGTTTCGAAACAGTTTCCACCCTACTATTGTTAGAATACTGAATGGACTCACAAACTCTTAACATTTGCCTGTACCTGTGTTTTTGTTTTTGCCGCTGTTTACCTATTATTTACTATTGATGCTCCTTAACTCTGTGATCTGCCTGTGTAGCTCGCAAGACAAAGCTTTTCACTGTGCCTTGGTACACACGATAATAAGGTAAAAACAATGACTGCAGATGCTGGAAACCAGATTCTGGATCATAGAACATAGAACATAGAAGAATACAGCGCAGTACAGGCCCTTCGGCCCTCGATGTTGCGCCGATCCAAGCCCACCTAACCTACACTAGCCCACTATCCTCCATATGCCTATCCAATGCCCACTTAAATGCCCATAATGAGAGAGAGTCCACCACTGCTACTGGCAGGGCATTCCATGAACTCACGACTCGCTGAGTAAAGAACCTACCCCTAACATCTGTCCTATACCTACCCCCCCTTAGTTTAAAACTATGCCCCCTTATCTCTCCACGCTTCAGGCTCTCTGCCTTTCTTCCTGATGAAGGGCTTTTGCCCAAAACGTCGATTTTGCCTGTCCTCGGATGCTGCCTGAACTGCTGTGCCCTTCCAGCACCACTGATCCAGACACACAATAATAAGTCCAATTCAATTCAATTCAATGTCGCTGAGTCAAAATCTCGAGACTCCCTCCCTAATGGCATGGCGGGGGGGGGAATCTACCTACAGCACATTTTTGCTTGTCCTTAACTCAACGCTAATGTGACTCACAGATATCAGATTCCAAGTATCAGCAAAATCTCTGATTCAAAATAAGAATATGCATTTGCATTTATATAGCACCTTTCACAGCCTTCAAACAAAACTGCGGGTGTCCCGAAACCACACAGACTGCGGCGGTTCAAGAAAGCAGCTCACCTCCACCTTTTCAAGGGCAACTAGTAACAAGCAATAAATGCTGGCCTAGCCAATGACACCCACGTCCCACAAACAAATTAAAAAGTTAATTAAAAGGCTGTCTTTAACAATGACCAGGAAAGTTAAGGAATGAAGGATTAATCAAACACACCATAAAATTGGAGTGAGTGAAGGATTAATCAGAAACACCATAAAATTGGAGTGTGAGGGATTAATCAGAAACATCATAAAATTAGATTGGGCTACATGAGAGAGGGATAAATCAGGGTCAACTATCATTTCAGCAAATTCCTGTCTAAGATCCCTTTGGAAAACTGTAAGTAATTACCAGGTGCTCTCGCCATCATGTTTAGCTGTAATATTTGATTGCTTGACTGCATCACCATCAGTGACAGGTTAATGATGGGATGTCAATATGCCAAATCACAAACCAGCTATAAATCCCCCAACAATATCAGGAAGACAAACCCCCTCCCACTGCACTGGACAAAATCAATTAAGTTGATCTTGTGTTTAAATCACAGACAGTAATTGCAATTTTAAGCTGCCAAGTGATCCAGAGGTTTCTGGGGTATTTCTAGTTGAATATATTACACTTGGAGATCAGGTTATATCATCAGTAAGAAATTGGGGCTGAATTAAATTGTGTAGGAGAAAGTGAGGACTGCAGATGCTGGAGTACTAGAGTTGAAAAATGTGGTGCTGGAAAAACACAGCAGGCCAGGCAGCATCCGAGGAGCAGGAGAATCGACGTTTCGGGCATAAGCCCTTCTTCAGGAATGAAGACTTAAATTGTGTTCATTATGGATTGATTGAGGATCCGAATAAGTAGGAGTGATACACCAGAGTCTAGATTAGAGTGGTGCTGGAAAAGCACATCAGGTCAAGCAGCATTCGAGGAGCAGGAAAATCGACGTTTCGGGCAAAAGCCCTTCATCAGGAATGGAGGCAGGGAGCCTCCAGGGTGGAGAGATAAAACTGCTGGTGATACACCAGTAAGAGATGGAGGGAGAAAGGTCAGACAGAAAGGACGAGGTGAAGCTAAGTATGACGTCAGGCTTGGGTTTTGGAGATTGTACAAGGAAAGGAATCTTCATAAAGCATAGAATGAGGCTATTCTACCCATTGAGCCTGTGTTTATTCTTTGAAAGAGCTCTCCAGTTAGTCCCACTCCCTACTATTCACCCTTGGTCCTCTGAATCTTTCTCCTTTGAATATTTGTCCAATTATCTTCTAGATGTTAAGATCTGTTAACACCATCCTTTCAGTCAATGCATTTTGGGTTATGGCTAGTACGTCATGCCATTGTGCTAGTAATCCTGTGACCTAACCTAATGCTGACGGGGCATGGGTTCAAATCTCACTGTGGCTGCTAGTGGAACTTAAATTTATTTAATAAAATGATCAACAACTAGAACTGAGTTTCAGCAATTGTGACACTGACCATATCATCAATTGTTGTAAAAACCCATCTGGTTCACAAGCACCTTTTAGGGAAGGCCATCTGCTGTCCTTACTCGATCTGCCCTACATGTGACTCCAGACCCACAGCAATGGGGCTGACTTGCAACTGGCCTCAGAGATGGCCAAGCAAGCCACTGAATTCAAGGGAAATTAGGGATGCACAATAAAGCTGCCCCCAGCAGCAATGGGAAAGTTGCTGAACAAAAAGACCTTGGAATGCAGGTTCACAGTACCTTGAAAGTGGAGTCTCAAGTAGATAGGACAGGGAAGAAGGCATTTGGTACGCTGGCCTTTATTGGTCAGTACATTGAGTATTGGAGTTGAGAGATCATGTTGCAGCTGTACTATTGGTTAGGCCACTTTTGGAATACTGAGTTCAATTCTGGTCTTCCTGCTAAAGGAAAGATGCTGTGAAATTTCAAAGTTTTCAGAAAAGATTTACAATGATGTTGCCAGGGTTGGAGAGTTTGAGCTATAGTGAGAGGCTGAGTAGGCTGGAGCTGTTTTCCCTGGAGCGTTGGAGGCTGAGGGGTGACCTTAGAGAGGGTAATACAATCATGAGAGGCATGGATAGGCTAAATGTACAAGTTCTTTTTCCTGGGGTGGGGGAGTCCAAAACCAGAGGGCATAGATTTAAGGTGAGAGGAGTCAGATTTAAAAGGGATCTCAAGGTGACTTTTTCATGCAGAGGGTGGTACGTGTATGGAATGAGCTGCCAGAGGAAGTGGTGGAGGCTGGTACAATTACAAAATTGAAAAGGCATCTGGATGCATATATGAATAGGAAGGGTTTAGAGGGATATGGGCCAAATGCTGGCAAATGGGACTAGATTAATTTGGGATATCTGGTTAGCATGGACGAATTGGACCAAGAGGTCTGTTTCCATGTTGTACATCTCTATGACTCTATAACAGGAACCTACACACTCCTTCTCATTCAGCCTCACTCCCAGACAAAATTCCCAAATATATAAGATAGGAAAACTTAAACCTCACCTCCTTCTATGAGTGATTAACCATCATCAATAAATCGTGAGTGTGACATTAGTCCATTATTTTATACCTGTCAATCTGTTGAGCAGAGAGATGGAGATATCTCAAGAACCATGCAGTCTGTGCTAACACAATGACTGCCATTGTTGGCAGGGTCTGCATGGCCCAGCGTCCCTGGCTCTCCTTTATCAATATGGGTGACAAGAACAAGTATTCAAAACAAACACCTTCCATTTATTTCCTTCCTTTCAGCAGGCAGCAGGCCAGAGCAGTATCTTCAGAATAGATGAAGCCATCAATAAACAACACCAACCTGTCTTGGTGACCCTGACAAGGCGATAAGAGAGAGTTATGATTTATTTCCTACCCTTGGGCTGTCCGGGTGCCTCACTCAGTAACACCAGAGCAATATAAATCATATCTGAATGAGGCTTCCATGTCTATCTGCACTCTACCTGTGTCAGCCATGACTTGGAGAGCTGCATTTTCCTGGAGGAGTCAGGAGTCTCCTGAAACCTCAGCTGTATATTGAGGCTGACATTCCCAATGCCAGCAGAGAGGGAATGCTGGAGGTGTTGTCTCCTGGAAAACCAGGGCACTGTTTTCCAGGATGGAAGAGATCCCATGGCACTGTTCTGCAGAAGAGCAGGGAAGATATCCCTGGCAATATTCCCTCCAAACTGCATGAACTACAGCTGCTTTATGGTTCTGTGTACTGCGATCAACATCAGCACAACAATCATGGTATTGACATCAATGATCACGTAGCCGGTAAGAAAATTAGAAGGAGCACAGATTCCCTGTGTCCTGGTCAGTATTTGTCCCACAATCAGCACCACTCAATTATTATCACTGCAGTTTGTGGGAACTTGCTGTATACAGAGTGGCTGCAGTGTTTTCTTTTATGTGAGAATAGGGAGGTGATGCCATAGTGACATTATTAGGGGACTCACAATCTAGGTATTATAATGAGGGACAGTTTCTGATGAAGAGTTACTGGACTTGAAACGTGAACTCTGCTTTCTTTCCACAGATGCTGCCAGACCTGCTGAGTTTTGCCAGCAAATTCTATTTTTATTTAATATTCTACGGTTCAAATCCCACCAAGGCAGATGGTGAATAAAATCTGCAATTAAAGGCTAGTCTAATGCCAAACACATAATCACTGTTAACTGTTATGAAAGCCCATTTGGTTTCCTAATGTCTCTTAGGGAAAGAAGTCTGCTGTCCTTACCAGGTTTGGCCTGCATGTGATTCCAGATGCACAGCAACATCAAATGTTTGAATCAATTATGAAGGAAATAATAGCAGCACAGTTGAAAAATCACAATCTAATCAAGCTTCAAGAAAAGGAAATCGTATCTGACTAATTTATTAGAGTTTTTTGAGGAAGTCTCAAGCAGAGTGGATATAGGGCAACCAGTAGATGTAGGTAAAACCAAGGACTGCAGATGCTGGAAACCAGAGTCTAGATTAGAGTGGTGCTGGAAAAGCACAGCAGGTCAGACAGTATCTGAGGAGCAGGAAAATCGATGTTTCGGGCAAAAGCTCATCAGAACCAGTAGATGTGTTGTATTTGGACTTCTAGAAGACATTTGACAAGATTCTTCATAAAGGGTTAAGTCATAAGATAAGAGCCTGAGGTATTAATATTGTTGTGGATAGAGAATCAGCTAATAAGCAGGAACCAATGAGTGGGGATAAGGGGTGCTCTTTCAGGTTGGTGACCTGTAACTTGTGGGATTCCACAGGGATCAGTGCTGAGACTGCAACTGTTTATAATATACATTAATGACTTCGAGGAAGGAAGCAAGTGTAGTGTTGCCAAATTTGCTAACAAGACAGATACAGAATTTTACAGAGAGATATTGATAGGTTATTTATGGGGCAAAAAAGTTAACAGGGTGGGGTATAATGTGGAAAAATGTGAGGTTGTTCATTTTGGAAGGGAGAACAAAAGAACAGAGTATTATTTGAATAGATAAAAGCTACAGAAAGTTGCAACACAAAGAAACTAGGGGGACTTGTGCATGAAACACAGAAAACTAGTAGGGAATTAGGAAGGCTAATGGAATGTTGGCCTTTATTTCAAGGGGCATTCAAGGGGATCTCAATGAAGTATATAGGATTCTTAAGTGTCTTGACAGGGTCAATGTTGAGAGGATGTTTCCCCTCATGGGAGAATCGAGGACCAGAGGGCACAGTCTCAGAATAAAGGGGCACCAATTTAAGGTTGAGATAGCCATAGAGTCACAGTCATAGAGATGTACAGCATGGAAACAGACCCTTCGGTCCAACCCGTCCATGCTGACCGGATATCCCAACCCAATCTAGTCCGACCTGCCAGCACCCGGCCCATCTCCCTCCAAACCCTTCCTATTCATATACCCATCCAGATGCCTTTTAAATGTTGCAATTGTACCAGCCTCCATCACATCCTCTGGCAGCTTATTCCATACACATACCACCCTCTGCGTGGAAAAGTTGCCCCTTAAGTCTCTTTTATATCTTTCCCCTCTCACCCTAAACCTATGCCCTCTAGTTCTAGACTCCCTAACCCCAGGGAAAAGACTTTATCTATTTACCCTATCCATACCGCTCATAATTTTATAAACCTCTCTAAGGTCACCCCTCAGCCTCCGATGCTCCAGGGAAAACAGTCCCAGCCTATTCAGCCTCTCCCTATAGCTCAAATCCTCCAACCCTGGCAACATCCCTGTAAATCTTTTCTGAACCCTTTCAGATGAGGAGGAATTTCTTCTCACAGAGGGTTGTGAGTCTTTGGAAATCCTTACCTCAAAGAGCTGTGGGTCAGAGTCCTTGTGTAGATTTAGGATTGGGCTAGGTAGACTGCTGATCAGTCGGGGAATCAAGGGTTATGAGGAAAAAGGCAGGAAAGTGGATGTGGAGAATGTTGGATCAGCCATGATCCAGTTGAATGGTGGAACAGGATTGAGAGGCTGAATGGCCTACTGATATTCCTATTTCTTTTGGTCTTACTTTTGACCTTAATAATGTGGTTGACTCTTAACTGCCCTCTGAAATGACTGAACAAGCTGCTCAGTTCAAGGCCATTTAGGAACAGGGAACAAATGTTGACATTGCCAGTGATGTTCCCTCCCCAAACCTGTCATCTCTCTCTCTTTCTCTCTCTCTCTCACTCTCTCCATCTGTCTCTCTCTCTCTCTCTCTCCAAACCTGTCATCTCTCTCTCTTTCTCTCTCTCTCTCACTCTCTCCATCTGTCTCTCTCTCTCTCTCTCTCCAAACCTGTCATCTCTCTCTCTTTCTCTCTCTCTCTCACTCTCTCCATCTGTCTCTCTCTCTCTCTCCCCAAACCTGTCATCTCTCTCTCTTTCTCTCTCTCTCTCACTCTCTCCATCTGTCTCTCTCTCTCTCTCTCTCCAAACCTGTCATCTCTCTCTCTCACTCTCTCCATCTGTCTCTCTCTCTCTCCAAACCTGTCATCTCTCTCTCTTTCTCTCTCTCTCTCACTCTCTCCATCTGTCTCTCTCTCTCTCTCTCTCCAAACCTGTCATCTCTCTCTCTTTCTCTCTCTCTCTCACTCTCTCCATCTGTCTCTCTCTCTCTCTCCAAACCTGTCATCTCTCTCTCTTTCTCTCTCTCTCTCACTCTCTCCATCTGTCTCTCTCTCTCTCCAAACCTGTCATCTCTCTCTCTTTCTCTCTCTCTCTCACTCTCTCCATCTGTCTCTCTCTCTCTCTCCCCAAACCTGTCATCTCTCTCTCTCTCTCTCTCACTCTCTCCATCTGTCTCTCTCTCTCTCTCCCCAAACCTGTCATCTCTCTCTCTTTCTCTCTCTCTCTCTCTCTCTCCATCTGTCTCTCTCTCTCCCCAAACCTGTCATCTCTCTCTCTTTCTCTCTCTCTCTCACTCTCTCCATCTGTCTCTCTCTCTCTCTCCAAACCTGTCATCTCTCTCTCTTTCTCTCTCTCTCTCACTCTCTCCATCTGTCTCTCTCTCTCTCTCTCCAAACCTGTCATCTCTCTCTCTTTCTCTCTCTCTCTCACTCTCTCCATCTGTCTCTCTCTCTCTCTCTCTCCAAACCTGTCATCTCTCTCTCTTTCTCTCTCTCTCTCTCTCTCTCTCTCTCCATCTGTCTCTCTCTCTCTCTCCCCAAACCTGTCATCTCTCTCTCTTTCTCTCTCTCTCTCTCACTCTCTCCATCTGTCTCTCTCTCTCTCTCTCTCCAAACCTGTCATCTCTCTCTCTTTCTCTCTCTCTCTCTCTCTCTCTCTCTCTCTCTCTCTCCATCTGTCTCTCTCTCTCTCTCCCCAAACCTGTCATCTCTCTCTCTTTCTCTCTCTCTCTCACTCTCTCCATCTGTCTCTCTCTCTCTCTCCAAACCTGTCATCTCTCTCTCTTTCTCTCTCTCTCTCTCTCTCCATCTGTCTCTCTCTCTCTCCAAACCTGTCATCTCTCTCTCTTTCTCTCTCTCTCTCTCCATCTGTCTCTCTCTCTCTCCAAACCTGTCATCTCTCTCTCTTTCTCTCTCTCTCTCACTCTCTCTCTCCATCTGTCTCTCTCTCTCTCCAAACCTGTCATCTCTCTCTCTTTCTCTCTCTCTCTCTCTCTCTCCAAACCTGTCATCTCTCTCTCTTTCTCTCTCTCTCTCACTCTCTCCATCTGTCTCTCTCTCTCTCTCTCTCCAAACCTGTCATCTCTCTCTCTTTCTCTCTCTCTCTCACTCTCTCCATCTGTCTCTCTCTCTCTCCAAACCTGTCATCTCTCTCTCTTTCTCTCTCTCTCTCTCCATCTGTCTCTCTCTCTCTCCAAACCTGTCATCTCTCTCTCTTTCTCTCCCTCTCTCTCCATCTGTCTCTCTCTCTCACCAAACCTGTCATCTCTCTCACTGTCTCTCTCTGCCTGTCTCTCTCTCTCCAAACCTGTCACCTTTCTCTCTCTGTCTGTCTCTCTCTCTCTCCCTCTCTCTTTCTCTCTCTGTCTCTCTTTGTCTCTTTCCCTCTCTCTCTCTCTCTCTCTCTCTCCCGCCAATTAAGATTCTTCTCAAAAACCTACTTGTTTAACCGAATCTTTAGCCTTAATATCTCCTAATATTGGATAGTGCTCCTGTGAGACTCCTTGGAAATTTCTACTCTGGTCTTGCCAATAACGTGCACATATCCAATGCAAAGACTCTTTTAAAAAAATGTTAAAACTAAGGCCCGATCCCACTAATGCTGACTGAATATCCTCATTACCAGGTGGTTTCCCACCCACTGAGTCTGGAGCCTGGAAATCCATGAAGGAGTCTCCCCAAAGCCGATGGAGGTCCAAACGCCCAATCGCAGAACCACGTTGCAGAAAAGTAGTTCTACCATTTATATAGAAGAGGTTCCTCCTTCACACTTATCTCAAGGTTACCACTGCACCCATCTATTTTAAAACATATGTCCCAAGGTAACTCATGGGTGGTGGCATTCCCATGTATTGCTGCCTTTGTCCTTCTAGATGGTGGTGGTCGTGGGCTAGTGGATAAAAAACTCCCCCAAAAAATCTGAATCTTTCCCTGAATTTCAGGATATTAGAACAGAATGCACAATATAATGTGACAGCTACAGAGAAGGTGCAGACAAAAATAAACTCTATTATATGAGATGTACATTGAAAAGCTGAAAATGTTTTGCTGGAAAAGCACAGCAGGTCAGGCAGCATCCAAGGAGCAGGAGAATCGACGTTTCGGGCATAAGCCCTTCTTCAGGCATAATGCCCGAAACGTCGATTCTCCTGCTCCTTGGATGCTGCCTGACCTGCAACACATCTTCAGCTCTGATCTCCAGCATCTGCAGCCCTCACTTTCTCCATGTCCATTGAAAAGTCTGATAACAGTGGGGAAGAATCTGTTCTTGAATCTGTTAGTACATGTTTTCAAACTTTTGTATCTTCTACCTGATGGAAGAGGGGGTAAGAGAATATAACCGGGGTAGGAGGGTTTTTGATGATGTTGGATGCTTTCCCGAGGCAGCGGGAATTGTCGATGAAGTCAGTGGATGGAAGGCTGGTTTTCAGGGACAGGAGGGTGTGTCTGCAATGAGGTAATTGCCCAATGGGTTTGAGGTTCTTTCAGATTTAGATATAGAGGAATGTAGAGGGACTGCATGATGGATGAGCTAGCTGGCCATTGCACTTGTGTAGGAAGCAAATCAAATGAGGGGACCAATAAGGAATATAATGGCGGTAAGATACAATGTTCTGAGAGGGATTAACACTGTCCTCTGCAGCAAATAGTAAGAGCCCAGATGGCTGTGTTCTCTACCTGGTGTCAGGATTTGGCACCTCTGCTCAGGGCTGGAGGCCATTTGCAACAGAAAGGGGGAGGTTGGGGTCCATGTTAGGGACAATGGCAGAGGCAGGAGAAGGAAAGAGGATGGGGAGCAAGGCACTAATTTAGGAAAAAGATCCTCAAAAGTTTGATCTACATGTAAATTAGCAAATGACAGCCAGATTAGAGAGAGATGCAGGTGTGGCTTACAAAATGGTGCAGTAGAAGTGGGTTCCTGTTTGAGAGAGCACAGGCACCAGTATTGGGGATAATGGGATCTGTAATTTTGGGGTGATGTTGAACCATGAGGTCAGTGTTTTAGTGAGCTGTGTAGCTATTAAACTACAAAGGGTTTTAAAGTAAATATGAGGGCAGATAATCAAATTTTGGAAGATATGGTCAATCAAAGACTAGTGATAAGACAAGGAAATGATTAACAGACTGTGACAAGATACAAAGTACAAGTTAAAGACTAAATCAACAGATAAGACGACAGGTTAATAAAATAATAAATGAACAAAACCAAATGCCCGGTATCTAAATGCATGCAACACTTGAAATGAGACAGATAGCGCAAATAGAAATGAATCAGAATGTTCTGATAGCCATTGGCTACAGAATGACATGGGCTGAAACCTTAATATTGGAGCTTGCATGACAATTAGGGAGGACAGGAGGCTAGAAAAAAATGGTGTAGAGGTGGATCTGTTAATTAATTAGCGAAATAGAAAGAGGTGACATAGGTACAGGAAAGCTGTATATAGAAGCAGCTTAGATAGAGATAGGCAATGAGAAAGGCAAGTAATCTTCTGTTGTACTGATGTACAAACGCCACAGAATCCCTACAGTGTGGAGGCAGGCCATTCAGTCCATCAAGTCTACACCAGCTGTCTGAAAAGCATCCTACCCAGGCCCACCCCCTGTACCCTATCCCTACATTTCCCATAGTTAACCTAGGCTGCACTTCCTTGGACACGAAGGGCAACTTAGCATGGCCAATCCACCTAACCTGCACGTTCTTGGACTGTGGCAGGAACTGGAGCATACCCACACAGACACAGAGAGAATGTGCCAATTCCACATTGACAGTTGCCCAAGGCTAGAATTGAATGAGTCCTTGGGTGTAACAGTAACCACATCGTAGGATGGAGTATATATGAAGAAACATTGGGAGCTTGTCAGAAAGGTATGACAACAATCAAGGAACATTTTAATCTCCATATAAACTGGGGAAAAAAAAATAGCTTGGCAAAGGTAGCCTAGATACAGAGACTAGACAATGTTTTGCGAATAGTTTCTGAGATGAACACATTCTGGAGCCAACCAGACAACAGGTTGTAATAAACCTGGTATTGTTCAATGAGGTAGGAATACTTAATTAGCTCATATTTAAGGCACCACTAAGTAAAAGCGATCATATTATAATATTCTGAGGAAGGGTCACTGAACTCAAAATGTTAACTATGCTTTTTCTCCACAGTTGCTGCCAGACCAGCTGGGTTTTTGCAGTAATTTCTGCTTTTTTCCCAGATATCCAGCATCTGCAGTTCTTTGTTTTATCATAATATGATTGAACTTTGCGTTCACATTGAGAGAAAGAAGCGTGGGTCCAAGCCTCGTATTTTAAATGTAAATAAGGTTGATGAGTCACCATAGTCTCACTAGATCGTAGGGGCTGCTCTCTCATTGGAGAGAAGTGACTGGGGGTGATTTAACCTGGTTGAAAAGGAGAGTCCTTCAGATTCACCTCAAACCAGTGATGGAAATTGAACCCACACTGATGGCATCACACTGCTCTGCAAACCAACAATTCAGCCAACTGAGCTAAAATAAGGATAGAGTAAATACGAGGGCATAAAAGCAGAGAAAGCTAAAGTGAACTGGGTGAGTTAGGTTAGAGGGTGTATCAATAAAGTGACACATATTTAGGGAGATATTTCAAATACATAGATTAGATACATTTCAGTGAGATAAACAAAATTCCAAAAAGTATCCACCATCTGTGATGAACTAAAAGAAAATTAAAGGTAATTTCAAACTTAAAGAAAAAGCATATAGAAACATAGAAATTCGAAGGAGTAGGCCATTTAGCCCTTCAAACCTGCTCCACCTTTCAGTATGATTAGATTAGATTACTTACAGTGTGGAAATAGGTCCTTTAGCCCAACAAGTCCACAACGACCCTTCGAAGAGCAACCCACCCATTTACCCCTTCACCTAACACTAAGGGCAATTTAGCATGGCCAATTCACCTAACCTACATGTTTTTGGACTGTGGGAGGAAACCCAGGCAGACACGGGGATAATGTGCAAACTCCACACAAACAGTTGCCTGAGGTGGGAGTTGAACCCGAGTCTCTGGCAATGTGAGGCAGCAGTGCTAACCACTGTGCCACCGTGCCACTCAAAATAATATAGCCAATCCTCCAACCCAGTCCCCTGTTCCCCTTTTTTATCCCCATACCCTTTGATCCCTTTAGCCCTAAGAACTATATCTAACTCCTTCTTGAAAATATTCACTGTTTGACCTCAACTGTTTTCTGTGACAAAGAATTCCACAGGTTCCCACTCTCTGGGCGAAGACATTTCTCCTCACCCCATATCCCTAGACTCTGAACCCTGGTTCTGGATTTCTTGGTCATCAGGAACATCCTTCCTGTGTTTACCTTACAAAAAAGATAGGTAGCACGTCAGCAGATTAGACACAAAGTAAAAAAAGAAAAAAATAATGATTAAAGGATTCATAAAGAGGGAAAAATTGGGGAAGTTGCGGGGAGACAGTTAGGTGGTGGTAAAGTCAGTGAGTTAGTAATCCAGAGACCCAGGGTAATGTTCTGGGGACAAAAACAGAAATTGCTGGAAAAACTCAGCAGGTCTGGAAGCATCAGTGGAGAGAAATCAGAGTTAGCATTTCGGCTAACTAAGGATGTTCTGGTGTTTTGAGGAAGGGCCACTGGGTGGCACAGTGGCTCAGTGGTTAGCACTGCTGCCTCACAGCGCCAGGGACCTGTGTTTAATTCCAGCCTCAGGTGACTGACTGTGTGGAGTTTGCACATTCTCCCCGTGTCTGTGTGGGTTTATTCCAGGTGCTCCAGTTTCTTCCCACAATCCAAAGATGTACAGGTTAGGTGGATTGGCCATGCTAAGTTGCACATAGTGTTCAGGGATGTGTAGGTTAGGTGCATCTTCCGCCTAGGAACCCTCCAACCACAAGGGATGAATGCAGATTTCTCCAGCTTTCTCATTTCCCCTCCCCCCACGTTTTCTCATCCCAACCCTCAGACTCAGCACCGCCTTCTTTACCAACAATCTCCTTCCCGACCTCTCCGCCCCCACTCCCTCTCCGGCCTATCACCCTCACCTTAACCTCCTTCCACCTATCACATTCCCAACGCCCCTCCCCCAAGTCCCTCCTCCCTACCTTTTATCTTAGCCTGCTTGGCACACCCTCCTCATTCCTGAAGAAGGGCCTATGCCTGAAATGTCGATTCTCCTGCTCCTTGGATGCTGCCTGACCTGCTGCGCTTTTCCAGCAACACATTTTTAAGCTCTGATCTCCAGCATCTGCAGTCCTCACTTTCTCCGAGGTGCATTAGTCAAGGGCAAATGTAGGGGAATGGAACTGGGTGGGAAAATCTTTGAAGGGTTGGTGTGGACTTGTTGGGCTAAATGGCCTGTTTCCACATTGTAGAGATTCTGTGGACGTGAAATGCTAACTCTGATTTCTCTCCATAGATCCTGCCAGACCTGCAGATCTTTTCCAGGTGTTTCTATTTCTGATTTACGGTGTCCGCAGTTCTTTCATTTTTTAATGTTCTGTTGAAATAGATTTGAATCCCACCATGGCATGGTGAAAGTTTAATGCCATTTCTAAAAAGATCTGAAGGATGACCATGTAACCATTTGCAATTGCTGTTTAACCACTGTAAAAAATGGTTCATCAATATCCTTCAGGTAAAGAAATCAGCCATCCTACCTGTGACTCCAAATCCACAGTGATTATGTTGTCCTCTGAAAAGGCC
Source organism: Chiloscyllium plagiosum (assembly GCF_037043375.1). Taxonomy (NCBI): domain Eukaryota; kingdom Metazoa; phylum Chordata; class Chondrichthyes; order Orectolobiformes; family Hemiscylliidae; genus Chiloscyllium; species Chiloscyllium plagiosum. The sequence goes on along the minus strand of NW_028270144.1, from coordinate 126,856,231 downwards.
TACAGAGCCAATCCAATCATATGCTGACATGATCAACAACAAAAGAAAAATACGAGAAAAAGCTAGCTAGAAATATCGAGCCACTTGGAAAAACTTCTCTCAATATTTAATTAAAAAAAAGTGTGTATGGAGAATTAGTGAAAGAAAATGAGGAGTTAGCAGATAAATTGAACAGGTATTTTGCATCAATTTTGACTGTAGAGCTGACACAGGCATGAGGGGCTGATTGGACTCATTCTGAAATGTAAGGTTTTTTTACTCTCTATGTTTGAAATGCAGCCTGGTCAGGAAATTTGATTCCTGTTTCTTCCAAAACACAACAAGCACACCCTAGCAATCTTGATGAAGTGTTGTGTTAGTAGCCTGGCCGTGAAAAATGGCCAGAGCTGAAAAATGTGTTGCTGGAAAAGCGCAGCAGGTCAGGCAGCATCCAAGGAGCAGGAGAATCGACGTTTTGGGCATAAGCCCTTCTTCAGGAATGAGGAAGGTGTGCCAAGCAGGCTAAGATAAAAGGTAGGGAGGAGGGATTTGGGAAAGGGGCGTTGGGAATGCGATAAGTGGAAGGAGGTTAAGGTGAGGGTGATAGGCCGGAGAGGGGGTGGGGGCGGAGAGGTCGGGAAGAAGATTGCAGGTCAAGAAGGTGGTGCTGAGTCCGAGGGTTGGGACTGAGATAAAGTGGGGGGAGAGGGAATGAGGAAGCTGGAGGAATCTGCATTCATCCCTTGTGGTTGGAAGGTTTCTAGGCGGAAGATGAGGCGCTCTTCCTCCAGGCGTCGTGTTGCCATGGTCTGGCGATGGAGGAGGCCAAGGACCTGCATGTCCTTGGCGGAGTGGGAGGGGGAGTTAAAGTGTTCAGCCACGGGGTGGTTGGGTTGGTTGGTGCGAGTGTCCCAGAGGTGTTCTCTGAAACATTCCGCAAGTAGGCAGCCTGTCTCCCCAATATAGAGGACGCCACATTGGGTGCAGCGGATGCAGTAAATGATGTGTGTGGAGGTGCAGGTGAATTTGTGACGGATATGGAAGGATCCCTTGGGGCCTTGGAGGGAAGTGAGGGGGGAGGTGTGGGCGCAAGTTTTGTATTTCTTGCAGTTGCAGAGGAAGGTGCCGGGAGTAGAGGTTGGGTTGGTGGGGGGTGTGGACCTGACGAGGGAGTCACGGAAGGAGTGGTCTTTCCGGAACGCTGATAGGGGTGGGGAGGGAAATATATCCTTGGTGGTGGGGTCTGTTTAGAGGTGGCGGAAATGACGGTGGATGATACAATGTATCCGGAGGTTGGTGGGGTGGTAGGTGAGGACCAGTGGGGTTCTGTCCTGGTGGTGATTGGAGGAGCAGGGTTCAAGGGCGGAGGAGCGGGAAGTGGAGGAGATGCGGTGGAGGGCATCGTCAACCACATCTGGGGGAAATTGCGGTCTTTGAAGAAGGAGGCCATCTGGGTTGTTCGGTTTTGGAATTGGTCCTCCTGGGAGCAGATGCGGCAGAGGCGAAGGAATTGGGAATATGGGATAGAGTTTTTACAGGGGGCAGGGTGGGAGGAGGTGTAATCTAGGTAGCTGTGGGAGTCAGTCGGTTTATAGTAAATGTCCGTGTTGAGTCGGTCGCCCGAGATAGAAAGGAAAGGTCTAGGAAGGGGAGGGAGGAGTCTGAGACGGTCCAGGTAAATTTGAGGTCGGGGTGGAAGGTGTTAGTAAAGTGGATGAACTGTTCAACCTCCTCGTGGGAGCACGAGGTAGCGCCGATACAGTTATCGATGCAGCAGAGGAAAAGGGGGGGTGGTGCCAGTGTAGCTGCGGAAGATGGACTGTTCCACATATCCTACGAAGAGGCAGGCATAGCTGGGGCCCATGGCTACTCCTTTGGTTTGGAGGAAGTGGGAGGATTGGAAAGAGAAGTTGTTCAGAGTGAGGATCAGTTCAGTCAGTCGAAGGAGGGTGTCAGTGGAAGGGTACTGATTGGTACGGCGGGAAAGGAAGAAGCGGAGGGGTTTGAGGCCTTCGTGATGGGGGATGGAGGTGTATAGGGACTGGATGTCCAAGGTGACGATAAGGCATTGGAGGCCTAGTTCAGTCAGTCGAAGGAGTGCAGCACCGCCTTCCTAACCTGCAATCTTCTTCCTGACCTCTCCGCCCCCACTCCCTCTCCGGCCTATCACCCTCACTTTAACCTCCTTCCACCTATCGCATTCCCAACACCCCTCCCCCAAGTCCCTCCTCCCTACCTTTTATCTTAGCCTGCTGGACAAACTTTCCTCATTCCTGAAGAAGGGCTTATGCCTGAAATGTCGATTCTCCTGCTCCTTGGATGCTGGCTGACCTGCTGCGCTTTTCCAGCAACACATTTTCAGCTCTGATCTCCAGCATCTGCTGTCCTCACTTTCTCCCCGTGAAAAATGGCCAGCATTGTCTGGGCATGTTAGGTGCATGGAAGATAGAATTTGGTATTTTAAAAGCAATTTTCTTTCAGATATAGAAAGCAAAGCTCTCCAACCTTTGAATTCTTTATGTTCAGTTTCTTAACACTTTCCTTACCCGTCTGTATTTGTAATCTCTCTGGAGGTCAGTGTGACGGTTTTATACACTGAGGCTAAGGAGACCGTAGTCCTCCATTCCAAAAGGTAAGATTGTTCAAATTTCTTTCATGGGATGAGGATGTCACTGGCAAGGCCAGCATTTGCTACCCGTCCCTAATTGCATCTGCAACAGAAACAGAAATTGCTGGAAAAGTTCAACAGATCTGGCAGCATCTGTCAAAAGAAATCAGAGTTAACATTTTGGGTCTAGTGACCCTTCCTAATTGTGCCTGGACTGATTGTCTCTCTCGGTGGTTTTCAGTGGGCAGTTAAGAGTCAAGTACACGGCTAAGGGTCTGGAGTCACATGCAGGCCAGGACTGGGTAAAGATGGCAGATTTCCTTCTCTTAAAGACAGTAGTGACCCATTTGGGTCTTTTACAGAAATCAATAATATTTTCATAGTAGCTTTCTGTGATGAAGCGACGGAAGGGGCACTTGCCTTGAGGAACAAGATTCTGGATTAGTGGTGCTGGAAGAGCACAACAGTTCAGGAGCATCCAAGAAGCTCCTCGGATGCTGCCTGAATTGCTGTGCTCTTCCAGCACCACTTATCCAGAATCTGGTTTCCAGCATCTGCAGTCATTGTTTTTACCACCTTGAGGAATAAGATGGCCATTGTATAATTGTACAAATTACAAGTCATAGTTCTCATCAGAAATAAGTGTTAAGGAGGATGTCTGGTCAGCATGAACGAGTTGGACCGAAGGCTCTGTTTCTGTGCTGTACATCTCTATGACTCTATGACTCTTAGGAGCTGTAGGGAGTACATTTGCTCCTAAGCAAATAAACCTCACCTTGACTGTGTTTGGCATCATCAGATTGGATGGATCAACTGTGACCTCAGGACATTACACAATGCAACACTTTCAACACAGATTTTACACAACTAAACTAAATTCCAGCAGCTGCTATGGTGGAATTTTAAACCCAGGCCCTTTGAAAATTAGTCTGGGCCACTGTATTACTATTTGAATGATATTACCACTTTGCCACCATCTCCCTGAACATGGAATATCAATGCACAATGTGGGACAGGAGTCTAATGGTCTAAAATGTTGCAAGGTTTGGACAAAGAGTGTGAAGCCATCTCCAGAGGATAATCTTCAATGAAGAGGAAATCAGGAGAGGCTTATAACATGACGCCAATATGAAATCATCCCATGAAGATTAGTGGGAATCCAGAGGATTATGAAAACTTTAAAAACCAGCAGAGGATATTAAAAAAGCAATTACAGGGAATAAAGATAAAATATGGGAGTAAACCGCATAGAAATATAAAAGAAGATTACTAAGGATTTTTAGATATCTAAAATGTAAGAGACAGCAAGAACAGACATTGGACCAGTGGAATATGACACTGCAAAATTAGTAATGGGAACAAAGAAATGGCAGCGGAACAGAATTGATACTTTTAATTAGTTTTCATCGTGGTAGACACCAGCAGCATACCAGAGCTTCTGGAGAGTCAGGGGGTAGAGGTGAGTATAGTGACCATCACTAAGGAGAAGGGACTGGAGAAACTGAAAGGTCTGAAAGTACGTAAATCACCCATATCAAATGGAGTACACCTCAGAGTTCTGAAAGGGATAGCTGAGGAAATTGTAGAGGAATTGGCAGTGTTCTTCCAGAAATCATTGGAGTCAAAGAGGGTCCCAGAGAACTGGAAAATGGCCTGTATAATGGATCTGTTTAAGAAGGGAGGCAGAAGACAGGAAACTATAGGCCAGTTAGCCTGACTTCAATTGTAGGTAAGATTTTAGAGTCCACTATCAAGCATGAGATTGTGGAGTATTAGAAGTGCATGGTTAAATAATGCTATGTCAGCCCAGCTTCAACAAGGGAAGGGTGTCAAGCAAATCTGTTACAATTCTTCAAGGAGCTAACAAACAATTTGGACAAAAGAGAGCCAGTGGATGTTATCTATTTGGGTAAGACTTTAACAAGTCTTTGACAAGGTGCTGCACAGGAGGCTGCTAAATAAGATAAGAGCCCAAGGTGTTAGGGGCAAGGTACTGACATGGATAGGGTATTGGCTGACTGGCAGAAGGCAGAGAGAGGGGACAACGGGGTCAATTTCAGTTGGCAGTGGTGACAAGTTGAGCTCTGCAGGAATCCATGTTGGGTCTGCAACTATTCATGACCTCAACTATCAATGATCTGAACGAAAGAACTGAAGGCACTATTGCTAAGTTTGCAGATGAGACAAAAATGGGAAATGTAGTGTTGAGGAAGTGGGAAGGCTGCAGAAGGACGTGGCTAGGAGAGTGGGCAAAGAAGTAGCAAATGGAATACAATGTTGGAAAGTGTGAGGTTATGCATTTTGGTGGAAGAATAGAGGCATGGGCTATTTTCTAAATGGGGAAAGGCTTCTGAAATCTGAAGCACAAAGGAACTTGTAGTCTGAATTCAGAATTCTCTTAAGGTTAACATGCAGGCTCAGTTGGCAGTGAGGAAGGCAAATGCAATGTTAGCATTTATTTCAAGAGGGCTAGAATACAAGAGCAGAGATGTACTGCTGAGGCTGTATTAGCTCAGACCACATTTGGAATATTGTGAGCAGTTTTGGGCACCATATCTAAAGAAGGATGTGCTGGACTTGACATGGGTCCAGAGGAGGTTTATAAGAATGATCCCAGAGATGAAGTTCTTGTCATATGAGAAGTAGATGAAGACTCTGGGTCTGTACTTGATGGAGTTTAGAAAGATATGGGGGAGATCTGATTGAAACTTACAGACTATTGAGAGGCCTGGACAGAGTGAATGTGGAGAAAATGTTTCCACCAGTAGGAGAGACTTACCCAAGGGCCCAGCCTCAGGGTGAAGGGATAACCCTTTAGAACTGAGATGAGGTGGAATTTCTTCAGCCAGAGGGTGAGGAATTTGTGGGACTCATTACCGCAGAGGGCTGTGGAGGCCAAGTCATTGAGTGTATTTAAGACAAAGATAGATAGATTTTGGATTGGAAAAGGGATCAAGGGTTACAGGGAGAAGACAGGAGAATGGAATTGAGAAACATATCATCCATGTTCGAATGACAGAGCAGGCTTGATGGGCTGAATGGTGTAATTCTGCTCCTATACCCCATGGTGTCATGGTAACACAACAAGCCTCCCACAGAATTGTTGATGTCGAAGGTATCCATTCAGCCCATCGTGCCTGCTCTGGCTTTTTAAACAAACATAATTACCTCGTTCCAGTCTCCTGTATTTTTCCCACATCCCTGCACACCATTTCGATCTAAATAACCATTCAATGTCCCTCTTAAATGCCTCAATTGAACCTACCCCCACCATTTCCAGGTAGGTCATTCCAGACTCTAATTACTTATTGTGTGAAAAAGGTTTTTCTCACATCACTTTGTTTGCACATCACTTTAAATCCATGCTGTCTTGTTCTTGCTTGCCTTATGAGTGGGAATAGCTTTCTCTTTCTAATCCATTCAGCCTGATCATGATTATTGAAAACCTTTATCAAATCCCCTCTCAGCCTTCTCCTGTCCATGCAACTTCTTCAATTTATCATCATAACTGAAGGCTCTCTTTCTGAAAAAAATCTTTTATTCCTGTTCTGCACTCTCTCCAATGTGTTCACATCCCTTCAAAAGGCACGTTATGGTACAACAGCATTGACATGCTGTAGCGGGAGTGCAGTGAGGGTTCACTGGTTCCTGGAGCCATGATTGTCCTACAAGGAGATCTTGAGGATTTGACAAGTCCTCCCTAGCATCTAGAAAAATCCGAAGTGATCTAATTGAAACTTATAGAATTCAAAGCGGCCTTGACGGATAGATATTGAGGATGTTCATCCTGGCTCTAGGATCCAGAGTACCCAGGGGAGAGTGAGGGCTGGGATGATGCAGGACTAGTGGGAATTGTCTCAGTAAGAAAAACAGTCGGCCATTTTGGACTGAAATGAGGGGAAACGTCTTCAGTCAGAGAGTAATATTTCTACACAGTGACCTTTGGATGCTCAGTGTGCAAGGTACAGGTTTGATAGAGCAAGTAAGGGATGTGGCGATAATACCATCTGAAGAGTACCCCAATATCTCCTTTATTTTTGGACTGAGAAAGGCTAGATCAGGGACCTGGGTGAAAGTGAGGACTGCAGATGCTGGAGATTAGAGTCAAGATTAGAGTGGTGCTGGAAATGCACAGCAGGTCAGGCAGCATCTGAGGAGCAGGAAAATTGATGTTTCAGGCAAGAGCCCTTCATCCCCTAGATCAGGGATCTCTCTAGATGATATGAAGTTAAATACAGTGGATGCCCAAAGACGTTTAAGGTTAAGGTGCAGATCTTTAAAATGTCACAAACAGATGCAGAAAATAATCAAGAAAGCTAAGGATGCATAGGTTATACTGCAGTTATACAAAACCCTGGTTAGACCCCACTTGGAGTATTATGAGCAGATCTGGGCACCACCTTCGGAAGGATAGATTGGCCTCGGAGGGAGTATAAGTTAGGTTTACAAGAATGATACCTGGACTTCAGAGGTTGTGTTAGGCCTATTTTCTCTAGAATTTAGAAAGTTAAGAGGTTATCTAAGTCTTCAAGATATTAACAGGAAAAGTCGGGGCAGATAAACTATTTCCACCGGTTGGGGATTCTCGAATTATTCTAGGGGAATAGTCTGAGAATTAGGGCCAGACCATTCAGGAAAGACGTTCAGAAGCACTTTGACACAAAAAGGGTGAGGGAGGTTTAGAAGTCTCTTACACAAAGTCGATGCTGGACCAGTTGTTAATTTTAAGTCCTTTTGTTCAGCAAAGGCATTAAGGGATATGGACCAGAGGCAGATGTATGAAGATCAGCCATTTTCTCATTAAATGGTGGAACAGGCTCGAAGGGCTGAATGGTCCATTCCTGTTTCTATAATGTGGGAATGTAGAACTGAGGGAGAAGATCAGCCATATTCTCATGCAGGCTTCTCAAAGCAGGCTTGAGAGGACAAATAGCCTACTCCTGTTCCTAATTTATTCTGCTGAGATTTCTGTGGAGGATTCAAAGATCAGGAAATATAACAGAGCAGTAAATATGTCCTGAAGGTAAATGGAGTTGTGAGTTTGCAGATGGCAATTAACAATGTAAAATAGGCAATGGATTTGAAGAGGGCGCTAATTATTGTGATAACAAGGGACACTGTGCCTATAATTCAATCAGAATTTATCCAACTGGATTGAGAACAAAAGGGAGCTGTGCTGTTTTACTTAATCAGCTGGGGTCAGCATGCTTACTTACGTAGTTGTGTACACATTTGCTGGATGATGATTTGAATTATACCTTCGATATACACATGCAAAATGTACATAACAAACATCAAGGGTCCCATCATCAATCCTAGTGGTACACTGCTGGTCAGAGTCTTCCAATCACACAAGCCTTCACCATCCCCCTTTGTCTCCTATTTATAAGCCAATTTTGGATCCAGTTTGCCAATTTGCCTTGTATCCCATGGGCTCTTAGCTTGTGGATGAGCTTCTATGTGGGACCTTGTCAAAGGCCTTAATGAACTCCATGTAAACCACATGAACTGCATGACCCTCATCAATATAATTAGTTACCTTTTCAAAAAACTCAATTAAATTAGTCAGTCAGGAGCTCCCTCGAACAAATCTATGCTATCCATCCCTGATCAATACCTGCCTTTCCAACTATTGATTAATCCAGTCCTTCAGATTTTTTCCAATAATTTCCTGACCGCTGACATCAGACTGACGACTCTGTAGTTACCTGGCCCATCCCTGCTTTCCTTGAACAAAGGAACCATGTTAACTCTCCTCTAGTCATCTGGCACTTCACCTGTGGCCAGCAAAGTATTAAATATCTGCACCAGGGCCCCAGCAACCTCTTCAATTGCCTCCTGTAGCAGTCTGGGATACATTTCATCAAGCCTTGGGGATTTATTCACCTTTATGCCCACTAAATGCCCCCTATTTATTAATCTTAACATGCTCTAAAACCTCACCATCCCATTTGAAATCCCTGACTAGAAAGTCTTCCTCCTCTGTAAATACAGATGAAATGTATTCATTTCAGACCTCACTCACATCCACTAGCTCCACAGGTTGTCCCTTTGGTGTCCACTAGGTCCCACTCTTTCCCTGGTAATCCTCTTACTCTTAATAATATTTAGAAAAAAAAGCCAAAGATATTTTGTTGTCCTTCTTTGTCCTCCGAATTTCCTTTTTAAGCAAACTCCTACACTCTCTATACTTTTGAAAGGCCTCCCCTGATTTTAATGTGTTGTACCTGACATATACTTCCTTGTTTTTCTTTATCAAATTCGCTCTATCCCTTGACATCCAGGGTTCCCTGGACTTGCTGTCCTTGCCCTTCACCCTTAGAGGAACAAACTGGCCTTGAATTCCCACTACACTACTTTTAAAGGATCCCTACTTTCCAGATGTAGATTTACCTGCAAGTAGCTGCTCCTGGTCTATGTTTGCCAGATCCTGTCTGATGTATTAGCTTCTGCACTATCCTACTTCTTTCCATAATGATTTTAAAACTTACAGAGTTGTGATTACTGTCCTCAAAATGTTCACTGACACTTCACTTGGACCAACTTCATTCCTTTCGATTAGGTCTCGCTCTGCCCCATCTCTACGTACTGGCACAAAAAGCTCTTCTGGACGCACTTTAAAAATTCCACCCTGCCTAATCCTTTCACATTACGGAAATTCCATTCAATGCTCGCGAAGTTAAAATCCCCTACTACTATAACCCTCACACCTTTCTGTGATTTGCCTAGATATCTGCTTCCCCTATCTCCCTCTGGTTGTTGGGAGGCCTGTGGGATAATTCCAGCAAGGTAATCACCTTTTGTTTTATTTCTAAGCCCAACCAGATGGCCTCATTTGAAAACATCTAGGATGTCCTCCCTCATTACTACATTAATGGTTTTCTTTATCAATAACATAATGTCCCCTACCCCTGTTATTTAGCCCCCTATCACACCTGAAGCGTCTAAACCCTGGAATGTTGAGCTACCAATGCTGTCCTTCCTCCAACCATGACTCAGTGATTGCAATAATATCACACATTCCCAAGTGCTGGTTAATGCACTAATTCATCCACCTTCCCAGTCCAACTCCTTGCATTAAAGTAGATACAGCTTAGCCACCCATACATCCACATGCTTAATCTGCCCATGTCTGCTCCACCTACTGGACTGTCCTGGCATTCTTTCCAAATCTGATTGGACCTTGCTCATAACTTTACATCTACTCTGTGTCCCATCCCTTTTCCGTGTCTGAAGAGACAGTGGATCCATTTGTTGTAACTTTCCAAAATTCCCTAGGTCTGGAATGGTCCTATTTGATTGGAAAACCACAAGTGTAACTCCACTGTACAGGAAAGAAGGGCTACAGGAAGTGGAAGACTATAGGCTGGTTAGTCCAACATCCATTGGGAAAATACCAGAATCCATTGTCAAGGATGTATTAGCAGAACATTTTGAAAATCATGATACAATCAGGCAGAGTCAAAATGGTTTCATGAAAGGGAAACTGTGACAGAAAAAAATGATTAAAGTCTTGGAGGCTGTAACAAATAGCGTAGATGATGGGGAACCAGTAGATGTGGTGTATTTGGTTTTGCAAAAGGTACTTGATAAGGTGCCACATTAAAAGGTGCAGGAAACAAGAACTCATGGTGTTGGTCTATTCGCATGGAGAGAGAACTGGCTAACCAACTGGAAAACAGAGTCAATATAAATGGGAAATCTAGTGCCATAGCGAACAGTGCTAGGTCCTCAATCAGGTGCAATCTATATCAATGAGCTGGGTGATGAGATTGAACACATAGATTTGCTGCTGATTAAAATTTGGTTGGAAATGAAGGTGTAGGGAGGATATAGGTTTCATTTTACAATGTACACTGACTTAGAAGGAAAGACTGTCAGAAACTGACACATGCTGAGAAAGCCTGCCTCCCAGCCATAATACACTGGGCTGAGACAGAGGTGAGTCAACAAATACAAGTGAACACCACCCGCTGGCAGTACCCCTCCAAACCACTCGCCATCCTGACCTGGAAATATACAACTGTCACTGGGTCAAAACCTTGGAATTGCCAGGGCATTGCGGGTCTACCTACAGCACAGGACTCCAGTGGTTCAAGAAGGCAGCTCACCCCCACCTTCCCGAGGACAACTAGGATACAGGGAAGAAACAAGCCAATGTATCTTGGTTTTATTCGACCCGAAAGGACAGACCTCACCCGGTTTCAGTCTTATTCAACACTGCATCTTGGACTGTGCAATAGTGCTTCAGAAAAAGAGTTGGCGTTTTATGTGAGTCTTAGACTTACAGCCTTCAACGTTCAATGACTACCCACCGAACTGTTTCTTTTATTCATTCGTGGGACATGGACATCACTGGCTGGGACCAGCATTTATTGCCTGTCCCTAGTTGCCCCTTGAGAAGGTGGGGGTGAGCTGCCTTCTTGAACCGCTGCAGTCCATGTGTCATGGATAGATCCACAATGTCCTTAGGGAGGGAATTCCAGGATTTTGACCCAGTGACAGCAATAAATTTCCAAGTGAAGGTGAGTGAAGATAAACCTGCACGGAGTGGTGTTCCCATGTATTTGCTGCCCTTACCTTCTGGATAGAAGTGGTCATTGGTTTGGAAGATGTTGTTAAAGTGGTGAGATGGTGCAGAGTATTTCTCCAGGCCAAACCTGTCCAATGATTTCTCCTTCTCATGACCTCTCTTGACACATCCCAGGGAGGGGAAAATCCCATCCCACTAGTTTCCAAAATAGTGTGACAAAAATCTTTTCTTCGTGAAGACAATCCCACAATGAAAGCTACAAAAGAACACAGTTACGCCTAGAAACAAAGTAATATAGGATCAGGTGTAGGCCATTCAGCCCTTCTAGACAGCACCATGAAGGCTGAGGAAGCTTGAAGACTGCATGTTTGACATGGATTTAATAAAGTTTTTATTAATGTCCCAAAGTAAGAACGCAAGATATCCCAGGCAAAGAGACACATTGGATCCAAAATTGGCTGAGAGGCAGGTAGCAGAGGGTGACAGTGGAGGGATGTGATGTTTCTGTCATAAAGTCATAGAGTCATAGAGATGTACAGCATGGAAACAGACCCTTCTGTCCAACTCGTCCATGCCGAGCAGATATCCCAACCCAATCTTGTCCCACCTGCTAGCACCCGGCCCATATCCCTCCAAACCCTTCCTATTCATATACCCATCCAGATGTCTTTTAATAGTTGTAATTGTACCAGCCTCCACCACTTCCTCTGGCAGCTCATTCCAAACATGTACCACCCTCTCTGTGAAAAAGTTGCCCCTTAGGTCTCTTTTATATCTTTCCCCTCTCACCCTAAACCTATGCCCTCTGATTCTGGACTCCCCCACCTCAGGGAAAGACCTTGTCTATTTACCCTATCCATGCCTCTCATGATTTTATAAACCTCTATAAGGTCACCCCTCAGCCTCCAATGCTCCATGGAAAACTATTCAACCTCTCCAGCCTATTCAACCTCTTCCTATAGTTCAAATCTTCCAACCCTGGCAACATCCTTGTAAATCTTTTCTGAACCCTTTCAAATTACACGACATCTTTCCAATAGGACGGAGACCAGTATTGCACACAATATTCCAACAGTGGCCTAACCAATGTCACTGGAAGTCTGTTTCCCGTGGGGTCCCGCAGAGCTTGGTGCTGGGGTCTTTGCTGCTTGCGGTATAGATTAATGATTCGGACATAAATGCAAGGGTTACGATCAAGATGGGCGCCAATCAGTGGTTAGCAGTGCTGCCTCATGGTGCCAAGGACTCGGGTTCAATTTGTGACCATGCTGTCAGTTTGGAAAGATTATTTTGTCCTGGGTTTTTTTTGAAGAGAGTTTGTAAAGGCAGAGGGGCTGAAGGTGCTACACTAGAGCCGGCCGAAGTCAATAGTTTAAGAGGCCTTTAGTTTTTTTTTTACAAACAGTTGTAACAATGGAAGGGGAGTGGCCAGTTCTCCCAGATCAGACTTTCTATACTTTCTTAACTAGAGTAGTCAGAAACTGTTTGGGTCCCAGAATGATTAACTGTGATGTTCCCTAACATCTCCCTTAATGTTGAACTGCATGTCAAAATCTGTGACTGTATTTACCTTTTTGCCAAAGGGGTGTTTGTTTATGGGATGTTGCTACATTGGAACAGTTAATTAGTAATTGTTTTATTCCTGATGAAGGGCTTTTTCCCGAAACGTCGATTTTGCTGCTGCTCATCGGATGCTGCCTGAACTGCTGTGCTCTTCCAGCACCATTGATCCAGAAATTAGTAATTGTTACTGTATCTATTATTCGGTTAAGTTTTCCAATAGTTAAGTTATTCTAGATTTCTCTTTCTTTTGTTTGTATTTTATCAACAGTATTTAAATAAATTGTGTTTTGCTGAACGTTGAGTGGTTTGACCAGTCACATCACATCTGGAACATGCACTTTACACCTGCCTTTAAAATAAGAAAAAGTGAAAGTTTAGGCTACCTTCTCAAAATATCTTGAGGGCCTGGTCTTCTCCATAACACATTCCAGCCTCAGACAACTGTCTGTGTGGAATTTGCACATTCTCCCCGTGTCTGCGTGGGTTACTCTGGGTCCTCCAGTTTCCTCCTACAGTCCAAAGATGTGTTGGTCGAGTGAATTAGCCATGCTAAATTGCCCATAGTGTCCAGGGATGTGCAAGCTCGGTGGGTTAGCCATGGGAAGTGCAGCATTACGGGGATAGGATAAAGGGGTGGTTCTGGATGGAATGCTGTTTGCAGGGTCAGTGTTGACTCGATGGGCCGAATGGCCTGCTTTCAAACTGTAGGGATTCTATGATCCTATAAGAAGTTTGTAGGTGAGATGAAAATTGGTAGGGAGGTAGTTGGTGAGGAGAAGAGCTGTAAACCTTAGGAGGATATCAATGGACTGGGCAGAGCTGACTGGAATTCCACCTCGAAAATGCTGAGATAATGTACTTCGGGAGGGCCAACAGGAAAGGGATTATATTATGAATGGTAGAACTGTGGAAGTGCTGAAGATCAGAGACCTTGGTGTGAAGATCCCTGATGTTAGATGGATAGGTAAATCAAGTGGTTAGGAAGCCCTATGGGATACTTGTCTTTATTAGCCGAGACATGGAACACAACAGCAGGGAGGTTATAGTGGAGCTATATAAAATGCTACTGCATGTAGCACTAGTCACCACATTATAGGAGTGATGTGATTGCACTATGGAGAGTGGGCAGAGAAGATTTTCCAGGATGTTGCCTGGTCTGAGTGATGACGATAGGCTGGGGTTACTTTCCTTGGAGCAGTGAAGGTTGAGAGGGGACCTGATAGAAATGACGTGAGGGAGATAGGGTAAATAGGAAGGCACGTTTTCCATTAGTAGAGGGGTCAAAAACCAGGGAGCGTGGATTTAAGGTAAGAGGGAGATGAGGAGAATTTTTTTCACCTAGAATGCAATGGGAGAGTGAAATCCACTACCTGAAACAATGGGTTGTGCCAGAAACCCTGGTATTATTGAAGCAGTTTTTAGATATTCACTCACCTGTTGACTTAGCTTTGGGAGTTATGGACCAAAAACTGGAAAATGGGATTAGTGAAGTCAGAAGTTTGTTGACCTGCACTGACATGATGGGTCAAATGGCTATTGTCTGTGCTGTATATGTCTATGAGGAGCCAAATGGACAACTCTTGCTTCTTATTTCTATATTTCTAATGAGTCACTAGAAGAAAAAGACAAAATATATCCTGTTCAATACCTTAAATATTCCAGCCCCTCCACAAACAGTGCATAGTGACAACAGTGAACTGAAGCAACTTATTCAGACTCCAGAGTTTTGACCACTTCCGTCTAGAAGGACAAGAGCAGCAGATACATGGGAACACCATCCCCTGCACGTTCCCCTCCAAGCCACTCAGCAGCCTGATGTGGAAATATATTGCCATTCCTTCGCAAGTGTGTGGAGGACTACATACCGAGGAATTCAATCTGGGTGTTCCCCAACAGGAAACCCTGGATGAATCAGGTCATACAGAACCTGCTAAAAACTAGGCGTGAGGCCTTCAGATCAGGAGACCCACTCAAATATAAGGAATCCAAGTACAACCTTCACAGAGCCATTAAGACAGCCAAGGACCAATACTGATCCAAACTAGAGACCCAGACAGACACCCAGCGACTATGGCAAGGACTGAATGACATCACAGGTTCTAAAAAGGGACTGTGCAAGATAGCAGACGATGACACATCCCTCTCAGATCAACTCAACGCCTTCTACTATCACTTTGAGTAGAATTTCAGCAGAGAGGTAACACCTATTCTGACAAGTCCTGACGAACCTATCCCAACAGTCACTGCATCAGAGGTCAGATCAGTTTTCCTTCATGTGAATCCAAGGAAAGCGATGGGACCAGATGGAGTACCAGGCCGTGCACTCAGCGCGTGCGCAGATCAACTGGCAGAGGTCTTCTCGGACATCTTCAACCTCTCCCTGCAGGAGGCCACTGGCCCTGCCTGTTTCAGGAGGGCCAACATCATCCCTGTGCCTGAGAAGACTCATGCAGCATGTCTCAATGACTACCGCCCAGTGGGCCTAACGTCTGTGGTCATGAAGTGCTTTGAAAGGCTGATCATGGCATTAATCAACTCCAGCCTCCCCACTACTCTTGACCCACTCCAATTTGCTCATCAGACCAACAGATCCATGTCAGATACTATATCTTCACTCCTCCCGAGAACATCTTGACACCAAGAGCAGCTACATAAGAATCCTACACATTGACTACAATCCAGCCTTCAACACCATTATCCCCTCAAGACTGATTACTGAACTTAGTGATCTTGAACTAAGGCCCACTCTCTGCAACTGGATCCTCAGTTTCTGACCCACAGGCCACTATCAGTGAAAATTGGGGACAATGTTTCATCCTCACTAACACTCAACACTGGGGTTCATATTTAGCCCCCTACTGTACTCACTGTATACCCACGACTACATTGCCAAATACCAGACTAATGCCATTTACAATTTGGCTGATGACACCACCACAGTCGGTCGAATCTCAGATGGCGACAAAACAGACTACAGATGGGAGGTGGAAGACCTGGAAAAATGGTGCACTGAGAACAACCTGGCTCTCAATGCTGGCAAAACCAAGGAACTCATTATTAACATTCGATTGGATGTTACTCATGCCCCCCTACACATTAACAGCACAGAGGTGGAACAAGTGGAGAGTGTCAAGCTCCTGGGAGTGGTCATCCACTACAAGCTTTCTTGGACTCTTCATGTGGATGCTCTGGTTACAAAGGCCCAACAACGTCTCTCCTTCCTCAGGCAGCTGAGGAAATTTGACATGACGGCGAATACCCTTGCCAACTTTTATAGATGATTAGGGGTTTAGATAGGGTCGACAGTGAGAATCTTTTTCCACGTATGGAGTCGGGTATTACAAGGGGGCATAGCTTTAAATTAAGGGGGGGTAGGTATAGGATAGATGTTAGGGGTAGGTTCTTTACTCAGCGAGTCGTGAGTTCATGGAATGCCCTGCCAGTAGCAGTGGTGGACTCTCCCTCATTATGGGCATTTAAGCGGGCATTGGATAGGCATATGGAGGATAGTGGGCTAGTGTAGGTTAGGTGGGCTTGGATCGGCGCAACATCGAGGGCCGAAGGGCCTGTACTGCGCTGTATTCTTCTATGTTCTATGTTCTATGTAGGTGGTGCTGGGAAAGCACAACAAGTCAGGCAGCATCCGAGGAGCAGGAAAATCGACGTTTCAGGCAGGGGCCCTTCATCATTCCTGATGAAGGCCTCTTGCCCGAAACATCGATTTTCCTGCTCCTCAGATACTGCTTGACCTGCTGTGCTTTTCCAGCACCACTTTAATCTTGACTCTAATCTCCAGCATCTGCAGTCCTCACTTTCACTTAAATTTTATAGGTGCACCATTGAGAGCAATCTGTCTGGATGTACCACTACCTGGAATGGCAACAGTACCATTCAAGATCAGAGATGATTACAGAGAGTGGTGAACTCGGCCCGGACAATCACACAGGCCTACCTCCCATCTATAGAATCCATCTACCAGGCCCGCTGTCAAGGAAAGGCCACCAGCATTCTCAACGATCCATCCCACCCTAACAATGTATTTTTACAACCTCTACCATCGGGGAGAAGGTACAGAAGCCTGAACACACGCACCAGCCGGTTTCGAAACAGTTTCCACCCTACTATTGTTAGAATACTGAATGGACTCACAAACTCTTAACATTTGCCTGTACCTATGTTTTTGTTTTTGCCGCTGTTTACCTATTATTTACTATTGATGCTCCTTAACTCTGTGATCTGCCTGTATTGCTCGCAAGACAAAGCTTTTCACTGTGCCCCGGTACACACGATAATAAGTCCAATTCAATTCAATTCAATGTCGCTGGGTCAAAATCTTGAGACTCCCTCCCTAATGGCATGGCGGGGGGGGGGGGGGAATCTACCTACAGCACATTTTTGCTTGTCCTTAACTCAAAGCTAATGTGACTCACAGATATCAGATTCCAAGTATCAGCAAAATCTCTGATTCAAAATAAGAATATGCACTTGCATTTATATAGCACCTTTCACAGCCTTCAAACAAAACTGCGGGTGTCCCGAAACCACACAGACTGCGGCGGTTCAAGAAGGCAGCTCACCTCCACCTTCTCAAGGGCAACTAGTAACAAGCAATAAATGCTGGCCTAGCCAATGACACCCACGTCCCACAAACAAATTAAAAAGTTAATTAAAAGGCTGTCTTTAACAATGATCAGGAAAGTTAAGGAATGAAGGATTAATCAGACACACCATAAAATTGGAGTGTGAGGGATTAATCAGAAACATCATAAAATTAGATTGGGCTGCATGAGAGAGGGATAAATCAGGGTCAACTATCATTTCAGCAAATTCCTGTCTAAGATCCCTTTGGAAAACTGTAAGTAATTACCAGGTGCTCTCGCCATCATGTTTAGCTGTAATATTTGATTGCTTGACTGCATCATCATCAGTGACAGGTTAGTGATGGGATGTCAATATGCCAAATCACAAACCAGCTATAAATCCCCCAACAATATCAGGAAGACAAACCCCCTCCCACTGCACTGGACAAAATCAATTAAGTTGATCTTGTGTTTAAATCACAGACAGTAATTGCAATTTTAAGCTGCCAAGTGATCCAGAGGTTTCTGGGGTATTTCTAGTTGAATATATTACACTTGGAGATCAGGTTATATCATCAGTAAGAAATTGGGGCTGAATTAAATTGTGTAGGAGAAAGTGAGGACTGCAGATGCTGGAGTACTAGAGTTGAAAAATGTGGTGCTGGAAAAACACAGCAGGCCAGGCAGCATCCGAGGAGCAGGAGAATCGACGTTTCGGGCATAAGCCCTTCTTCAGGAATGAAGACTTAAATTGTGTTCATTATGGATTGATTGAGGATCCGAATAAGTAGGAGTGATACACCAGAGTCTAGATTAGAGTGGTGCTGGAAAAGCACATCAGGTCAAGCAGCATTCGAGGAGCAGGAAAATCGACGTTTCGGGCAAAAGCCCTTCATCAGGAATGGAGGCAGGGAGCCTCCAGGGTGGAGAGATAAAACTGCTGGTGATACACCAGTAAGAGATGGAGGGAGAAAGGTCAGACAGAAAGGACGAGGTGAAGCTAAGTATGACGTCAGGCTTGGGTTTTGGAGATTGTACAAGGAAAGGAATCTTCATAAAGCATAGAATGAGGCTATTCTACCCATTGAGCCTGTGTTTATTCTTTGAAAGAGCTCTCCAGTTAGTCCCACTCCCTACTATTCACCCTTGGTCCTCTGAATCTTTTTCCTTTGAATATTTGTTCAATTATCTTCTAGATGTTAAGATCTGTTAACACCATCCTTTCAGTCAATGCATTTTGGGTTATGGCTAGTACGTCATGCCATTGTGCTAGTAATCCTGTGACCTAACCTAATGCTGACGGGGCATGGGTTCAAATCTCACTGTGGCTGCTAGTGGAACTTAAATTTATTTAATAAAATGATCAACAACTAGAACTGAGTTTCAGCAATTGTGACACTGACCATATCATCAATTGTTGTAAAAACCCATCTGGTTCACAAGCACCTTTTAGGGAAGGCCATCTGCTGTCCTTACTCGATCTGCCCTACATGTGACTCCAGACCCACAGCAATGGGGCTGACTTGCAACTGGCCTCAGAGATGGCCAAACAAGCCACTGAATTCAAGGGAAATTAGGGATGCACAATAAAGCCGTCCCCAGCAGCAATGGGAAAGTTGCTGAACAACTTGGAATGCAGGTTCACAGTACCTTGAAAGTGGAGTCTCAAGTAGATAGGACAGGGAAGAAGGCATCTGGTAAGCTGGCCTTTATTGGTCAGTACATTGAGTATCGGAGTTGAGAGATCATGTTGCAGCTGTACTATTGGTTAGGCCACTTTTGGAATACTGAGTTCAATTCTGGTCTTCCTGCTAAAGGAAAGATGCTGTGTTTGCCAGGGTTGGAGAGTTTGAGCTATAGTGAGAGGCTGAGTAGGCTGGAGCTGTTTTCCCTGGAGCGTTGGAGGCTGAGGGGTGACCTTAGAGAGGGTAATACAATCATGAGAGGCATCGATAGGCTAAATGGACAAGTTCTTTTTCCTGGGGTGGGGGAGTCCAAAACCAGAGGGCATAGGTTTAAGGTGAGAGGAGTCAGATTTAAAAGGGATCTCAAGGTGACTTTTTCATGCAGAGGGTGGTGCATATATGGAATGAGCTGCCATAGGAAGTGGTGGAGGCTGCGGATATGAATAGGAAGGGTTTAGAGGGATATGGGCCAAATGCTGGCAAATGGGACTAGATTAATTTGGGATATCTGGTTAGCATGGACGAATTGGACCAAGAGGTCTGTTTCCATGTTGTACATCTCTATGACTCTATAACAGGAACCTACACACTCCTTCTCATTCAGCCTCACTCCCAGACAAAATTCCCAAATATATAAGATAGGAAAACTTAAACCTCACCTCCTTCTATGAGTGATTAACCATCATCAATAAATCGTGAGTGTGACATTAGTCCATTATTTTATACCTGTCAATCTGTTGAGCAGAGAGATGGAGATATCTCAAGAACCATGCAGTCTGTGCTAACACAATGACTGCCATTGTTGGCAGGGTCTGCATGGCCCAGCGTCCCTGGCTCTCCTTTATCAATATGGGTGACAAGAACAAGTATTCAAAACAAACACCTTCCATTTATTTCCTTCCTTTCAGCAGGCAGCAGGCCAGAGCAGTATCTTCAGAATAGATGAAGCCATCAATAAACAACACCAACCTGTCTTGGTGACCCTGACAAGGCGATAAGAGAGAGTTATGATTTATTTCCTACCCTTGGGCTGTCCGGGTGCCTCACTCAGTAACACCAGAGCAATATAAATCATAGCTGAATGAGGCTTCCATGTCTATCTGCACTCTACCTGTGTCAGCCATGACTTGGAGAGCTGCATTTTCCTGGAGGAGTCAGGAGTCTCCTGAAACCTCAGCTGTATATTGAGGCTGACATTCCCAATGCCAGCAGAGAGGGAATGCTGGAGGTGTTGTCTCCTGGAAAACCAGGGCACTGTTTTCCAGGATGGAAGAGATCCCATGGCACTGTTCTGCAGAAGAGCAGGGAAGATATCCCTGGCAATATTCCCTCCAAACTGCATGAACTACAGCTGCTTTATGGTTCTGTGTACTGCGATCAACATCAGCACAACAATCATGGTATTGACATCAATGATCACGTAGCCGGTAAGAAAATTAGAAGGAGCACAGATTCCCTGTGTCCTGGTCAGTATTTGTCCCACAATCAGCACCACTCAATTATTATCACTGCAGTTTGTGGGAACTTGCTGTATACAGAGTGGCTGCAGTGTTTTCTTTTATGTGAGAATAGGGAGGTGATGCCATAGTGACATTATTAGGGGACTCACAATCTAGGTATTATAATGAGGGACAGTTTCTGATGAAGAGTTACTGGACTTGAAACGTGAACTCTGCTTTCTTTCCACAGATGCTGCCAGACCTGCTGAGTTTTGCCAGCAAATTCTATTTTTATTTAATATTCTACGGTTCAAATCCCACCAAGGCAGATGGTGAATAAAATCTGCAATTAAAGGCTAGTCTAATGCCAAACACATAATCACTGTTAACTGTCATGAAAGCCCATTTGGTTTCCTAATGTCTCTTAGGGAAAGAAGTCTGCTGTCCTTACCAGGTTTGGCCTGCATGTGATTCCAGATGCACAGCAACATCAAATGTTTGAATCAATTATGAAGGAAATAATAGCAGCACATTTGAAAAATCACAATCTAATCAAGCTTCAAGAAAAGGAAATCGTATCTGACTAATTTATTAGAGTTTTTTGAGGAAGTCTCAAGCAGAGTGGATATAGGGCAACCAGTAGATGTAGGTAAAACCAAGGACTGCAGATGCTGGAAACCAGAGTCTAGATTAGAGTGGTGCTGGAAAAGCACAGCAGGTCAGACAGTATCTGAGGAGCAGGAAAATCGATGTTTCGGGCAAAAGCTCATCAGAACCAGTAGATGTGTTGTATTTGGACTTCTAGAAGACATTTGACAAGATTCTTCATAAAGGGTTAAGTCATAAGATAAGAGCCTGAGGTATTAATATTGTTGTGGATAGAGAATCAGCTAATAAGCAGGAACCAATGAGTGGGGATAAGGGGTGCTCTTTCAGGTTGGTGACCTGTAACTTGTGGGATTCCACAGGGATCAGTGCTGAGACTGCAACTGTTTATAATATACATTAATGACTTCGAGGAGGGAAACAAGTGTAGTGTCGTCAAATTTGCTAACAAGAAGGATACAGAATTTTACAGAGAGATATTGATAGGTTATTTATGGGGCAAAAAACTTGACAGGGTGGGGTATAATTGTGGAAAAATGTGAGGTTGTTCATTTTGGAAGGGAGAACAAAAGAACAGAGTATTATTTGAATAGATAAAAGCTACAGAAAGTTGCAACACAAAGAAACTAGGGGGACTTGTGCATGAAACACAGAAAACTAGCAGGGAATTAGGAAGGCTAATGGAATGTTGGCCTTTATTTCAAGGGGCATTCAAGGGGATCTCAATGAAGTATATAGGATTCTTAAGTGTCTTGACAGGGTCAATGTTGAGAGGATGTTTCCCCTCATGGGAGAATCGAGGACCAGAGGGCACAGTCTCAGAATAAAGGGGCACCAATTTAAGGTTGAGATAGCCATAGAGTCATAGTCATAGAGATGTACAGCATGGAAACAGACCCTTCGGTCTGACCCGTCCATGCTGACCGGATATCCCAACCCAATCTAGTCCCACCTGCCAGCACCCGGCCCATATCCCTCCAAACCCTTCCTATTCATATACCCATCCAGATGCCTCTTAAATGTTGTAATTGTACCAGCCTCCACCACATCCTCTGGCAGCTTATTCCATACACATACCACCCTCTGCGTGAAAAAGTTGCCCCTTAAGTCTCTTTTATATCTTTCCCCTCTCACCCTAAACCTATGCCCTCTAGTTCTAGACTCCCTAACCCCAGGGAAATGACTTTGTCTATTTACCCTATCCATACCCCTCATGATTTTATAAACCTCTATAAGCCTCTCCCTATAGCTCAAATCCTCCAACCCTGGCAACATCCTTGTAGATCTTTTCTGAATCCTTTCAGATGAGGAGGAATTTCTTCTCACAGAGGGTTGTGAGTCTTTGGAAATCCTTACCTCAAAGAGCTGTGGGTCAGAGTCCTTGTGTAGATTTAGGATTGGGCTAGGTAGACTGCTGATCAGTCGGGGAATCAAGGGTTATGAGGAAAAAGGCAGGAAAGTGGATGTGGAGAATGTTGGATCAGCCATGATCCAGTTGAATGGTGGAACAGGATTGAGAGGCTGAATGGCCTACTGATATTCCTATTTCTTTTGGTCTTACTTTTGACCTTAATAATGTGGTTGACTCTTAACTGCCCTCTGAAATGACTGAACAAGCTGCTCAGTTCAAGGCCATTTAGGAACAGGGAACAAATGCTGACATTGCCAGTGATGTTCCCTCCCCAAACCTGTCATCTCTCTCTCTCTTTCTCTCTCTCTCACTCTCTCCATCTGTCTCTCTCTCTCTCTCTCCAAACCTGTCATCTCTCTCTCTGTCTCTCTCTCTCTCTCTCTCCATCTGTCTCTCTCTCTCTCTCCCCAAACCTGTCATCTCTCTCTCTTTCTCTCTCTCACTCTCTCCATCTGTCTCTCTCTCTCTCTCCCCAAACCTGTCATCTCTCTCTCTTTCTCTCTCTCTCACTCTCTCCATCTGTCTCTCTCTCTCTCTCTCCAAACCTGTCATCTCTCTCTCTTTCTCTCTCTCTCTCACTCTCTCCAAACCTGTCATCTCTCTCTCTTTCTCTCTCTCTCTCACTCTCTCCATCTGTCTCTCTCTCTCTCCAAACCTGTCATCTCTCTCTCTCACTCTCTCCATCTGTCTCTCTCTCTCTCCCCAAACCTGTCATCTCTCTCTCTTTCTCTCCCTCTCTCTCCATCTGTCTCTCTCTCTCTCTCTCCAAACCTGTCATCTCTCTCTCTTTCTCTCTCTCTCTCACTCTCTCCATCTGTCTCTCTCTCTCTCTCTCTCCAAACCTGTCATCTCTCTCTCTTTCTCTCTCACTCTCTCCATCTGTCTCTCTCTCTCTCCAAACCTGTCATCTCTCTCTCTTTCTCTCTCTCTCTCTCTCTCCATCTGTCTCTCTCTCTCTCTCTCCAAACCTGTCATCTCTCTCTCTTTCTCTCTCTCTCTCACTCTCTCCATCTGTCTCTCTCTCTCCCCCCCCAAACCTGTCATCTCTCTCTCTTTCTCTCTCTCTCTCACTCTCTCCATCTGTCTCTCTCTCTCTCCAAACCTGTCATCTCTCTCTCTTTCTCTCTCTCTCTCACTCTCTCCATCTGTCTCTCTCTCTCTCTCTCTCCAAACCTGTCATCTCTCTCTTTCTCTCTTTCTCTCTCCATCTGTCTCTCTCTCTCACCAAACCTGTCATCTCTCTCACTGTCTCTCTCTGTCTGTCTCTCTCTCTCCAAACCTGTCACCTTTCTCTCTCTGTCTGTCTCTCTCTCTCTCCCTCTCTCTTTCTCTCTCTGTCTCTCTTTGTCTCTTTCCCTCTCTCTCTCTCTCTCTCTCCCGCCAATTAAGATTCTTCTCAAAAACCTACTTGTTTAACCGAATCTTTAGCCTTAATATCTCCTAATATTGGATAGTGCTCCTGTGAGATTCCTTGGAAATTTCTACTCTGGTCTTGCCAATAACGAGCACATATCCAATGCAAAGACTCTTTTAAAAAAATGTTAAAACTAAGGCCCGATCCCACTAATGCTGACTGAATGTCCTCATTACCAGGTGGTCTCCCACCCACTAAGTCTGGAGCCTGGAAATCCATGAAGGAGTCTCCCCAAAGCCGATGGAGGTCCAAACGCCCAATCGCAGAACCACGTTGCAGAAAAGTGGTTCTAACATTTATATAGAAGAGGTTCCTCCTTCACACTTATCTCAAGGTTACCACTGCACCCATCTATTTTAAAACATATGTCCCAAGGTAACTCATGGGTGGTGGCATTCCCATGTATTGCTGCCTTTGTCCTTCTAGATGGTGGTGGTCGTGGGCTAGTGGATAAAAAATAAGCACTCCCCCAAAAAATCTGAATCTTTCCCTGAATTTCAGGATATTAGAACAGAATGCACAATATAATGTGACAGCTACAGAGAAGGTGCAGACAAAAATAAACTCTATTATATGAGATGTCCATTGAAAAGCTGAAAATGTTTTGCTGGAAAAGCACAGCAGGTCAGGCAGCATCCAAGGAGTAGGAGAATCGACGTTTCGGGCATAAGCCCTTCTTCAGGCATAATGCCCGAAACGTCGATTCTCCTGTTCCTTGGATGCTGCCTGGCCTGCAACACATTTTCAGCTCTGATCTCCAGCATCTGCAGCCCTCACTTTCTCCATGTCCATTGAAAAGTCTGATAACAGTGGGGAAGAATCTGTTCTTGAATCTGTTAGCACATGTTTTCAAACTTTTGTATCTTCTACCTGATGGAAGAGGGGGTAAGAGAATATAACCGGGGTAGGAGGGTTTTTGATGATGTTGGATGCTTTCCCGAGGCAGCGGGAATTGTCGATGAAGTCAGTGGATGGAAGGCTGGTTTTCAGGGACAGGAGGGTGTGTCTGCAGTGAGGTAATTGCCCGATGGGTTTGAGGTTCTTTCAGATTTAGATATAGAGGAATGTAGAGGGACTGCATGATGGATGAGCTAGCTGGCCATTGCACTTGTGTAGGAAGCAAATCAAATGAGGGGACCAATAAGGAATATAATGGCGGTAAGATACAATGTTCTGAGAGGGATTAACACTGTCCTCTGCAGCAAATAGTAAGAGCCCAGATGGCTGTGTTCTCTACCTGGTGTCAGGATTTGGCACCTCTGCTCAGGGCTGGAGGCCATTTGCAACAGAAAGGGGGAGGTTGTGGTCCATGTTAGGGACAATGGCAGAGGCAGGAGAAGGAAAGAGGATGGGGAGCAAGGCACTAATTTAGGAAAAAGATCCTCAAAAGTTTGATCTACATGTAAATTAGCAAATGACAGCCAGATTAGAGAGAGATGCAGGTGTGGCTTACAAAATGGTGCAGTAGAAGTGGGTTCCTGTTTGAGAGAGCACAGGCACCAGTATTGGGGATAATGGGATCTGTAATTTTGGGGTGATGTTGAACCATGAGGTCAGTGTTTTAGTGAGCTGTGTAGCTATTAAACTACAAAGGGTTTTAAAGTAAATATGAGGGCAGATAATCAAATTTTGGAAGATATGGTCAATCAAAGACTAGTGATAAGACAAGGAAATGATTAACAGACTGTGACAAGATACAAAGTACAAGTTAAAGACTAAATCAACAGATAAGACGACAGGTTAATAAAATAATAAATGAACAAAACCAAATGCCCGGTATCTAAATGCATGCAACACTTGAAATGAGACAGATAGCGCAAATAGAAATGAATCAGAATGTTCTGATAGCCATTGGCTACAGAATGACATGGGCTGAAACCTTAATATTGGAGCTTGCATGACAATTAGGAAGGACAGGAGGCTAGAAAAAAATGGTATAGAGGTGGATCTGTTAATTAATTAGCGAAATAGAAAGAGGTGACATAGGTACAGGAAAGCTGTATATAGAAGCAGCTTAGATAGAGATAGGCAATGAGAAAGGCAAGTAATCTTCTGTTGTACTGATGTACAAACGCCACAGAATCCCTACAGTGTGGAGGCAGGCCATTCAGTCCATCAAGTCTACACCAGCTGTCTGAAAAGCATCCTACCCAGGCCCACCCCCTGTACCCTATCCCTACATTTCCCATAGTTAACCTAGGCTGCACTTCCTTGGACACGAAGGGCAACTTAGCATGGCCAATCCACCTAACCTGCACGTTCTTGGACTGTGGCAGGAACTGGAGCATACCCACACAGACACAGAGAGAATGTGCCAATTCCACATTGACAGTTGCCCAAGGCTAGAATTGAATGAGTCCTTGGGTGTAACAGTAACCACATCGTAGGATGGAGTATATATGAAGAAACATTGGGAGCTTGTCAGAAAGGTATGACAACAATCAAGGAACATTTTAATCTCCATATAAACTGGGGAAAAAAAAATAGCTTGGCAAAGGTAGCCTTAGATACAGAGACTAGACAATGTTTTGCGAATAGTTTCTGAGATGAACACATTCTGGAGCCAACCAGACAACAGGTTGTAATAAACCTGGTATTGTTCAATGAGGTAGGAATACTTAATTAGCTCATATTTAAGGCACCACTAAGTAAAAGCGATCATATTATAATATTCTGAGGAAGGGTCACTGAACTCAAAATGTTAACTATGCTTTTTCTCCACAGTTGCTGCCAGACCAGCTGGGTTTTTGCAGTAATTTCTGCTTTTTTCCCAGATATCCAGCATCTGCAGTTCTTTGTTTTATCATAATATGATTGAACTTTGCGTTCACATTGAGAGAAAGAAGCGTGGGTCCAAGCCTCGTATTTTAAATGTAAATAAGGTTGATGAGTCACCATAGTCTCACCAGATCATAGGGGCTGCTCTCTCATTGGAGAGAAGTGACTGGTTGAAAAGGAGAGTCCTTCAGATTCACCTCAAACCAGTGATGGGAATTGAACCCACACTGATGGCATCACACTGCTCTGCAAACCAACAATCCAGCCAACTGAGCTAAAATAAGGATAGAGTAAATACGAGGGCATAAAAGCAGAGAAAGCTAAAGTGAACTGGGTGAGTTAGGTTAGAGGGTGTATCAATAAAGTGACACATATTTAGGGAGATATTTCAAATACATAGATTAGATACATTTCAGTGAGATAAACAAAATTCCAAAAAGTATCCACCATCTGTGATGAACTAAAAGAAAATTAAAGGTAATTTCAAACTTAAAGAAAAAGCATATAGAAACATAGAAATTCAAAGGAGTAGGCCATTTAGCCCTTCAAACCTGCTCCACCTTTCAGTATGATTAGATTAGATTACTTACAGTGTGGAAATAGGTCCTTTAGCCCAACAAGTCCACAACGACCCTTCGAAGAGCAACCCACCCATTTACCCCTTCACCTAACACTAAGGGCAATTTAGCATGGCCAATTCACCTAACCTACATGTTTTTGGACTGTGGGAGGAAACCCAGGCAGACACAGGGATAATGTGCAAACTCCACACAAACAGTTGCCTGAGGTGGGAGTTGAACCTGAGTCTCTGGCAATGTGAGGCAGCAATGCTAACCACTGTGCCACCGTGCCACCCAAAATAATATAGCCAATCCTCCAACCCAGTCCCCTGTTCCCCTTTTTTATCCCCATACTCTTTGATACCTTTAGCCCTAAGAACTATATCTAACTCCTTCTTGAAAATATTCACTGTTTGACGTCAACTGTTTTCTGTGACAAAGAATTCCACAGGTTCCCACTCTCTGGGCGAAGACATTTCTCCTCACCCCATATCCCTAGACTCTGAACCCTGGTTCTGGATTTCTTGGTCATCAGGAACATCCTTCCTGTGTTTACCTTACAAAAAAGATAGGTAGCACGTCAGCAGATTAGACACAAAGTAAAAAAAGAAAAAAATAATGATTAAAGGATTTATAAAGAGGGAAAAATTGGGGAAGTTGTGGGGAGACAGTTAGGTGGTGGTAAAGTCAGTGAGTTAGTAATCCAGAGACCCAGGGTAATGTTCTGGGGACAAAAACAGAAATTGCTGGAAAAACTCAGCAGGTCTGGAAGCATCAGTGGAGAGAAATCAGAGTTAGCATTTCGGCTAACTAAGGATGTTCTGGTGTTTTGAGGAAGGGCCACTGGGTGGCACAGTGGCTCAGTGGTTAGCACTGCTGCCTCACAGCGCCAGGGACCTGTATTTAATTCCAGCCTCAGGTGACTGACTGTGTGGAGTTTGCACATTCTCCCCGTGTCTGTGTGGGTTTATTCCAGGTGCTCCAGTTTCTTCCCACAATCCAAAGATGTACAGGTTAGGTGGATTGGCCATGCTAAGTTGCACATAGTGTTCAGGGATGTGTAGGTTAGGTGCATCTTCCGCCTAGGAACCCTCCAACCACAAGGGATGAATGCAGATTTCTCCAGCTTTCTCATTTCCCCTCCCCCCACGTTTTCTCATCCCAACCCTCGAACCTTCTTGACCAACAATCTCCTTCCCGACCTCTCCGCCCCCACTCCCTCTCCGGCCTATCACCCTCACCTTAACCTCCTTCCACCTATCGCATTCCCAACGCCCCTCCCCCAAGTCCCTCCTCCCTACCTTTTATCTTAGCCTGCTTGGCACACCCTCCTCATTCCTGAAGAAGGGCTTATGCCCGAAACGTCGATTCTCCTGCTCCTTGGATGCTGCCTGATCTGCTGCGCTTTTCCAGCAACACATTTTTAAGCTCTGATCTCCAGCATCTGCAGTCCTCACTTTCTCCGAGGTGCATTAGTCAGGGGCAAATGTAGGGGAATGGAACTGGGTGGGAAAATCTTTGAAGGGTTGGTGTGGACTTGTTGGGCTAAATGGCCTGTTTCCACATTGTAGAGATTCTGTGGACGTGAAATGCTAACTCTGATTTCTCTCCATAGATCCTGCCAGACCTGCAGATCTTTTCCAGGTGTTTCTATTTCTGATTTACGGTGTCCGCAGTTCTTTCATTTTTTAATGTTCTGTTGAAATAGATTTGAATCCCACCATGGCATGGTGAAAGTTTAATGCCATTTCTAAAAAGATCTGAAGGATGACCATGTAACCATTTGCAATTGCTGTTTAACCACTGTAAAAAATGGTTCATCAATATCCTTCAGGTAAAGAAATCAGCCATCCTACCTGTGACTCCAAATCCACAGTGATGTTGTTGTCCTCTGAAAAGGCCTACAGAGCCAATCCAATCATATGCTGACATGATCAACAACAAAAGAAAAATACGAGAAAAAGCTAGCTAGAAATATCGAGCCACTTGGAAAAACTTCTCTCAATATTTAATTAAAAAAAAGTGTGTATGGAGAATTAGTGAAAGAAAATGAGGAGTTAGCAGATAAATTGAACAGGTATTTTGCATCAATTTTGACTGTAGAGCTGACACAGGCATGAGGGGCTGATTGGACTCATTCTGAAATGTAAGGTTTTTTTACTCTCTATGTTTGAAATGCAGCCTGGTCAGGAAATTTGATTCCTGTTTCTTCCAAAACACAACAAGCACACCCTAGCAATCTTGATGAAGTGTTGTGTTAGTAGCCTGGCCGTGAAAAATGGCCAGAGCTGAAAAATGTGTTGCTGGAAAAGCGCAGCAGGTCAGGCAGCATCCAAGGAGCAGGAGAATCGACGTTTTGGGCATAAGCCCTTCTTCAGGAATGAGGAAGGTGTGCCAAGCAGGCTAAGATAAAAGGTAGGGAGGAGGGATTTGGGAAAGGGGCGTTGGGAATGCGATAAGTGGAAGGAGGTTAAGGTGAGGGTGATAGGCCGGAGAGGGGGTGGGGGCGGAGAGGTCGGGAAGAAGATTGCAGGTCAAGAAGGTGGTGCTGAGTCCGAGGGTTGGGACTGAGATAAAGTGGGGGGAGAGGGAATGAGGAAGCTGGAGGAATCTGCATTCATCCCTTGTGGTTGGAAGGTTTCTAGGCGGAAGATGAGGCGCTCTTCCTCCAGGCGTCGTGTTGCCATGGTCTGGCGATGGAGGAGGCCAAGGACCTGCATGTCCTTGGCGGAGTGGGAGGGGGAGTTAAAGTGTTCAGCCACGGGGTGGTTGGGTTGGTTGGTGCGAGTGTCCCAGAGGTGTTCTCTGAAACATTCCGCAAGTAGGCAGCCTGTCTCCCCAATATAGAGGACGCCACATTGGGTGCAGCGGATGCAGTAAATGATGTGTGTGGAGGTGCAGGTGAATTTGTGACGGATATGGAAGGATCCCTTGGGGCCTTGGAGGGAAGTGAGGGGGGAGGTGTGGGCGCAAGTTTTGTATTTCTTGCAGTTGCAGAGGAAGGTGCCGGGAGTAGAGGTTGGGTTGGTGGGGGGTGTGGACCTGACGAGGGAGTCACGGAAGGAGTGGTCTTTCCGGAACGCTGATAGGGGTGGGGAGGGAAATATATCCTTGGTGGTGGGGTCTGTTTAGAGGTGGCGGAAATGACGGTGGATGATACAATGTATCCGGAGGTTGGTGGGGTGGTAGGTGAGGACCAGTGGGGTTCTGTCCTGGTGGTGATTGGAGGAGCAGGGTTCAAGGGCGGAGGAGCGGGAAGTGGAGGAGATGCGGTGGAGGGCATCGTCAACCACATCTGGGGGAAATTGCGGTCTTTGAAGAAGGAGGCCATCTGGGTTGTTCGGTTTTGGAATTGGTCCTCCTGGGAGCAGATGCGGCAGAGGCGAAGGAATTGGGAATATGGGATAGAGTTTTTACAGGGGGCAGGGTGGGAGGAGGTGTAATCTAGGTAGCTGTGGGAGTCAGTCGGTTTATAGTAAATGTCCGTGTTGAGTCGGTCGCCCGAGATAGAAAGGAAAGGTCTAGGAAGGGGAGGGAGGAGTCTGAGACGGTCCAGGTAAATTTGAGGTCGGGGTGGAAGGTGTTAGTAAAGTGGATGAACTGTTCAACCTCCTCGTGGGAGCACGAGGTAGCGCCGATACAGTTATCGATGCAGCAGAGGAAAAGGGGGGGTGGTGCCAGTGTAGCTGCGGAAGATGGACTGTTCCACATATCCTACGAAGAGGCAGGCATAGCTGGGGCCCATGGCTACTCCTTTGGTTTGGAGGAAGTGGGAGGATTGGAAAGAGAAGTTGTTCAGAGTGAGGATCAGTTCAGTCAGTCGAAGGAGGGTGTCAGTGGAAGGGTACTGATTGGTACGGCGGGAAAGGAAGAAGCGGAGGGGTTTGAGGCCTTCGTGATGGGGGATGGAGGTGTATAGGGACTGGATGTCCAAGGTGACGATAAGGCATTGGAGGCCTAGTTCAGTCAGTCGAAGGAGTGCAGCACCGCCTTCCTAACCTGCAATCTTCTTCCTGACCTCTCCGCCCCCACTCCCTCTCCGGCCTATCACCCTCACTTTAACCTCCTTCCACCTATCGCATTCCCAACACCCCTCCCCCAAGTCCCTCCTCCCTACCTTTTATCTTAGCCTGCTGGACAAACTTTCCTCATTCCTGAAGAAGGGCTTATGCCTGAAATGTCGATTCTCCTGCTCCTTGGATGCTGGCTGACCTGCTGCGCTTTTCCAGCAACACATTTTCAGCTCTGATCTCCAGCATCTGCTGTCCTCACTTTCTCCCCGTGAAAAATGGCCAGCATTGTCTGGGCATGTTAGGTGCATGGAAGATAGAATTTGGTATTTTAAAAGCAATTTTCTTTCAGATATAGAAAGCAAAGCTCTCCAACCTTTGAATTCTTTATGTTCAGTTTCTTAACACTTTCCTTACCCGTCTGTATTTGTAATCTCTCTGGAGGTCAGTGTGACGGTTTTATACACTGAGGCTAAGGAGACCGTAGTCCTCCATTCCAAAAGGTAAGATTGTTCAAATTTCTTTCATGGGATGAGGATGTCACTGGCAAGGCCAGCATTTGCTACCCGTCCCTAATTGCATCTGCAACAGAAACAGAAATTGCTGGAAAAGTTCAACAGATCTGGCAGCATCTGTCAAAAGAAATCAGAGTTAACATTTTGGGTCTAGTGACCCTTCCTAATTGTGCCTGGACTGATTGTCTCTCTCGGTG
This sequence comes from Chiloscyllium plagiosum, assembly GCF_037043375.1. Classification (NCBI taxonomy): domain Eukaryota; kingdom Metazoa; phylum Chordata; class Chondrichthyes; order Orectolobiformes; family Hemiscylliidae; genus Chiloscyllium; species Chiloscyllium plagiosum. Next base: position 126,824,353 of record NW_028270144.1, on the reverse strand, counting down.
GTTTTCAGTGGGCAGTTAAGAGTCAAGTACACGGCTAAGGGTCTGGAGTCACATGCAGGCCAGGACTGGGTAAAGATGGCAGATTTCCTTCTCTTAAAGACAGTAGTGACCCATTTGGGTCTTTTACAGAAATCAATAATATTTTCATAGTAGCTTTCTGTGATGAAGCGACGGAAGGGGCACTTGCCTTGAGGAACAAGATTCTGGATTAGTGGTGCTGGAAGAGCACAACAGTTCAGGAGCATCCAAGAAGCTCCTCGGATGCTGCCTGAATTGCTGTGCTCTTCCAGCACCACTTATCCAGAATCTGGTTTCCAGCATCTGCAGTCATTGTTTTTACCACCTTGAGGAATAAGATGGCCATTGTATAATTGTACAAATTACAAGTCATAGTTCTCATCAGAAATAAGTGTTAAGGAGGATGTCTGGTCAGCATGAACGAGTTGGACCGAAGGCTCTGTTTCTGTGCTGTACATCTCTATGACTCTATGACTCTTAGGAGCTGTAGGGAGTACATTTGCTCCTAAGCAAATAAACCTCACCTTGACTGTGTTTGGCATCATCAGATTGGATGGATCAACTGTGACCTCAGGACATTACACAATGCAACACTTTCAACACAGATTTTACACAACTAAACTAAATTCCAGCAGCTGCTATGGTGGAATTTTAAACCCAGGCCCTTTGAAAATTAGTCTGGGCCACTGTATTACTATTTGAATGATATTACCACTTTGCCACCATCTCCCTGAACATGGAATATCAATGCACAATGTGGGACAGGAGTCTAATGGTCTAAAATGTTGCAAGGTTTGGACAAAGAGTGTGAAGCCATCTCCAGAGGATAATCTTCAATGAAGAGGAAATCAGGAGAGGCTTATAACATGACGCCAATATGAAATCATCCCATGAAGATTAGTGGGAATCCAGAGGATTATGAAAACTTTAAAAACCAGCAGAGGATATTAAAAAAGCAATTACAGGGAAAAAAGATAAAATATGGGAGTAAACCGCATAGAAATATAAAAGAAGATTACTAAGGATTTTTAGATATCTAAAATGTAAGAGACAGCAAGAACAGACATTGGACCAGTGGAATATGACACTGCAAAATTAGTAATGGGAACAAAGAAATGGCAGCGGAACAGAATTGATACTTTTAATTAGTTTTCATCGTGGTAGACACCAGCAGCATACCAGAGCTTCTGGAGAGTCAGGGGGTAGAGGTGAGTATAGTGACCATCACTAAGGAGAAGGGACTGGAGAAACTGAAAGGTCTGAAAGTACGTAAATCACCCATATCAAATGGAGTACACCTCAGAGTTCTGAAAGGGATAGCTGAGGAAATTGTAGAGGAATTGGCAGTGTTCTTCCAGAAATCATTGGAGTCAAAGAGGGTCCCAGAGAACTGGAAAATGGCCTGTATAATGGATCTGTTTAAGAAGGGAGGCAGGCACAAGACAGGAAACTATAGGCCAGTTAGCCTGACTTCAATTGTAGGTAAGATTTTAGAGTCCACTATCAAGCATGAGATTGTGGAGTACTTGGAAGTGCATGGTTAAATAATGCTATGTCAGCCCAGCTTCAACAAGGGAAGGGTGTCAAGCAAATCTGTTACAATTCTTCAAGGAGCTAACAAACAATTTGGACAAAAGAGCTCCAGTGGATGTTATCTATTTGGGTAAGACTTTAACAAGTCTTTGACAAGGTGCTGCACAGGAGATAAGAGCCCAAGGTGTTAGGGGCAAGGTACTGACATGGATAGAGTATTGGCTGACTGGCAGAAGGCAGAGAGAAGGGGTAACGGGGTCAATTTCAGTTGGCAGTGGTGACAAGTTGAGCTCTGCAGGAATTCATGTTGGGTCTGCAACTATTCATGACTTCAACTATCAATGATCTGAATGAAAGAACTGAAGGCACTATTGCTAAGTTTGCAGATGAGACAAAAATGGGAAATGTAGTGTTGAGGAAGTGGGAAGGCTGCAGACGGACGTGGCTAGGAGAGTGGGCAAAGAAGTAGCAAATGGAATACAATGTTGGAAAGTGTGAGGTTATGCATTTTGGTGGAAGAATAGAGGCATGGGCTATTTTCTAAATGGGGAAAGGCTTCTGAAATCTGAAGCACAAAGGAACTTGTAGTCTGAATTCAGAATTCTCTTAAGGTTAACATGCAGGCTCAGTTGGCAGTGAGGAAGGCAAATGCAATGTTAGCATTTATTTCAAGAGGGCTAGAATACAAGAGCAGAGATGTACTGCTGAGGCTGTATTAGCTCAGACCACATTTGGAATATTGTGAGCAGTTTTGGGCACCATATCTAAAGAAGGATGTGCTGGACTTGACATGGGTCCAGAGGAGGTTTATAAGAATGATCCCAGAGATGAAGTTCTTGTCATATGAGAAGTAGATGAAGACTCTGGGACTGTACTTGATGGAGTTTAGAAACATATGGGGGAGATCTGATTGAAACTTACAGACTATTGAGAGGCCTGGACAGAGTGAACGTGGAGAAAATGTTTCCACCAGTAGGAGAGACTTACCCAAGGGCCCAGCCTCAGGGTGAAGGGATAACCCTTCAGAACTGAGATGAGGAGGAATTTCTTCAGCCAGAGGGTGAGGAATTTGTGGGACTCATTACTGCAGAGGGCTGTGGAGGCCAAGTCATTGAGTGTATTTAAGACAAAGATGGATAGACTTTGGATTGGAAAAGGGATCAAGTGTTACAGGGAGAAGACAGGAGAATGGAATTGAGAAACATATCATCCATGTTCGAATGACAGAGCAGGCTTGATGGGTTGAATGGTGTAATTCTGCTCCTATACCCCATGGTGTCATGGTAACACAACCAGCCTCCCACAGAATTGTTGATGTCGAAGGTATCCATTCAGCCCTCGTGCCTGCTCTGGCTTTTTAAACAAACATCATTACCTCGTTCCAGTCTCCTGTATTTTTCCTATATCCCTGCACACCATTTCGATCTAAATAACCATTCAATGTCCCTCTTAAATGCCTCAATTGAACCTACTCCCACCATTTCCAGGTAGGTCATTCCAGACTCTAATTACTTATTGTGTGAAAAAGGTTTTTCTCACATCACTTTGTTTGCACAGCACTTTAAATCCATGCTGTCTTGTTCTTGCTTGCCTTATGAGTGGGAATAGCTTCCTCTTTCTAATCCATTCAGCCTGATCATGATTATTGAAAACCTTTATCAAATCCCCTCTCAGCCTTCTCCTGTCCATGCAGAACAATCCCAACTTCTTCAATTTATCATCATAACTGAAGGCTCTCTTTCAGAAAAAATTCTTTTATTCCTGTTCTGCACTCTCTCCAATGTGTTCACATCCCTTCAAAAGGCACGTTATGGTACAACAGCATTGACATGCTATAGCGGGAGTGCAGTGAGGGCTCACTGGTTCCTGGAGCCATGATTGTCCTACAAGGAGATCTTGAGGATTTGACAAGTCCTCCCTAGCATCTAGAAAAATCCGAAGTGATCTAATTGAAACTTATAGAATTCAAAGCAGCTTTGACGGATAGATGTTGAGGATGTTCATCTGGCTCTAGGATCCAGAGTACCCAGGGGAGAGTGAGGGCTGGGATGATGCAGGACTAGTGGGAATTGTCTCAGTAAGAAAAACAGTCGGCCATTTTGGACTGAAATGAGGGGAAACGTCTTCAGTCAGAGAGTAATATTTCTACGACAGAGACCTTTGGATGCTCAGTGTGCAAGGTACAGGTTTGATAGAGCAAGTAAGGGATGTGGCGATAATACCATCTGAAAAGTACCCCAATATCTCCTTTATTTTTGGACTGAGAAAGGCTAGATCAGGGACCTGGGTGAAAGTGAGGACTGCAGATGCTGGAGATTAGAGTCAAGATTAGAGTGCTGCTGGAAATGCACAGCAGGTCAGGCAGCATCTGAGGAGCAGGAAAATTGATGTTTCGGGCAAGAGCCCTTCATCCCCTAGATCAGGGATCTCTCTAGATGATATGAAGTTAAATACAGTGGATGCCCAAAGACGTTTAAGGTTAAGGTGCAGATCTTTAAAATGTCACAAACAGATGCAGAAAATAATCAAGAAAGCTAAGGATGCATAGGTTATACTGCAGTTATACAAAACCCTGGTTCGACCCCACTTGGAGTATTATGAGCAGATCTGGGCACCACCTTCGGAAGGATAGATTGGCCTCGGAGGGAGTATAAGTTAGGTTTACAAGAATGATACCTGGACTTCAGAGGTTGTGTTAGGCCTATTTTCTCTAGAATTTAGAAAGTTAAGAGGTTATCTAAGTCTTCAAGATATTAACAGGAAAAGTCGGGGCAGATAAACTATTTCCACCGGTTGGGGATTCTCGAATTATTCTAGGGGAATAGTCTGAGAATTAGGGCCAGACCATTCAGGAAAGACGTTCAGAAGCACTTTGACACAAAAAGGGTGAGGGAGGTTTAGAAGTCTCTTACACAAAGTCGATGCTGGACCAGTTGTTAATTTTAAGTCCTTTTGTTCAGCAAAGGCATTAAGGGATATGGACCAGAGGCAGATGTATGAAGATCAGCCATTTTCTCATTAAATGGTGGAACAGGCTCGAAGGGCTGAATGGTCCATTCCTGTTTCTATAATGTGGGAATGTAGAACTGAGGGAGAAGATCAGCCATATTCTCATGCAGGCTTCTCAAAGCAGGCTTGAGAGGACAAATAGCCTACTCCTGTTCCTAATTTATTCTGCTGAGATTTCTGTGGAGGATTCAAAGATCAGGAAATATAACAGAGCAGTAAATATGTCCTGAAGGTAAATGGAGTTGTGAGTTTGCAGATGGCAATTAACAATGTAAAATAGGCAATGGATTTGAAGAGGGCGCTAATTATTGTGATAACAAGGGACACTGTGCCTATAATTCAATCAGAATTTATCCAACTGGATTGAGAACAAAAGGGAGCTGTGCTGTTTTACTTAATCAGCTGGGGTCAGCATGCTTACTTACGTAGTTGTGTACACATTTGCTGGATGATGATTGCACATTATGTCATTCTCTGCAATATTTTGTTTTGGAATTAAGAACCTGTAATGGGATTATCTCTTGGAGTGAGTTTCAGCGATTGGATTATTGCTTTGAATCCCAGCACACTTCCTGACATTAAAGGACGACTGTCTTCCACCATGGTTGTAATATTATGATTTCACACAGAATAGTTACAGAATGGTTATTTCCCTGCCTTTCTCTGTAGCCCTATATTCTTCCTTTGCAGATTTCAGAGTGCCTCAATTGAATCCAGACCCTATCTGTAAAGGGAAATGTTAAAGTTACAATTGTTGCAGAGGACCATAGGGCTGCTCTCTCACTAGAGAGAGATAGAGAGAGAGGACAGGTGTTGCATTTAACCTGAGGGTCAGCACGTCTTCAGTGAGTGGAGAGGTTGAGAGGTGAGTCCTTCATGGTAATCACAGCTGGTGCACGAATTGGACCCACTCACAGCGAGAAAAGATTTTTCCTCCTGTCAACAATAACTCTTTCGCAGATTTTCTTATATCTGCATCCTCTTGCTCCCAATGCTTCCACTAGTGGGAACACTTACTCTGTCCAGACCTTCCATGATTTGATAACCTCAGATTTTCTCTCGGCCTTCTCCGCTCCAAGGAAAATCATCTCAACTTCTTTAATTTATCCTCATCACTGAAGTTTCTCATTCTTCATCCCATTCTTGTAAATCATTTCTGCACTCTCTCTCTCTCTAGGGTGTTCACATCTTTCCTATAATGTGGCGCCCACAAATGTACATAATACTCCAGTTGAGGTCTAACAAGTGTCTTGTACAAGTTCAACATCACCTCCTTGCTGTTGTAGGCTATAACCCTATTAATAAAGCTGAGGACACTGTATGCTTTATTACCTGCTGTCTCCATCAGCCCTGCCACTTTCACTGTTGTATGTACATATACGAACCTGGAGGATAGGGGTTTGAAAGAGTTAATGTCAGGAACGTTGTGCATAGCACTTCCCACTGAATGAAGGATCACACATTTAAGACAGAGATGAGGAGGAATTTCTTCTCTCAGAGAGTAGTGAATCTATGAAATTCTTTACCACAGGGGGCATTTGAGGCAGGGTCATTAAGTATATTCAAGACTGAGACAGACTTGTAATCAGGAAGGGTTATGGGGAAGAAGTAGGAAAGGACAGTCGAGGATTATCAGAAGCTCAGCAGGTCTGGCAGCATCAGAACAGTTCTGAGCAAGGGTCACTTGACCTGAAACATTAACTCTGATTTCTCGCCACAGATGCTGCCAGACCTGCTGAACTTCTCCAGCAAATTCTGTTTTTGTTTCTGATTTACGGCATCTGCAGTTCTTTAGGTTTATATTGGGGATTAACAGATCAGCCATAATGTCATTAAATGATAGAACAGCTTCAGTGGGCTGAATGGTCTACCCCTGCTCCTAGTTCTTATGGTCTTTTAGTCTTATAGTGATGATGCAACAGGTCAGACATCAGAGTGACTTGTGAGGAGACTATAATGGCTTTATAGAAAGCTCTGCGTAGTTCCTTAATTTATAACAAAGGAGTTGAGATTTAAAGGTCCTGGCATCTCTCCTGTGATGGATTAACCTGATGTATAACAGGTCCTTCTGTTTCTGCATCACCTTTTGAATTATTTTATTTTGTACTGTCTCTGTGATCCAATAACCAAATGAATAACTTTCATTCGTTTCTGCATTAAACTGCTTGCCACATTTCGCATTTCACAAACAAGAGAATGCTGGAGAAATTCTGCAGCATCTATGAAGAGAGAAACATAGAGTTAACATTTGGAGTCCAGTGACCCTTTGTTGTTGTTTTAATTTATCAGAAAGATGTTGTGAAACTGGAAAGGGTTCAGAAAAGATTTACATGGATGTTGCCAGGGTTGGAGGATTTGAGCTATGGGGAGAGGCTGAACAGGCTGGGGCTGTTTTCCCTGGAGCGTTGGAGGCTGAGGGGTGACCTTATAGAGATTTACAAAATTATGAGGGGTATGGATAGGATAAATAGACAAAGTCTTTTCCCTGGGGTCGGGGGAGTCCAGAACTAGAGGGCATAGATTTAGGGTGAGAGGGGAAAGATATAAAAGAGACCTAAGGGGCAACTTTTTCAGGCAGAGGGTGGTACGTGTATGGAATGAGCTGCCAGAGGAAGTGGCGGAGGGTGGTACAATTGCAACATTAAGAGGCATTTGGATGGGTATATGAATAGGAAGGGTTTGGAGGGATATGGGCTGGGTGCTGGTAGGTGAGACTAGATTGGATTGGGATATCTAGTCGGCATGGACGGGTTGGACCGAAGGGTCTGTTTCTGTAATGTACATCTCTATGACTATAATTCATTGTCACATCTCTTTCAGTGTGCTTACCTTGAAGAGGCTCTGCTCTCCAAAAGGATTTCCATTTGAATGTTTCCATGTACTTAATTCATTCTCCTCAACCCACCATGTCATGTGGATAAATATCACGCTTTCCCAGCTATCTTTATGTCATGAAAAAGGGTCACTAGGCTCAAAACATGAACTCCACAGATGCTGCCAGACCTGTTGAATTTCTCCAGCGCTTTCTGTTTCTGTTTCCGCTTTCCAGTATCTGCAGTATTTTGTTCCCATTTCACAAATCTATCTGAAGTTGCCTTCCTCCTCATTGCACTGTTTCCAGACTCATTTTTAATTTTTCCCTGGGTCTTGCAATGTCATTGAATGGTTGGACGTCTGCTTCTTCCATTAGAAGGCTCTCCACTTTGATTCCCAGAGACTGGCCATCAGCTGAGGTCCTTGGCATGGCTTTTGACCTGCAGCTGTCCTTTGACCATCAGGGACCTTGGCAGTTTCTGTCCCCATCAGTTAGAGGGACATATCTGCACAGCACAGGAGAGGAGTGGTGCCAACTGGGCTGAACTCTGCACTCGTTGGCTAATGGTCAGTGTCCGTCAGGCACATAGGCCATCCCATTGCAGGCTAATTGGCCAATGGTGACTGTTAGCTTGAACAACAGCCCTCCATGGTCAAGCAGGATAACCCGACTCTCCAGTCCCTCCTTCATTTCAAAAGTTGTGTTGGGTTTGAGCCTGTTGTGAGGGACCTGACTGAAGGTTGTAGAAGCACAAGATGAGATAAACTCAAACATTTGGTACCTCACCTCTGGAAAGTCCTTTTTGACCCAGTCTAGGCCATCTCACCCTGATTTCCCCAGCTCCTCCATCCCTCCCTCTCAGTGGTGTCCCTTGATGTGACACTTATCTTCCATGTGCCCTCCCGCCCCGTCACCTCCAGACCTTACTTTTCAACCCAACATTTCCCTTCTGCCCTAATGAGCTCTCTCTCTCTCAACTGAACTTTAAGAAAGTCAGTGGACCAGAGGTGAGTGTAGTGACCAAAGGTGCTGGAGTTGCTGAAAGGTGTAAAAGTGGATAAATCACCTGACCCAGATGGACTACACCCCCGGGTTCTGAAGGAGATAGCTGAGGGGGTTGTTGAGGCATTGGTGGTGATCTTTCAGGAATCGTTAGAGTCGAGAGTCCCAGAGGACTGGAAAGTGGCCAGTATAATACCCCTGTTTAAGAAGAGAGGGAGGCAGCAGACATGTAATTATAGGCTGGTGAGCCTGCCCTTGGTTGACGGTAAGATTGGTTGTGGGCAGCACGGTGGCACAGTGGTTAGCACTGCTGCCTCACAGCACCAGAGACCCAGGTTCAATTCCCACCTCAGGCAACTGTCTGTGTGGAGTTTGCACATTCTCCCCGTGTCTGCGTGGGTTTCCTCCGGGTGCTCTGGTTGCCTCCCACAGTCCAAAGATGTGCAGGTCTGGTGAATTGGTCATGGTAAATTGCCCGTAGTGTTAGGTGAAGGAGTAAATGTAGGGGAATGGGTCTGGGTGCGTTGCGCGTCAGTGTGGACTTGTGGGCCGAAGGGCCCTTTTCCACACTGTAAGTAATCTAATCTAAAGATTTTAGAGTCCATCATTAAGGATGAGATTGGGGAGTACGTGGAAGTGCATGGTAAAATAGGCCTGAGCCAGCACAGCTTTGTCAAGGGGAGATCATGCATGATAAATCTGTTAGAATTCTTTGAGGAGGCAATGAACAAGCTAGACAAAGGAGAGCCAGTGGATGTGATTTATTTGGATTTCCAGAAGGCCTTTGACAAGGTGCTGCACAGGACGCTACAAAATAAGATAAGAACTGATGGTGTTAGGGATAGGGTATTGGCATGGATAGAGGATTGGCTGACTGGCAGAGACAGAGAGTGGGGATAAAGGGGTCTTTTTCAGGATGGCAGCCAGTGACTGGTGGAGTTCTGCAGGAGTCTCTGTTGGGACCGCAACTATTCATGTTGTACATTAATAATTTGGACAAAAGATCTGTGGGCATAGTTGCTAATCTTGCAGTTGACACATAGATAGGAGAGGGTCAGTGTGGGTAGTGTTGAGGAAGTGGGGAGGCTGCAGAAAGACTTGAACGGTTTCTTTCAGTTCGAAGAATGAGGATTTTCTCTGGCTCGGGGAGAAACCCTCAGCTTGGACAACACTCACTTTTCATTTTGCACTAGTCTTGGTTGAAGTTAGATGTATGAAACAGTTTCTCCTAGAGAAAGGAGTTAGTTCAGAAAAGTTAGGAAATGGGTTATATCAGGGCAATGATTTAAGTTGAAAGCTTCAGAATAGACATGTTTGAGTGGAACCTTTAAGAGGTTAATTGAAGCTAAGAAAGTTTAGCTCAATTGTGTGACTAATCCAGTAAAAGGCTGTTAAACTCTCAGGACTTGGATTCCTTGAACTGTATCCCAAACAGAATTGTGGGTGCATCTAAATCAAATGGAATGTTTTAAGAAGGCAGCTCACCATCACCTTCTCAAGGGCAACTAGGGATAAGCAATAAATACTGACCCAGACAGTGACGCCCACATTCTAGGAATAACAAAAAATTGAATGAAATTATTTTGTTTTATTCATTCCTAAGATGTGGGCGTCACTGTCTGGGTCAGCATTTATTGCTTATCCCTAGTTGCCCTTGAGAAGGTGGTGGGTGAGCTGCCTTCTTAAACCAGCTGGGTTAAGAAGCTGGCTAAGTCAAACGGATAGATTTTATAGACAAGGGACTTCTCTCTGGTGGTTGAGTAAATGATGGCGTTGGGAATAGATGGGATTGTCTTTTACCATGAATTCTGAATTCTGTTATATGTAAATAGCTTTTTTTGTTTCTTTTGTGTAATAAACTTTATTTCATTGTTAGAACCTAATCTGCAGTGTTACATGTTTGTATTTCTGGGAAAGACCACCTCAGTAAACCAACAGAATATCAGACCAGAATATAGCTTCTCCCAGTAATTGCACCAGCTGGGATCACAACTGCACATATGCATTCACAAACATAACAGGCACTAAAAAACAGAGTTTAACACAAATACTATGGATGGGAAGATGTGGACTAGAATCATAGAATCCCTACAGTGTGGAACCAAGCCATTCAGCCCATTGAGGTCATACTAGCCCCCCTGAAGAGCATGCCACCCAAACCCAACAACTTTGCACAACTCATCCACACATCCCTGGATGATTTCCCACGGCCAATCCACCCTTAACTGTACATCTTTGGACTGTGGGAGGAAACCCACCCAGACACAGGGAGAACTCCATGCAAACAGCCACCCGAGAGTGGAATTGAACCCAGATCCCTGGTGCTGTGAGGCAGCATTGCTAACCACTGAACCACCGTGTCACCCTAGAGGGAGAATCAAATTCTGTAGTTCCAGAATCAAGCCCACAAGCACGAGTTGAGTTAAGGTCCTTTGACATAGGAACAAAAGTATGTTAATCAGCCCACTGAGCCTGCTCTGCCATTCAATATGATCCTGGCTGATCTGATAACCCTCAACTCCACTTTTCCTGCCTTTTCCCCTTAACCCTTGATTCTTTGTCTCTCTCTCTCAGCCTTGAATATACTTAATTACCCAGCCTCGACAGCCCTCTGCAGTAAAGAATTCCACAGATTCACTAAGCTCAGAGAGTAGAAATACTTCTTCATTTTTTGCCTTAAAAGTGCGACCCCTTATTTTGATAATAAGCCCTCTGGTCCCAGATTCACCCACAATGTGAAACCACCTTTCCATATTTACGCTGCCAAATCCTCTAAGAGTAAACAAGCAGGAGGCTGGAAGAACACAGCAGGCCAGGTAGCATCAGGAGGTGGAGAAGTCAACATTTCAGGTATAACCTTTCTTCAGGAATGGAGGTGGGGGGTAGGGGGAGATAAAATGAGGGGGAAGGTTTGGGTGGGGAGGGGGCGGAATAGTGAGGCAATGGTAGGTGAACACAGGAAGAATGAATCTGGTTGTTAGCTGGAAGGAAGAGTGAGTAGGTGGAATGGAAAGGAGGAGGTGGAGCTAGAAAGGGAGTTGGGGAATGGGACTTTGGATTCCAGCATCTGCTGTTGCTTTGTCTCTAATTAAGTCCTGTAAGAGTCTTGTATGTTTCAATAAATCATTTTTCCGAACTCCAATAACAGGAATTGAAGAAACCTATTTTCCTGCACAAGCCTGTTACGTTATGATAGAATTCAGTTTTACTGTCTGTGCTACGCTGACTACTGAGCTTACAACAAAAGCTGACTGCGTGCTGGAAAATAAATTTGTTAAAATTCCATGGCACAAGTAATTTCCAAGTAAACTCCGGAAATTCCTGGAATTGTTCATGACATGAATGAAAAGGAATCTTCTCAAAGCTCCAAAGGAAGCAGGAACCCTTCAGGAAATGTGCCACACATATCTTAGCCAGAGCCACAATCAGGAACACAAATTAAATAAAAGGTTATTGAACTTTCTTCTTCCTGTCAAATCCAATGGGAAGTTTTACAGAATTGTTTTTACCCAGAATGGGGAGGGGAGAACGGGGAACCCATGACGTCAGAGCATAAGAAATAGGAGCTGGAGTAGGCCATTCGGCCCCTTGAACATACTTCACCATCCCATGGTTCATCTTCTAGCTTAGCTCCATCTTCCTACCCCATCTCCATAATCGCTTAATTCCCTTGATGTGGAATTTTACTGTCTCCTAACAGTGAGTTTTACAGGCAGGTCAGATGGGTGTGTGGGTGGGGATGTGTGTCAGTGTGGGAGCCTATAAAATTCTTCAGATGGCCTTCCCACTGCCCTCTGAGATTTCCAGATGGGGCAAACAAGGCTTAGGAATGCTGATTCACATTTGTTCTCCCAGGGGCCCCTTGAATAGGCAATTAATGACCCATATAAGGGCTATTTCCTGGCTGGCCTCAATTGTCAGGTTGGCAGGAGGATTTCAAATGCAGTTGATGGGGGGGGAGCTGGGTGTTGGTCCGAAAACTCTTCCTGCCCAGACCTAGTGCAGGAAAGGTGGGGACAACTACTCTGTCAACAACCTTCTATCAATACAGGGCATACCCCAATGCCTGCTCTGCTCTCCACCCACACAAACGGGTGTGATTCTCCATGGTTGCTCCCTCCCCACCCACCAACTCCCACACCACCCCCTCCCCCACTCCCTTTGTCTATTTCACACACACACACACACCCACCACCACGGCCTCAACCTAACCTCCCTTGTCTGCATTGAAATCTCCACATGTGCCTAGTCCTGGGACTTATACACAGGATGATTTTTTGTAACCCCAATCCTGTCCACTTCTGCTGCTTTTGCAACCAGAGAGATGACCAACCAAATTGTCAGGCAGCACTTTGAGGCGGAGCTTCCTCCAAAATGCAGGGAGGAAGTCTGAACTCCAGCGAAATTCTTCCTGGAGCACTGTTCAACCTTGGAGCAGCTGAAGATAGTTTGTCCTAGGACAGTGCCCTGAAGAGCTCTTACAGAGAAATCCTGGAGCTGAGATGACCGACCCTAACTAGTTTCAGAGAATACCTCTGGGACACCCACACCAACCAACGCAACCGCCCCATGGCTGAACACTTTAACTCCCCCTCCTACTCCGCCAAGGACATGCAGGTCCTTGGCCTCCTCCATCGCCAGACCATGGCAACATGACGCCTGGAGAAAGAGTGCCTCATCTTCCGCCTAGGAACCCTCCAGCCACAAGGGATGAATGCAGATTTCTCCAGTTTCCTCATTTCCCCTCCCCCCACCATTTCTCAGTCCCAACCCTCGGACTCAGCACTGCCTTCTTGACCTGCAATCTTCTTCCTGACCTCTCCGCCCCCACCCCTTCTCCGGCCTATCACCCTCACCTTAACCTTCTTCCACCTATCGCATTCCCAACGCCCCTCCCCCAAGTCCCTCCTCCCTACCTTTTATCTTAGCCTGCTTGGCACACCCTCCTCATTCCTAAAGAAGGGCTTATGCCCGAAACGTCGATTCTCCTGCTCCTTTGATGCTGCCTGACCTGCTGCGCTTTTCCAGCAACACATTTTTCAGACCCTAACTAGAGTCTTGTGTGTTACATTTACAGTCATGTGGGAACCTCCTACTCTAATGCTATAGGGTCATAGAGATCTATAACACAGAAAAAGGCCCTTCAGCCCAAGAGGTCTGCGTTGGTCAAAAACAACCACCTAACCATTCTAATCCCATTTTCCAACTTTTGACACATAGCCTTGTTGGCTTGACATCACAAGTACATATTTAACTGTGATGAGGGTTTTTTGCCTCTCCCACCCTTACAGGCAGCGAGTTCCACATTCCCAGCATCCTCTGGGTGAGAACATGTTTCCTCACATCAACCTGATTAATGTGAACCTCCTCACACTGTTGCAGACAAAAATGTGAGCTAAGGTGCCGGAGTAGGCCATTCAGCCCCTTGAGTCAGTTCCACCATTGAATAAGATCACAGCTGGTCATGTTCTAACCTCAAATCTTGCCTACCCCAATATCCTTTCACCCCCTCGCTTACCACGACTCTCCCTACCTCTGCCTTAAAAATATTAATTTCCAAAGACTCTGTGAGAACAAAGATCACCGTATCTCTGCCTCGAATGGATGGCCTCTTGCTTTTGAACAGTGATCCCCTAGTTCTAGATTGTCCCACAACAGAAAGCATTCTCTCCACATTCACCCTGTCAAAACCCCTCAGGATCTTGTTTGTTTCAAACAAGTAGCCTCCTACTTGTCCAAACTCTAACAGATACAAACGTAGTGTGTAACATTTCGCCAGAAGACAATCCAAACCCTCTACAAATCGCAAGGTTGCGCATCTCTTAGTTCACTGAGAAACTGGAGGTATCTATTCAGCCCCATTCTTTTAGACCTTGAGAGATCTGTAACTTAACTGCATCTACTGCCCTTGGTTTCATAGCCCTTCATAACCTTAATCCGCAATGTTTTTTTATCAGTCTTAGAGTTCAATTGACCCCCAACATTATTTTAGGGGAAGGACATAAAATTCCAGATGTCCACTCTGCTTTAAGTGAAGAAGCACTTCCTGGTAGCTCCCTCCAATTACTTGGCTCAGATTTTGAGGTTAAGTCCATGCCCTCACCTGAGAATCCTCTCTGTTGCTTGATTCTATTGACTCCCTTTATTATTTTAAACCTGCCTTCAGCCCTCAGCTGAGCAATTATCTCGTGTCCATCCATAGCTCCAAGTTGTTCTGCCCCAGATCGTTCTCCCACATGTCTCTCTCTGCTTTATACTCACCTCACCCAGCTTGAACATAATCCCTTAACACCTTCTTCCTGGGGATCCCCAAAATCTGAAATTGCTATCAAGGTCCTCTCTCCGTGTTGAGATGAACATGAATGACCCTTCAGCACTGCTGGTCGGAGAAAGGAAAAGAATTTTTAACAATGTTATGGACAACATTTATCTCCAAACCAACACCACTTAGTAGAAGTCAGCTAGTCTTTCACCTTGTTTTGGAATGTGTTTTATTTAAGTGGTGATAGAGTCAATAAGGTACACGGTACAGAAACAGGCCCTTCAGCCCATCTTGTCCATAGTAACAGGTTTCCTAAACTGAACTAGTACTCTTTGCCTGTGTCTGGTCCATATCCCGCTAAACCATTCCTATCCATGTACAAGTCCAAATGTCTTTTAAATGTTGTAATTGTGCCACCATTTTCTCTGGCAGCTCATTCCACACATGCACCACCCACTGCACGAAAAAGTTGCCCCTCAAGTCCTTTTTAAATCTTTACCTGCTCGCCTTTAACCTATGCACTCTAGCTTTGGTCTCCCCTACCCTGGAGAAAAGACATTGGCTATTTTCCTTGTTTATACCCCTCATGATTTTATGACTCTGTGTAAGGTCACCACCTCAGCTTCCTGTGCTCCAGAGAAAAATAGAACATAGAACATAGAACAGTGCAGCACAGAACAGGCCCCTCAGCCCATGATGCTGTGCCGACCACTGATCTTCATGTATGAACCCTCAAATTTCTGTGACCATATGCATGTCCAGCAGTCTCTTAAATGTCCCCAATGACCTTGCTTCCACAACTGCTGCTGGCAACGCATTCCATGCTTTCACAACTCTCTGTGTAAAGAACCCGCCTCTGACATTCCCTCTATACTTTCCTCCAGCCAGCTTAAAACTATGACCCCGCGTGTTAGCAATTTTTGCCCTGGGAAATAGTCTCTGGCTATCGACTCTATCTATGCCTCTTATTATCTTGTATACCTCAATTAGGTCCCCTCTCCTCCTCCTTTTCTCCAATGAAAAAAGTCCAAACTCAGTCAACCTCTCTTCATAAGATAAGCCCCCGAGTCCAGGCAGCATCCTGGTAAACCTCCTCTGAACCTTCTCCAAAGCATCCACATCTTTCCTATATTAGGGCGACCAGAACTGGACGCAGTATTCCAAGTGCGGTCTAACCAAAGTTTTATAGAGCTGCAACAAGATCTCACGACTCTTAAACTCAATCCCCCTGTTAATGAAGGCCAAAACACCATATGCTTTCTTAACAACCCTGTCCACTTGGGTGGCCATTTTAAGGGATCTATGTATCTGCACACCAAGATCCCTCTGTTCCTCCACACTGCCAAGAATCCTATCCTTAATCCTGTACACAGCTTTCAAATTCGACCTTCCAAAATGCATCACCTCACATTTATGCGAGAAAAATGTCCCTGCCTCTTCTTATATTCCAGTCTTGATAATATCTTTGTCAATCTTTATTATACCCTTTCCAGTTTAATAATATTTCTCCTATACCAGGGCAACTAGAAACGTACATGGTACTCCAAATGTGGTCTTGCTAATATCTTGTACAGCCATGACATGATGTGGTGAAAGTGAGGACTGCAGATGTTGGCGCTTAGAGTCAAGAGTGTGCTGCTGGAAAAACACAGCAGGTCAGGCAGCTGATGAAGGGCTTTTGCCTGAAATGTCAACTCTCCTGCTCCTCAGATGCTGCCGGACCTGCTGTGCTTTTCCAGCACCACACTCTCGACCATAACATGATGCGCCAACTCCTGTATTCAGTGCTCTGACTGATGAAGACAAGTGTGCCAACACCTTCTTCACCACTCTGTGTCCTGTGATGCCATTTTCAAGGCACTATAGATAGATTGGGGAATAGAACGTAAACCATAGAACATAGAACGTCACAGCACAGTACAGGCCCCTCGGCCCTCGATGTTGCACCGGCTTGTGAAATTAATCTGATGCCCATCTAACCTACACCATTCCACTATTATCCATTTGTATGTCCAATGCCCATTTAAATGCCCTTAACATCAGCGAGTCTACTACTGTTGCAGGCAGGCAGTTCCACGCCCCTACTACTCTCTGAGTAAAGAAACTACCCCTAATATCTGTCCTAAATCTATCACCACTCAATTTAAAGCTAAGTTCCCTCATGTTAGTCTTCAGCATCCGAGGAAAAAGATTCTATCTGTCCACCCTATCTAACCCTCTGATTATCTTATACATCTCGATTAAGTCACCTCTCAACCCTCTTCTCTCCAATGAAAACAGCCTCAAGTCCCTCAGCCTTTCCTGGTAAAACCTTCCTTTCATACCAGGCAACATCCTAGTAAATCTCCTCTGAACCCTTTCCAAAGCTTCCACATTCTTCCTATAATGCGGTGATCAGAACAGTAAGCAATACTCCAGGTACAGCCGCACCAGTGTCTTGTACAGCTGCAGCATGACCTCATGGCTCCGAAACTCAATCCCACTACCAATAAACGCCAACACGCCATTTGCCTTCTTAACAACTCTATCAACCTGGGTGACAACTATGCAACTGAGATCTCTCTGTTCATCTACACTGCCAACAATTTTACTATTAGCTCAGTACTCTGCATTCCTGTTACTTTTACCAAAGTGAACTAACTCACACTTTTCCGCATTAAACTCCATTTGTCACCTCTCAGCCCAGTTCTGTATCTTATCTATGTCCCTCTGTAACCCACAACATCCTTCAGCACTATCCACAACTCTACCTACCTTAGTGTCATCTGAAAATTTACTAAGCTGAAAATGTGTTGCTGGAACAGCGCAGCAGGTCAGGCAGCATCCAGGGGACAGGAGAATCGACGTTTCGGTCTTAAGCCCTTCTTCAGGAAGAAGGGCTTATGCCCGAAACATCGATTCTCCTGTTCCCTGGATGCTGCCTGACCTGCTGCGCTGTTCCAGCAACACATTTTCAGCTCTGATCTCCAGCATCTGCAAACCTCACTTTCTCCTGAAAATTTACTAACCCATCCTTCTATGCCCACCTCCAGATCATTTATAAAAATGACAAACAGCAGTGGCCCCAAAACAGATCCTTACGACACACTACTGGTAACTGAGCTCTAGGAAGAACATTCCCATCAGCCACCACCCTCTGTCTTCTTTCAGCCACCCAATTTCTGATCTAAACCGCTAAATCTCCTTCAACCCCATAACTCTGTGTTTTGTGCAATAACCTGCCGTGTGGAACCTTATCAAATGCCTTACTGAAATCCATATACACCAAATCAACTGCTTTACCTTCATCTACCTGTTTTGTTAGCTTCCCGAAAAACTCAATAAGAGTAGTGAGGCATGACCTACCCTTCACAAAACCGTGTTTAATATTCCTAATCAAATTATTCCTTTCCTGACGATTATAAATCCTATCTCTTATAACCTTTTCTAACACCTTACCCAAAACCAAAGAAAGGCTCACTGGCCTATAATTACCAGGGTTGTCCTGACTCCCCGCCTTAAACAAGGGAACAACATTTACTATCCTCCAGTCTTCTGACACTACTCCTGTTGACAACGATGATATAAAGATCAAAGCCAAAGGCTCTGCAATCTCCTCCCTGCTTCCCCAGAGAATTTGAGGATATATCCCATCCGGCCCCGGGGTCTTATCTATTTTCAGATCTTCCAAAATTGCTAAAACCTCCTCTTTATCAACCTCAATCCCATCTAATCTTCCCCAGAGAATCCAAGGTTAAATCCCATCTGGCCCAGGAGTCTATTTTCAGATCTTTCAAATTTGCTAAAACTTCGTCTTTGTCAACCTCAATCCCATATAATCTTGTAGCCTGTATCTCCATATTCTCAATAACATTGCCCTTTTCCAATGTGAATACTGACAAAAAGTATTCATTAAGTGCTTCCCCATCTCCTCAGATTCCACACACAACTTTCCACTGCTATCTTTAATTGGCCCTAATCTTACTCTATGATGTTGAGATACAAAGGGATGCAGGTGTCCTTGTACACCAGTTATTGAAAGAAAACATGAAGGTGCAAGAAGCAGTTAGGAAGGCAAAAAATATGATGGCCTCTATTGTAAGAGGGTTTGAGTGAAGGAGCAAGGAAACTCACACTATAGATGTACAGGGCCTTGGTGTGACCACACCTGGAGTATTGTCTACAATTTGGTTTCCTTATCTGTGAAAGGACATACCTGCCATAGAGGAAATGCAGTGAAGACACACCAGACTGATTCCTGGGATAGCAGGTTTATTGTTCAGGGAGGAATTGAATCAATTGAGCCTATATTCATTGGAGTTTAGAGGAAAGAGAGGGATTATATTGAAACACGACAGTATGGATGCAGGGACTAGATTTACCCTGGCCTGGGGTCCAAAACAAGGGGTCCCAGTCTCTGAATGTGGAGAAGGGTATTTCTCACTGAGAGGAGTTTTTTTCCCACTGAGATGATGTACCTGTGGAATTCTCTACCACTGAAATCTGAGACAGCCAAGTCATCAAATATGTATAAGAAACAGTTGTATTTATAGACATTAAAGGTTTCAAGGGCTATGAGGAGAGAGTGAGACCATTGCATTGAGATAGGGGGTCAATTGTGATCAGATTAAATGGTGGAGAAGGTTGGGTGGGCTGAATGACCTCCTCGTGCTCCTACCTCTTCTGTTTCTATGTAGTCTATGGAAGCTTGCTGTGCACAGATTGGCTACTGCATTTTCCTTTGTAAGAGGAGTAGCTACACCACAAGGAAAGTTCTGAGCAGTCCCCTAATGGGAGTACCATGTCCAGGTGAGTTCCATGAGGACAGGAAAAGGTGTAGTAGAGATTTATGAGGATTTTCTTTATATTCATTCACAAGATGAGGATGTTACTGTCCGGGCCAGCATTTATTGTTCATCCCTAATTGCCCAGAGGGCAGTTAAAAATCAACCGCAGTACTGTGGGCCAGGAGTCACACGTCGGCCAGACAAGGCAAGGACTGCGGTTTCCTTCCCTAAAGGACAGCAGTGAACCAGATGAAGTTTTTCCAACAATTGACAATGGATTCATGGTCATCATTAGACTCTTAATTTTTAAAAATTTGAATTTGAACTTGGGTCCCCAGGACGTTAGGAGAAAGTGAGGACTGCAGATGCAAGTGATCAGAGCTGAAAAGTATGGCGCTGGAAAAGCACAGCAGGTCAGGAAGCATCTAGGGAGCAAGAGAGTCGACATTTCGGGCATAAGCCCTTCATCAGAAATGCGAGAGGTGGAAGGAGGGTGAGAGATAAATAGGAGGGTGAGGGTGGAGGTGGGGGCAAGGTAGCTGGGAAGGCAATAGATAGATGCAGGTGGGGGGGGTGTTTGTGGGGTTGGGAGGGAAGGAAGATGACAGGTAGGACAGGTCAAGGGGATGGTGCCTCGTTGCATGGTTGGATCTCGGATAAGGTGGGTGGAAGGGAGATTTGGAAACTGGTGAAGTCAATGTTGATGCTGTGTGGTTGGAGGATCCCAAGGTGGAAGATGAGGCGTTCTTCCTCCAGTTGTCGGGGGCTTGAATTTGGCAGTGGAGAAGGCCCAGGAGTTGCATGTCCTTGTCTCCCTGGAACATTACCTCGGTCTCTGGATTAACAGTCCAGCGATACCACTCGGCCATCACCTTCCCTGAGGTATGAGGAGGGGCTTCCGTGGGGAGAAATTGTGATTATTTTCCTTAAAGCAGAGAAGGTGAAGGGGAAGTTTAATTAAGGGGTTTTCAAAAATCATGTAGGGTTTTGACATTTCCAATGATAGGAGGGTCAGTAACCAGAGGGATCAGGATTAAATGTAATTAGCAAAAGACGCAGAAGAGTGATAAAGTGACAAAAAAAGGCAGTGAACCATTGTGATCTGGAAGGCAATGCTTGAATGGGTGGAGAAAGCAGGCTCAATGGTCAATTTACAAAAGGAATTAAAAGGGGAAAAGATTTCATGGTGAGAGGTCATTATTTTAGGAAAAGGGGTGGAAGATTTAAAACAGAAATGAGGAGAAATGACTTCTCTCAGAGGTTTATGAATCTGTGGAAATTACTACCCTACAGTGCTTTGGATACTGAATAAATTTAAGGAGGAGATATACAGATTTTAACTCAGTACTGGGTTAAATGGTTACGGAGATGGATAGGAGAGTGGAGTTGAGGCAGATGAGATTGGTCATGATTGTACTGTTGATGGAACAGGCTCGAAGGGCCTATAGTGTGGAAGCAACCCTTCAACTCCAAATCTCCAGCATTCCACCCAGAACTAACCCCGTTATCCTGCCCCTGTAGCCCTGCAATCCCAATGGCTAATCCACTTACTCTGCACACTATGGACAATTTAACATGAGCAACACCAGTCCTTGCAACCTGCACTTCATCTGATGAAGGAGCAATGCTCCGAAAGCTTGTGATTTCAAATAAACCTGTTGGGCTATAAAACGGTGTCGTGTGACATCTGATCCTGCACATCTTTGCACTGTAGGAGGAAACTGGAGCACGCAGATGTGGGGAGAATGTGCAAACTCCACACAGACAGTCACCCGAGGGTGGAATTGACCCCGGGTCACTGGTGCTGTGAGATAGTAATGCTAACCACTGAGCCACCATGTCACCTTTCTAGTCTTTATGTTCTTATGAGTGTTTACAACAATCGATGATAGTTTCATGGTCATTGGTATCGAGACTAGTTGACTATTCTGGATGTTATTCACTGAATTCAAATTCTGTCAAGAGCCATGGCGAGATTTGGAAGATAGAAACATAGAGACTAGAAGCAGGAGGAGCCATTCAGCCCTTCGAGCCTGCTTTGCCATTCAGTTTGATCATGGCAGATCATCCAACTCAGTCTCCTGTTCCCACTTTTTCTCCATACCCTTTGATTCCTACAGCCCTAAGAACTATATTTAACAATTTCATAAAAATTTTCAATGTTTCGGCTTCAACCTCTTTCTTTGGTAGTGAATTCCACAGTCTCACCTCTCTCTGGGTAAAAACATTTCTCCTCATCGCGCTCCCAACTGCTCTAACTTGCATTCTTAAACTGTGATCCTGAACCTGTATTGACAAACATTGGACTTTTGAATTACTATCCTCGTGACAATACCATAAGGCTGCCACTGCCTCTACATTACTTGTGTAGCCATGATGTGGAGGTGCCAGTCTTGGACTGGGGTGGACAAGGTTAAAAATCACACAACGCCAGGTTCTAGTCCAACAGGTTTATTTAGAAGCGAGAGTGTGGTGCTGGAAAAGCACAGCAGGCCCAGCAGCATCCGAGGAGCAGGAGAGTTGACATTCCCAGCAAAAGTCCTTCATCGGGAATGCTTGATTCCTGATGAAGGCCTTCTGCCCAAAATGTTGACCCTCTTGCTCCTCGGATGCTGCCTGAACTGCTGTGCTTTTCCAGCACCACACTCTCGACTCTAATCTCCAGCATCTGCAGTCCTCACATTCGCCAGGTTTATTTGGAAGCACTAGCTTTCGGAGCATTGCTTGTTCATCAGCTACCTGATGAAGAAGCAGCGCTCAGAAAGCTAGTGCTTCCAAATAAACTGTTGGGCTATAACCTCGTGTTGTGTGATTTTTAACTTTGTTGATATTATTTGCCATTGCTCCTTCCTGTATCAGGAGAAAGTGAGGACTCCAGGAGAAGTGTTCATGCTCAAAACATCGATTCTCCTGCTCCTCCGATGTTTCCTGACCTGCTGTGCTTTTCCAGCGACATACTTTTCGTCTCCTTCATGTACCACTTTCTACAAAACTAGCTTTTTGAACCAGGCTGACTTAATTTCAAAGATACATTAAAATCCTGGATGTTTGAATTCAGATAATAGTTAATACACTAGATGGCAGTGAAAGAAATCATTCTCGAGTTCTCTGTTATGTTTAGCTTGTAGTATGTTGATACAAGATCTTTAACGTCATTTAATATAAAAGCAACACTTTGAACAAATTCATATTTTGATGCCCCCCTCCCCCCACCACACTTGATGAAGAGTGATCTGGACTCGAAATGTTAGCTTGCTCTCTCTCCATGGATCCTCCTGACCTGCTGTGATCTCCAGCATTTTTTGTTTTCAGTAGAGATTCCAGCATCTGCAGTAATTTGTTCCTGCGTTGTGTTTAAGCGACTGATATGTCTCTTCGAGGAATGCCTACCCTGAAGAAGTTTCGCTGTTCTCTCCGACTGGAATTCCAGACGTCTCTTTCACCATGTACCTCTTTGTTGCTTTCCATTTCACTGCTGGTGGTCAAAAGGTGCTTGAATCCATGCTATCTACATCCTTTCTCCCCAGCACTCAACCCCTCCGCTTCCCCTATTGCATAAATGCTGCCCCCCTCCCGACTTCAGCTCTGATGAAGAGATATCTAGACTGGAAAAGTTAGCTTGCTCCCTCTCCACGGATGTTGCCTGACCTACTGTTATCTCCAGCATTTTTTGTTTCCAGTTCAGATTTTTAACGTTAGACCATAAGACCATAAGACATAGGAGTGGAAGTAAGGCCATTCGGCCCATCGAGTCCACTCCGCCATTTCATCATGGCTGATGGGCATTTCAACTCCACTTACCCGCGTTCTCCCCGAAGCCCTTAATTCCTTGTGACATCAAGAATTTATCAATCTCTGCCTTGAAGACATTTGGCGTCCCAGCCTCCACTGCACTCCGCGGCAATGAATTCCACAGGCCCACCACTCTCTGGCTGAAGAAATGTCTCCGCATTTCTGTTCTGAATTGACCCCCTCTAATTCTAAGGCTGTGCCCATGGGTCCTAGTCTCCTCGCCTAACGGAAACAATTTCTTAGCATCCACCTTTTCCAAGCCATGTATTATCTTGTAAGTTTCTATTAGATCTCCCCTTAACCTTCTAAACTCCAATGAGTACAATCCCAGGATCCTCAGCCGTTCCTCGTATGTTAGACCTACCATTCCAGCGATCATCCGTGTGAATCTCTGCTGGACACGTCCAGTGCCAGTATGTCCTTCCTGAGATGTGGGGCCCAAAACTGAACACAGTACTCCAAATGGGGCCTAACCAGAGCTTTATAAAGTCTCAGTAGCACATCGCTGCTTTTATACTCCAACCCTCTTGAGATAATTGACAACATTGCATTCGCTTTCTTAATCACGGATTCATCCTGCATGCTTACCTTTAGAGAATCCTCGACTAGCACTCCCAGATCCCTTTGTACTTTGGCTTTATGAATTTTCTCACCATTTAGAAAGTAGTCCATGCTTGTATTCTTTTTTCCAAAGTGCAAGATCTCACATTTGCTCACATTGAACTTCATCAGCCATTTCCTGGACCACTCTCCCAAACTGTCGAGATCCTTCTGCAGCCTCCCCACTTCCTCAGTACTACCTGCCTGTCCACCTAATTTTGTATCATCGGCAAACTTCGCTAGAATGCCCCCAGTCCCTTTATCCAGATCATTAATATATAACGTGAACAGCTGCGGCCCCAACACTGAACCCTGTGGGACACCGCTTATCACCGGCTGCCATTCCAAAAAAGAACCTCTTATCCCAACTCTCTGCCTTCTGTCAGACAGCCAATCCTCAATCCATACCAGTAGCTCACCTCGAATACCATGGGCCCTCACCTTACTCAGCAGCCTCCCGTGTGGCACCTTATCAAAGGCCTTTTGGAAGTCTAGATAGACCACATCCACTGGGTTTCCCTGGCCTAACCTACTTGTCACCTCTTCAAAGAATTCTAACAGGTTTGTCAGGCACGACCTCCCCTTACTAAATCCATGTTGACTTGTACTAATCCGACCCTGCTCTTCCAAGAATTTAGAAACCTCATCCTTAATGATGGATTCTAGAATTTTATCAACAACCGAGGTTAGGCTAATTGGCCTATAATTTTCCATCTTTTGTCTTGATCCTTTCTTGAACAAGGAGGTTACAACAGCAATTCTCCAATCATCCGGGACTTTCCCTGACTCCAGTGACTTTTGAAAGATCTCAACCAATGCCTTCGTTATTTCCTCAGCCACCTCCCTCAGAACTCTAGGATGTAGCCCATCGGGGCCAGGAGATTTGTGAATTTTAAGACCTTTTAGCTTTTCGAGCACTATCTCTTTTGTAATGGCAACCATACTCAACTCAGCCCCCTGACTCCCGTTAATTGTTGGGATATTACTCATATCTTCCATTGTGAAGACTGACGCAAAGTACTTATTAAGTTCTCCAGCTATTTCCTTTTCTCTCATCACTAGCCTTCCAGCATCAGTTTGAAGTGGCCCAATGTCTACTCTTGCCTGTCGTTTGTTTCTTATGTATTGAAAGAAACTTTTACTATCATTTCTAATATTACTGGCTAGCCTACCTTCATATTTGATCCTCTCCTTCCTTATCTCTCTCTTTGTTATCCTCTGTTTTGTAGCCTTCCCAATCTTCTGATTTCCCAGTCCTCTGGCCACTTTATAGGATCTCTCTTTTCCTTTGATACATTTCCTGATTTCATTTGTCAGCCATGGCTGTCTAATCCCTCCCCAGATAATCTTTCTTTTCTTGGGGATGAACCTCTGTACAGTGTCCTCAATTATACCCACAAACCCCTGCCATTTTTGCTCTACTGTCTTCCCTGCTAGGCTCTGCTTCCAGTCGATTTTCGACAGCTCTTCTCTCATGCCCTCATAATTACCTTTATTTAACTGTAACACCATTACATCCGATTTTGCCTTCTCTCTTTCAAACTGCAAACGTTGCACCATTTTACCTGATCCCTGGGAGGGTGAGACAGTCCTATATCAAGACTGGGCCTGTAATCGAAGATTGGGAGGTGATAGAAACACAGAAAATAGGAGCTGCTGTAGGTCATTCAGCCCTTCAAGCCTGCTGCACCATTCAATACGATCATGGCTGATCATTGACCTCAGTCCCCTATGATCAAATAGATCAGAGAAGATGTAGGAAGGCAGTTTCCCTGATTGGGGATGGGATGGGAGGAGTGGGGAGTTCTGGTTTATGTATTTGGCCAGCGCTGACACAATGGGGCAAAGGGCCTCTGTCTGTACATTAGACCTCGAAGACTCTAGAAAGAGTGGAAGAACGTCTACATAAAAATGTGGGTCATTTAAGACTGGAATGAGGAAGAATCTCTTCTCTCAGGATTGGAGAACCTTAGGAAAGTTCCATCCTGTGGGATTGTGGAAGTTCAGTTATTGAGTCTGTTCAAGACAGAGAACAAAATTAAGATTTCTAATGACATGAAGTGATATGGAGATATTATGAGGAATATGGCATTGCTGTAGAAGATTGGCCATGATATAATTGAATAACGTGGATAAATTTTGAGGTGCATAGATAGGATGGAAAAGAAAACATTTTGTCTATTAATAGAGGGGTCAACAAGCAGATTTAAGGTCAGAGGTAAAAAGCTAAGATTTCACACAGGTGGAGATGGGAGTCTGGAATTCACTTCCTGAAAGGATGGTTGAGTCAGAAATTTTGTATTTTAGTCAGTATTTAAATATTCACTTGTATTGTCATAATCTCCAGAGCTGTAGATAAAACGCTGGAACATAAGATTAGTGTTGTCAGATCTTTGTTGACATGTTTGGCTGAATCACCTTTTTCTGTGCTGTAAACATTGATGAGTCAATGCTGTCCATGGATTTTAATGATTTGTTCTCCCTCCAGAGTTTCCTGTCCCTCACCTCAAAGAAAATATTCCTGGTGCGATGTTTCACGGGTCCTGGAATGTAGTGTCTGAGAGTGTGGGAGAGGCAGGTTCACTTGAAGCATTCAAACAGCATTTTGACTGTAATTTGAACATGAGGAATGTGCAGAACTATGGGAAGAATTCCGTGGATCATTTGCACCACATTTACTGGTGGTCCAAAAAAACAAAAACAGAAATTGCCTGAGAAACTCAGCCAGTAAACACTCAAGAGGCTGGAAGAACACAGCAAGCCAGGCAGCATCAAGAGGTGGGAAAGTCAACGTTTCAGATGTAACCCTTCTTCAGGACTGGTCTAGCTTAGATTCCAGAATCTACAGTTTTATTTGTCTCTAACCATGAGAAACTCAGAAGGCCTGACAGCATCTGTCGAGAGAAAGTCGAGTCAAATGGACCATGTTCAGAACTGGATTCTACTATTGTGGAAGGTACTGTCTGAGGCTCTTTGGTGAATTTATCCAGTGCATCTTGTAGATGGTACACACTGCTGCAACTGAGCATTGGTGATCAAGGGAGTGGGTGCTTGTGGATGTGATGCCAGTCAGGTGGGCTGCTTTGTCCTGGATGGTGTTGAGCTTCTTTGGTGTTTGTTGGAGCTGCATCCATCCAGGGCAAGTGGGGAGTGTTCCATCACACTCCTGACTTGTGCCTTGTAGATGGGCTCTGGGGAGTCCAGAGGTGAGTTACTCACTGTAATATTCCTAACTTCTGACCTGCTCTTGCAGCCACAATATTTATATGTCTGGTCCAGTTGAGTTTATCATTAATGGTAGCACCCAGGGTGTTGATTATGGGTGAGGCAGTATGGTAACATCATTTAATGCCAAGATGCAATGGTTAGATTGTCTCTTATTGGAGATGGTCATTGTCTGGTTTCAGTCTTGAACTGCGGTTTAATAGTCTACTTACATGATCAGAGTGTTAACGTCCCTTTTATTTATAACAGATAAGTAGAACATTCAGACCAATAGGTCTATGTTGGTGTTATAGAGTCATGTTATTGAATATCTGCCTTATGCAGCCCATGTGCTGTAAGTAGACCTTAAAGGAGAGCCCTTTGGCCTTTTGGGACCTATCCACACTATTCCCATTTTCCATAACTAGGCCCATAGCCTTGAATGTTATGACATTCAAGTGCTCCCCATAGTCTTTTTAAAGGTTGTGAGGTTTCCCATCTCTACTACCCTCCCAGAGTACTACCATATTTGCCCAATCCAGCTGACATGTTGAATCGGGGTCAACATAAAATGCTGTTGATGCCCACATTCTGTGAACGAATTGTAGAAGACTCAACATATTCCTGAGTAGGAGGTCTGACACCAACAGGAGAAAGCAAGTGACTTCATTGTTGCACCATCCATTGCTGAGGCTCAGTCCATAGTGCTGTCTACCATCTGTTAGGAAATACAACTACACACAAAGGGTGGGAGATGTTTAGAACACTCCTCTACAAATGGCAGTTGATGCTGGAGTTGTTCAATCTAAATCTGAAATAGATATATTTTGTTTAGAAAAAGTATTAAGGGCTATGGAGTTAGGTCACGGATCAGCCATGATCACAGAACATAGAACAGCACAGCACAGTACAGGCCCCTCAGCCCTCGATTTATGCCAACCTTTTATCCTACTCTAAGATCAAACTAATCTACATACCCTTCATTTTACTATCATCCATGTGCTTATCCAAGAGTCACTTAAATGTCCCTAATGATCTGACTCTACTACTACTGCAGAGCAGACCCAAGGGGCTGAATGGCCCCTCCTGTTCCTATGCTCCTACATTCCTGTGATAATCCACAACATGGACCATAGCAACTCACC
Source organism: Chiloscyllium plagiosum (assembly GCF_037043375.1). NCBI lineage: Eukaryota > Metazoa > Chordata > Chondrichthyes > Orectolobiformes > Hemiscylliidae > Chiloscyllium > Chiloscyllium plagiosum. The sequence continues at coordinate 126,796,207 of NW_028270144.1, read as the reverse complement.
AAGGCTCCTCAGGTAGCACCTTCCAAACCCACAGTCACTTCCATCTCAAAGGACATGGGCAGCAGATACACGGGAACACCACCTTCTGCAAGTTTCCTTCCAAGCCACTCACCATCTTGGCTTGGAAATATATCAGCGTTCCCTCACTGCCGCTAAGTCAAAGTCCTGGAATTCCATCCCTTCCATTTAAGGTCGACTTACAGCACATGAACTGCATATGGCAGATATTCAATAACAAGTCTCGTCCTTTCCTTCTCAAGAAAAATTGGAGTTGAACAATAAATCCTGGGAACAATAAGGGAATTGGTCCAAAACCACTTGGCTCAAGAAATCTCCTTGCTGAGTCATGAAATATCCAGAAGGAGTCATGTTTACCTTCAAGCATACTTGAAAGCAATTTTCATTCATGTCTGTTCATGTTTCCTACGTAGCACACCAACATTTTCCCAACTAATTAGGACTGATCACAGTAACAGCACTGGCACTGGTTTTAGCAATGCAGCTGAATTATTGCATTTTCATTCACAGCAACCAGATAGATTCATAGAGATGTACAGCATGGAAACAGACCCATCGGTCCAACCTGTCCATGCCGACCAGATATCCCAACCCAATCTAGTCCCACCTGCCAGGACCCAGCCCATATCCCTCCAAACCCTTCCTATTCATATACCCATCCAAATGCCTCTTAAATGTTGCAATTGTACCAGCCTCCACCACATCCTCTAGCAGCTCATTCCATACACGTACCACTCTCTGCGTGAAAAAGTTGCCCCTTAAGTCTCTTTTATATCTTTCCCCTCTCACCCTAAACCTATGCCTTCTAGTTCTGGACTCCCCAACCCCAGGGAAAAGACTTTGTCTATTTATCCTATTCATGCCCCTCATGATTTTGTAAACCTCTATAAGGTCACCTCTCAGCCTCCGATGCTCCAGGGAAAACAGCCCCAGCCTGTTCAGCCTCTCCCTGTAGCTCAGATCCTCCAACCCTGGCAACATCCTTGTAAATCTTTTCTGAACCCTTTCAAGTTTCACAATATCTTTCCAATAGGAAGGAGACCAGAATTGCACGCAATATTCCAACAGTGGCCTAACCAATGCCCTGTACAACCGCAACATGACTTCCCAACTCCTGTACTCAATACTCTAACCAATAAAGAAAAGCATACCAAACGCCTTCTTCACTATCCTACCTACCTGCGACTCCACTTTCAAGGAGCTATGAACCTGCACTCCAAGGTCTCTTTGTTTAGCAACACTCCCTTGGACCTTACCATTAAGTGTATAAGTCCTGCTAAGATTTGCTTTCCCAAAATGCAGCACCTCGCATTTATCTGAATTAAACTCCATCTGCCACTTCTCAGCCCATTGGCCCATCTGGTCCAGATCCTGTTGTAATCTGAGGTAACCCTCTTCGCTGTCCACTACACCTCCAATTTTGGTGTCATCTGCAAACTTATTAACTGTACCTCTTATGCTTGCATCCAAATCATTTATGTAAATGACAAAAAGTAGAGGACCCAGCACTGATCCTTGTGGCACTCCACTGGTCACAGGCCTCCAGTCTGAAAAACAACCCTCCACCACCACCCTCTGTCTTCTACCTTTGAGTCAGTTCTGTATCCAAATGGCTCGTTCTTCGTATTCCATGAGATCTAACCTTGCTAATCAGTCTCCCATGGGGAACCTTGTCGAACATCTACTGCTCTGCCCTCATCAATTTTCTTTGTTACGTCTTCAAAAAACTCAATCAAGTTTGTGAGACATGATTTCCCATGCACTAAGCCATGTTGACTATCCCGAATCAGTCCTTGCCTTTCCAAATACATATACGTCCTGTCCCTCAGGATTCCCTCCAACAACTTGCCCACCACTGAGGTCTGGCTCACTGGCCTATAGTTCCCTGGCTTAAACAGTAGCACCGCGTTTGTTAACCTCCAGTCTTCAGGCACCTCACCTGTGACTATCGATGATACAAACATCTCAGCAAGAGGCCCAGCAATCACTTCCCTAGCTTCCCACAGAGTTCTCTGGTACACCTGATCAGGTCCTGGGGATTTATCCACTTTTAACTGTTTCAAGACATCCAGCACTTCCTCCTCTGTAATCTGGACATTTTGCAAGATGTCACCATCTATTTCCCTACAGTTTATATCTTCCATTTCCTTTTCCACAGTAAATACTGATGCAAAATATTCATTTAGTATCTCCTCCATTTTCTGTGGCTCCACACAAAGGCCACCTTGCTGATCTTTGAGGGGCCCAATTCTCTCCCGAGTTATCCTTTTGCCCTTAATATATTTGTAAACCCCCTATGGATTCTCCTTAATTCTATTTGCCAAAGCTATCTTATGTCCCCGTTTTGCCCTCATGATTTCCCTCTTAAGTATACTCCTACTTTCTTTATACTCTTCTAAGGATTCACTCGATCTATCCTGTCTATACCTGACATATGCTTCCTTCTTTTTCTTAACCAAACCCTCAATTTCTTTAGTCATCCAGCATTCCCTACACCTACCAGCCTTTCCTTTCACCCTAACAGGAATATACTTTCTCTGGATTCTTGTTATCTCAGTTCTGAAGGCTTCCCATTTTCCAGTCGTCCCTTTATCTGCGAACAACTGCCCCCAATCAGCTTTTGAAAGTTCTTGCCTAATACCGTCAAAATTGGCCTTTCTCCAATTTAGAACTTCAACTTTTAGATCTGGTCTATCCTTTTCCAGCACTATTTTAAAACAAATAGAATTATGATCGCTGGCCCCAAAGTGCTCCCCCACTGACACCTCAGTCACCTGCCCTGCCTTATTTCCCAAGTCAAGTTTTGCACCTTCTCTAGTAGGTACATCCACATACTGAATCAGAAAATTTTCTTGTACGCACTTAACAAATTCCTCTCCATCTAAACCTTTAACACTATGGCAGTCCCAGTTGATGTTTGGAAAGTTAAAATCCCCTACCATAACTACCCTATTATTCTTACAGATAGCTGAGATCTCCTTACAAGTTTGTTTCTCAATTTCCCTCTGACTATTGGGGGGTCTATAATACAATCCCAATAAGGTGATCATCCCTTTCTTATTTCTCAGTTCCACCCAAGTAACTTCCCTGGATGTATTTCCGGGAATATCCTCCCTCAGCACAGCTGTAATGCTATCCCTTATCAAAAATGCCACTCCCCCTCCTCTCTTGCCTCACTTTCTATCTTTCCTGTAGCATTTGTATCCTGGAACATTCAACTGCCAGTCGTGCCCTTCCCTGAGCCATGTTTCTATAATTGCTATGATAACCCAGTCCCATGTTCCTAACCATGCCCTGAGTTCATCTGCCTTCCCTGTTAGGCCTCTTGCATTGAAATAAATGCAGTTTAATTTATTAGTCCTACCTTGTCCCTGCCTGCCCTGACTGCTTGACTCACTTCTGTTCTCAGCTGTACCAGTCTCAGATCGATCTCTTTCCTCACTATCTCCCTGGGTCCCCCCCCCACCTTACTACTTTAAATCCTCCCAAGCAGTTCTAGCAAATTTCCCTGCCTGTATATTAGCCCCCTTCCAATTTAGGTGCAATCCGCCCTTCTTGTACAGGTCACTTCTACCCCAAAAGAGATTCCAATGATCCAAAAATGTGAATCCTTCTCCCATACATCAGCTCCTCAGCTATGCATTCATCTGCTCTATCCTCCTATTCCTGCCCTCACTCGCTCGTAGCACTGGGAGTAATCCAGATATTACTACCCTTGAGGACCTCCTTTTTAAATTTCTGCCTAACTCTCTGTAATCTCCCTTCAGAGTCTCAACCTTTTCCCTTCCAATGTCGTTGGTTCCAATGTGGACAATGACCTCCTGCTGGCCTCTCTCCCCTGTGAGAACATTCTGCACCCTCTCTGAGACATCCTTGATCCTGGCACCAGGGAAACAACACAGCATTCTGCTTTTTCTCTGCTGGCCACAGAAACGTCTGTCTGTACCTCTGACTACAGAATCCCCTAACACAATGTGGGAACATGCAGCTACTTTCTTACAAGGGAACAAGGGGCTCGGGGTGTTCAGACTGAATTAACTCGCTGGATTAACAAAATGGAAAAGTGTCACAGTTAATTGTGCACTGCTATGACTGTTGAGTTTTTAACTTTATTCAATTAACTTAAATCAGCAAATAGGAAGAGGGTGGTGGGAATCAGGAACTCACTTCCTGTAAGGGTGGGCGAGGCAGAAACCCTCATCACATTGATGAAGCATTTAGATGTGCACTTGCAATGCTAAGGTACACAAGACTATGGGCTGAGCGCTGGAAAATGAGATTAGATTAGCTCCACATTAAGGAGAGGTGATGGCCTAATTACATTATTACTAGACCTGTTAATCTAGAGAGCCTGAATCATGGAGAGATAAACTAGAGGAGGGTGGGGGTGGGGAGAAAGTAGCATAGAGTACAATAGGTGAGTGGGGGAGGAGATGAAGGTGATAGGTCAGGGAGGAGAGGGTGGAGTGGATAGGTGGAAAAGGAGATAGGCAGGTAGGACAAGTCCGGACAAGTCGTGGGGACAGTGCTGAGCGGGAAGTTTAGAACGAGGGTGAGGTGGGGGAAGGGGAAATGAGGAAATTGTTGAAGTCCACATTGATGCCCTGGGGTTGAAGTGTTCCGAGGCGGAAGATGAGGCGTTCTTCCTCCAGGCGTCTGGTGGTGAGGGAGCGGCGGTGAAGGAGGCCCAGGACCTCCATGTGGGCCGAAGGGCCTGTACTTACGGACCGGCACCACTCCCCACCTCTTCCTCCGCTACATTGATGACTGCATTGGCGCCACCTCGTGCTCCTGCGAGGAGGTTGAGCAATTCATCATCTTCACCAACACATTCCACCCTGACCTTAAATTTACCTGGACCATCTCTGACACCTCCCTCCCCTTCCTGGACCTCTCCATCTCCATTAATGACGACCGACTTGACACTGACATTTTTTACAAACCCACCGACTCCCACAGCTACCTGGATTACACCTCTTCCCACCCTATCTCTTGCAAAAATGCCATTCCGTATTCCCAATTCCTCCGCCTCCGCCGTATCTGCTCCCAGGAGGACCGGTTCCACCATAGAACACACCAGATGGCCTCCTTCTTTAGAGACTGCAATTTCCCTTCCCATGTGGTTAAAGATGCCCTCCAACGCATCTTGTCCACATCCCGCACCTCCGCCCTCAGACCCCACCCCTCCAACCGTAACAAGGACAGAACGCCCCTAGTGCTCACCTTCCACCCTACAAACCTCCGCATAAACCAAATCATCCGCCGACATTTCCACCACCTCCAAAAAGACCCCACCACCAGGGATATATTTCCCTCCCCACCCCTTTCCACCTTCCGCAAAGACCGTTCCCTCCGTGACTACCTGGTCAGATCCACGCCCCCCTACGAGCCACCCTCCCATCCTGGCACCTTCCCCTGCCACCGCAGGAACTGTAAAACCTGTGCCAAACACCTCCTCCCTCACCTCTATCCAAGGCCCTAAAGGAGCCTTCCACATCCATCAAAATTTTACCTGCACATCCACTAATATCATTTATTGTATCCGTTGCTCCCGATGCGGTCCCCTCTACATTGGGGAGACTGGGCGCCTCGTAGCAGAGCGCTTTCGGGAACATCTCCGAGACACCCGCACCGATCAAACACACCGCCCTGTGGCCCAACATTTCAACTCCCCCTCCCACTCTGCCGAGGACATGGAGGTCCTGGGCCTCCTTCACCGCCGCTCCCTCACCACCAGACGCCTGGAGGAAGAACGCCTCATCTTCTGCCTCGGAACACTTCAACCCCAGGGCATCAATGTGGACTTCAACAGCTTCCTCATTTCCCCTTCCCCCACCTCATCCTAGTTTCAAACTTCCAGCCCGCACTGTCCCCTTGACTTGCCCGGACTTGTCCGACCTGCCCAGCTCCTTTTCCACCTATCCACTCCACCCTCTCCTCCCTGACCTATCACCTTCATCTCCTCCCCCACTCACCCATTGTACTCTATGCTACTTTCTCCCACCCTTCTCTAGCTTATCTCTCCACGCTTCAGGCTCACTGCCTTTATTCCTGCTTTTGCCCGAAACGTCGATTTTGCTGCTCGTCGGATGCTGCCTGAATTGCTGTGCTCTTCCAGCACCACTGATCCAGAATCTGGTTTCCAGCATCTGCAGTCATTGTTTTTACCCTGTTAATCTAGAGAGCCAGGTAACATTCTAGGGACCTGGGATCAAATCCTGCACATGGCGGATGGTGAAATTTGAATTGAATGATAACCTGGAAATAAGAGTCTAATGATGACCAGCAGATCATTGCTGAATATCAGGTGAAAAGCCAACTGCTTCACTAATGGGAAATCTGCCATCCTTACCTGGTCTTGCCTACATGTGACTCTAGACTCACTACACTGTTGTTGACTTTTAACTGGGAAATAAACATCGGCCAGTCATGCCAACATCTGTAGAGGAAGTAAAAAGATGGTTGGCTTTTGACTGGCGCAGAGTCATAGAGATGTACAGCACAAAAACAGACACTTCAGTCCAACTTGTCCATCCCAATCAGATATCTTAAATTAGTCTAGTCCCATTTGTCTGCATTTTTCCTATAGCCCTCTAAACCCTTCCTATTCATATACCCATCCGGATACCTTTTAAATGTTGTAATTGTACCAGCCTCCACCACTTCCTCTGGCAGCTCATTCCATACACGTACCACCCTCTGCGAGAAAAGATTGCCCCTTAGGTCCCTTTTAAATCATTCCCCTCTCACCTTAAACCTATGCCCTTTAGCTTTGGACTCCCCCACCTCAGGGGAAAGACCTTGTCTATTTACCCTATCCATGTCCCTCATGATTTTATAAACCTCTATAAGGTCACCCCTCAGCCTCCAACGTTTCAAGGTAAACAGCCCCAGCCTATTCAGCCTCTTCCTATAGCTCAAATCCTCCAACCCCAGCAACATCCTTGTAAATCTTTTCAGAACACCTCGTGTTTAATGGGCTGAAGGGCCTTTTCTCTTTGCTGTAGATCTCTATGACTCAAAGCCTATGACCAATGGCCAGAAACCTACAGGGTTTAGAAACTATCAAGGACTGGGTTTTGGTAAGGGCTGAGACCATTTTCAGGATACCAATCCTGTACTTGGCCATGGAATACCCACTGGCATCATCTTCCCAGCAGCAGCCTCCAAACTGGCAGCATCCAAGTTCATAAAAACTCAGAGCAAGAAAAGCCCACTAAACCTGCTCCACAAGGTTGTGACTGATCCACTGTTTCAATCCCAAACTCCCACACTCTTCCCATACCCCCGAGATTCTCAAAGCCTACTTCCTCAAACATATTTGGGGTGGCACGGTAGCTCAGCAGTTAGCACTGTTGCCTCACAGCGCCAGGGACCCCAGTTTGATTCCCGCCTTGGGCAACTGTCTGTGTGGAGTTTGCATATTCTCCCTGTGTCTGCGTGGGTTTCCTCTGGGCTCCTCCCACAATCCAAAAGGTGTGCAGGTTAGGTGAATTGACCATGCTAAATTGCCTATAGTGTTCAGGGTTGTATAGGTTAGGTGCATTAGTCAGGGAGAAATGTAGAGTAATAAGGTAGGGGAATGGATCCAGGTGGGTTACTCTTCAGAGGGTCAGTGTGGCTTGTTGGGCCAAATGGCCTGTTTCCACACCATAAGGGTTCTATGGTATTTGAATCAGTAGGTTTTCTTATGACAATGGACACACCATTCGACAATCTGAAAAAAAACCCAGAATTTTAAAAAAATCAACTCAAGTTTTATCATTTGCCATGTTGGGATTTGAACCTATGTCCCCAGAACATTGAAGAAAGGTCAATCAGATTGGAACAGACACAGAAAATGCAGGAGAAACTCAGCCAGGCGCAGAATCACAGAATTGTCACAGTGCAGAAGGTGGCCATTCAGCCCTTTGTGCCAGCCCTGGTTCTATTAACTGGTGCCTATCTCCTGTCTATTCCCCCTATCCCTCCACATCATTCCTATCCAAATTATTGTCCAACACCTCAAAATATCTCACGGCATTTGTGGAGATGTTGTATTTGTTTCATACCTGCTGAATTTCTCCATCACTCTCTATGTTTTTCTCAGATTTTCAGCATCTGCAGTATTTTGCTTTAATTTGAACAGATTTGGCCTATTCTCAATGTAGTTTATAAGAGTAAATGTGATCTTATTGAAACATGAGCTGGGCTTCATTGGGTATAAGCTGAGAGACTCTTCTCCCATCATATTGCTACATTATATTGTTATACTGTTTGAGAAGAGCAGGTAATTGTTTAGCAATTGGACTCTGCTTGATAGAGACATTGCCACGGAAATGCACCAGTTAGGTGATGACTGACAGTTAATTGCCAAGTATTGTTTAAGTTTAATATTGCATTATGTAGAACTCGGGTGCACAGTTTAAAAATAAGGGTACTGATGAAGGGTCACTAGACTGCCAAATGTTAACTCTGTTTTCTCTCCACAGGTTCTGTCAGACCTGCTGAGTTTCTCCAGCAATGTCTGTTTTTGAGCAAACACTATTGAAGATGGGAATGAGAATGAATTTATTCTTTTAGAGCATTGTTAGTCATGGAATTGTCTTCCCTAAAGAGCAGTGGAGGCTGGAGGGTCATTAATTACATTCAAAGTGACTTAGATTCTTGATTGACAGGAGAGTTGAGAGTTTGGAATGAGACAGGAAAGTGGAGTTGAAGCCACAATTAGATCAGCAATGGTGCTATTGAATGGCCAAGCAAGTACAAAAGGCCGAATTGCCTACAGCTGCTCCTATTTCATGTCATCTTGTGATCTCTGTAAAATTAGAAACTTCCATCCAAATAACCAGCAATAAATCACAAACTATATCCTGGAAAGAATAAATCATTTTTTAACAAGTTGGCAAAAAAAAATACCACAATTCCAATGCATTAAGGAGCATACTACATCTTTCAGAAAAACTTTGGTGTTTGAATTTATAATTAACATGTCACAATCAATTGGGACAGGACAGCAGGGTCAGCCATAACTCAGTGGGTCGCACTGTTGCCTTTTCAGTTTAAGTGTAAATACAACAGACACTTGAGCATTCCACTATCACCCTTGACAATGGGTTGAACAGAATAAATAAAAACTGAGAGTTTCAGAAGTTTAAAGAATCATACTGGATTTGAAATGCTAACTCTGTTTCTCTCTCTAGCCTTGCTGTCTTTCTACAGCACTTTCTACTTTTGCTTCCGATTTCTAGCATCTGCAGTGTTTTGCTTTTAACTGAGGGAGTGCTGCACTGTCAGCGCTGCTGTTTTTAGATTTTATTGTCACATGTACTCGAGTACAGGCAAACAGTGGAAAGTGTACAAAGTCGTCGTTCTCCGGTGCCACCTTAGTATATAAAGGACGAGATTAAAAACAGAAGCAGAAAGGAAATAAACGGCTGAAAGAAAAGGAAATGTCCAAACTGCTCCCCTGTCTCCACCGTGAGTCCTTACCACCAGAAAAACAAAACCACACAGTTCCATCACTCAGTCCGCAAACACCTAGTGCTCTGAGTGCTCACACATAACCCCTCCCCCCCCACCCCCAGCTGGAACATCATTGCATCCTGTGTCAGGTACTGGGCCAAGCCTGGAGTCATGCTACCGCTCCTGGGACCATGCTGCCATTCTTTGGTGCCACCTTGCCTCCAATGATGTTGACCGTGCTCAGGGTCCACCACCCTAAGCCAGAACAGTGCCTTGTTCTGGCTTAGGTTGCTGCCAGTGCCACCTGCGCGGCCACCATTCCAGCAAAGGAACCCGCTTGCTGTCAAACTCCATCCCCCACCCTCCAGAAATCTCAAACAAGCTCTCACTTACTTTGTCTCTGGTAGATGTGAAAATCCCAGGGCACTACTTTGAAGAAGAGGAGGGGGCTCCTAATGAACATCCCGTCCTTTCTTGACCACTCACTGAACATCAGAATAACAGGCTGCCCTTAGATTGTCAAGTTACTGTTTGTGGGATCTTGCTGTGCACAAGTTGTTGGCTACACTCCAACAGTACATAGTAAAGCAGTCCTGAGTGCACTAAAACAATTATTTAAACTCAGTGAGTGAAAGTCAATATTGCCATGTCGTGAGCTGAACTACCCGCATCTACAGACAGTGTAATTGCTGGATAATGTGAGAGAGGGGATTTTCGTACAAAGCAATGCTGTCTCAGATTGGGGCCAATTTAAAGGAACAGTTTAGAGCTCTCCTTTGCTCCTTATCTTTAACTGCAAATGTTGGCTCTGAACATCATAATGATGCTGGCAAAGGTACTGTGTTCTTCATGTGACTGACAGGAACAACTATGAGCAACAGAATGGAACATGTCTTACTTCCACTCAAACCCAGAAACAGTGGCTGTTCAGATGTTTTCTTTGTTTTTTCCCTAAGAACTTGTACCTAGATACCTTTGTACCTAAGATGGTGCTGTAAGTGGTGACTTGTAAACTTTTCACTGCACTCATTTGAATATATATGACAATAAAGCTAATTCAATTTAATTCAATTCAAACCCTCCACTACCAACTCTCAGTAGCAGCAGTGTGTACCATCTACAAGATGCACTGCAGAAATTCACCAAAGATCATCAGACTGCACCTTCCAAACCCACAATCTCTTCCATCTTGAAGGACAAGGGGAACACCAACCCCTGCAAGTTCCCCTCCGAGCCACTCACTATCCTGACCTGGAAATATATCGCCATTCCTTCACTGTCTTTGGGTCAAAATCCTGGAATTCCCTCCCTAATGGTGTTGTGGGTCAACCCAAAAGCAGGTGGACTGCAACGGTTCAAGAAGGCAGCTCACCACCACCTTCTCAAGGGGCAACTAGGGACGGGCAATAAATGCTGGTGATGCCCACATCCCACAAGTGAATTTAAATTAAAAGAAAATCAATTCAATATCACAAAAAAAGTTGTTCACTGGTTGTCATACTATTGCTTGTGGGATTTTGTTGTGCATGAATTGTTGCCTATGTTACTATGATTAATACTCCATTCTTAGAAAAGGAGACAGTTCAGCCCATCGTGTCTGTTCTAGCTTTTTCAAGGAGCTGTCACATTTGTCCCAATCCCAGCATTTTCCCCACTACACTGTGCAATCATCCGCCTGCCCAGGCTCCTTGTGAAAGTTCTTATGGAGTCAGGTTCCACCTTCTTTTCAGATACTGGGTTTGGAATCCCGGGAACTCTCTGTGTGAAGAATCTTTTACCTTCCGTACAGAGCTTGTACATTGCTCACAGTGCACTAAGAATTACGACCGCTCCAACCAATTTAAAATTGTTAGCCAGGCTTACAGAGAGGAACATTCACAAACTGTAGAAACTACATATTGGTAGGAAGAGCCCTGCTCATTACAGACAGGAGAAACATGTGCACAAACTGTGCCTGCCTTAACAAAATAAGAAAAGTCGCAGGATGTTTGTCCTTCATCTTTGGCTATCAGGGCCTTAAACGTTTTTATGGGAAATTTGTAACACAGACAGGGCTTTGTCTGAACTTGGACCATTGCCCACTAATCTCTTCATCAGCTGTGTTTGGTTTGCATTCGGCCATCACATTTTGGCTGCATTATAAAGAAGTTTAGTTTCACTTTTACTCAGCTCAGAAAGTTGCTGACCTCAAGAAGGTTTATGCTGACACTCTCTCCTTCAGAGTTAGATGACCTGAAAGAGATCACAGTGTTATTATTATTCCCAAGTACAGTAGAACTTGATTATCCGAACGAGATGGGTGGGCAGCATTTTGTTCGGATAATTGGTCATTCAGATAATCGATCTGATCGCAAACAAGTGGTAATTTATGAATGCAGGTTATCCGAACATTTCTTGGTTATCTGGCAAAGTACACCATAATGCCGTTTAATGGATAACTGAATGCTGAGTTACCTAATGCTGTTTTTAATGCTGGGACCTTGAGATCTTGTTTGGGTAATCTGAAATTTGGATAATTGATGTTCAGATAATTGAAGTTGTACTGTATTACCAAAAATGGATGTATTTTTGTCTTAAGCTTTTCACCTGGACCACTTGCAAGAATACTCCATTAATGGGAGAACCCAACATTTACGCTGCATGAGAGGTCAATGCTAATTAGTTGTTAGTCGATTCTAATTGGAATATGCACCGATTAATGATGATTAATGACGTTATCAGCCAGTCTTGGTTTTATATTTTAAACCAGGTAGGTTGATGGTTAAGGCATTGCCCTGAAAGTTGAATCAGTGGATGACTGTCTCCTACATTTGTTGAATTGAACAGTTTTTAATGTTACATTCTGTAAGGAATCCTGTGGATTAATTAATGTTGCGTCCACTACACGCAAGTGCGCCACACTGCAAGCCTGATTGACAATCAGATTGTCAGCGTAATTATTTGCACATTTCTTTTTACAGCAGTGCTTATGTTCTGTAATACCACGCGGCCATTGTTATCTGATTTGAATTGTTTGAATTTGTTATCATGTGTATTTCTTATAAATACAGTGAGAATTGTTGTTTAGTGAAACCACCAGATTACAAGGAAAGGGTAGTGGTGTGGGTCTGGGTGGGATGCTCCTCAGTGGGTAGGTATGGGTTCAATGGGCCAAATGGCCTGCTTCCACCCTGTAGGGATTCCTTACTGCCATCGTAAAACACAGAAATAAACCAAAACACAGAACATAAAGCCAGAAAAATAAAACAATACATTTCATCTTATAATCTTATCTCAATAAAGTTAGTTAGTCATTGGAACAGCTCCCTCTTGTAGTTAAGACCATAAGATCATAAGAAATAGAGTGGAAGTAAGGCCATTCGGCCCATCGAGTCCACTCCGCCATTCAATCATGGCTGATGGGCATTTCAACGCCACTTACCCGCACTCTCCCCATATCACTTAATTCCTTGCGAGATTAAGAATTTATCAATCTCTGCCTTGAAGACATTTAACGTCCCGGCCTCTACTGTGCTCCAAGGCAGTGAATTCCACAGGCCCACCACTCTCTGGCTGAAGAAATGTCTCCTCATTTCCGTTCTAAATTGACCTCCTCTAATTCTAAGGCTGTGCCTAAGGGTCCTAGTATCCCCGCCTGACAGAAACAACTTCCCAGTGTCCACCCTTTCTAAGCCATGCATTATCTTGTAAGTTTCTATTAGGTCTCCCCTCAACCTTCTAAACTCTAATGAGTACAATCCCAGGATCCTTAGCCGTTCCTCGTATGTTAGACCTACCATTCCAGGGATCATCCATGTGAATCTCCGCTGGACACGCTCCAGTGCCCATATGTCCTTCCTGAGGTGTGAGGCCCAAAACTGGACACTGTATTCTAAATGGGGCCTAACATGAGCTTTATAAAGTCTCAGAAGCAAGTCACTGCTTTTATATTCCAACCCTCTCGAGATAAATGACAACATTACATTTGCTTTCTTAACCACAGACTCAAGCGGCAAGTCAACCTTTAGAGAATCCTGGACTAGCACTCCCAGATCTCTTTATACTTTGGCTTTATAAATTTTCTCACCGTTTATAAAACAGTTTATGCCTGTGTTCTTTTTTCCAAAGTGAAAGACCTCGCATTTGCTCACATGGAATTTCATCAGCCATTTCTTGAACCATTATCCTAAACTGTCGAAATCTTTCTGTAGCCTCCCCACCTCCTCACAACTACCTGCCTGTCAACCTAACTTCGTATCATTGGCAAACTTCACCAGAATGCCCCCGGGCCCTTCATCCAGATCACTTATATATAAAGTGAACAGCTGCAGCCCCAACACTGAACCCTGCAGTTCAGTCATGGCCCTGAATCCTGATCTTTATTCTTTCATAAGCTGTAGTTGTCACTGTCTGAGCTAGCTTTCATTGTCCATTATTGAGAAAGTGGGGGTGAGCTGCCTTCTTGAACCGCTGCAGTCCATATGCTGTGGGTTGACCCAAAATGCCCTTAGGAAGGGAATTCCAGGATTCTAACCCAGTGTCACTGAGGGAATAGCATGGTAGGACAGATGTAATTTGAAGGTTCATGCTTTGTCTATACCAAAGAATTAAAAGTATTACATTTGTAAAGCATCTTTAAGGATCTTGGATGCTCCAAGCCAATGAAATGCTTTTTAAAATGTTGCCTGTCTTTGGTGTAATATAGGAAACATGATAGTCAATTTGTTCTCAGAAGCGTTATGAGAACGACCTGGCAACCTGTTTTGTTTCACTCATGTTGGTTGAGGGGGAAACATCAGTCAAAACCAGGGAAAGCTCCTCTGATCTTCTTTCAAATAGTGCCACAGGATCTTTATACTCACACGCAAGCACAATAGGACCTTAGTTGAACAATGTGTTGAAACCACTGGCTTTTGATGAAAGTAGTGCAGGGTCTGACCCCAACACCACAGATCCAAAGGATTGAATCCCTACAGAGTGGAAGCAGGCCATTTGGCCCATTGAAACCATACCATTACCCTTTCCTTGTAGCCCTGCATTTCCCATGGCTGATTCAACTAGCCTGCACATTCCTGGACGCTATGGGGCAATTTAGCATGGCCAACTCACCTAACCTGCACACCTTTGGGTTGTAGGAAGAAACCAGAGCACCTGGAGGAAACCTTCACAGACACAAGGAGAAAATGCAAACTCCACCTAGACAGTCACCCAAAGCTGGGATCTGAACTTGGGCCCCTGGTGCTGTGAAGCAATAGTGCTAACCATGAAGTTGCTGTGCTGCCCATGAGCAGGAATAAATCCAAGCTGATGTTCCAGTAAGGCGCTGAGGGAGTGCCACATTGCCAGAGACAATATCTTTTGGTGAAATGTGCAACTGAAACAATGACTAGGGCAAACAGAAACAATCCCATGGCACTCTTTTGATGAAGAACAGAGAGTGTGGGCAAAGAAAAAATCCCTTGACCAAAGTCATTCAAAACAATGATGTTGTTGCAGTTTGTGGACCTTGCTCTGCACAAATTTCCTATGACAGTTTACAGCTAATTAGGAAAATTCCAAATTAACTGTAAAGTACCCTGGGGCAATCTAAGATTGGGAGCTGACTTGTCTTAAATCCTCCATGGCCACAACCCTCCCTATCTCCATAACCTCCCACCACTGCAAGACCCTCAAAGGTCTCCATATTCATCAAATTCTGCACACTGACCATTGCTGATCTTAATCACTCCACCGTTGATAGCAGCAACTTAGGGTGGCGTGGTGACTCAGTGGTTAGCACTGCTGCCTCACAGCACCAGGGTCCCAGGTTCGATCTCAGCCTTGGGCAACTCTCTGTGTGGAGCTTGCACATTCTCCCCGTGTCTGTGTGGGTTTCCTCCAGGTGCTCTGTTTCCTCCCAGAGTCCAAAGATGTGCAGGTCAGTGAATTGGCCATGCTAAATTGCCCATAGTGTTAGGTGCATTAGTCAGAAGGGAAATGGGTCTGGGTGGGTTACTCTTTGGAGGGTCGGTTTGGGCTGAAGGGCCTGTTTCCACACCGTAGGGAATCTAATCTAATCTAAACTTCAGCTACCTCAATCCTAAATTCAGAATTCCCTCTGTAAACCTCGCTGTCTCTCTCCTCCTTTATGTTGTCTCTTTGAACCTCACTCTTTAACTCAGCTTTCAATCACCAGTCTCAACTCTCCTTGCAAAGCTTGGTGTAAAGTTTGCCAACACTCCTGTGGTATGTTTTGGGAATTTTTACATCATTAGCATAAAAATGTAGGTTTGTTTCCTTTAAGGATTTTTTTTACAGATAAGAACATCAAACTGAAATTTCCTGATCTTCCTTTGCTGTCCTTCTTATGTTGGAAGCCTGAGGCTTAAATGATTATCTACATCAGCGTATTTTTAAAAACAACTACTAACAAAATTTTCCTCAGGCACAAACACAGGAACCAGACCTTAGCCAATAGGTATGCCAAAGACTTTGCAACCTTTATCTGTCGTTTACAGACTTAGGAGCTGCCAAATTTCCTTTGTAAGTATAACCTCTGTTGACACTCTGGAGTCATTCATTGCCAATCCTTACCCCTCAATCAACATCATTTGTAAAGTAAATGATCCAATCCATTAATTCGTTGCAGCTTGTTGCATATGGCTGTGAATAAATTGTTTGCCAAGTTCCCAAGTGAAAAAATAAGAGGAGACAGCAAATGCTTTAGAAGCAAAGTTAAAACTCACCCAACACCAGGTTATAGTCCAACAGGTTTAATTGGAAGCATGCTCCTTCATCAGGTGGTTGTGGAGTATAAGACTGTAAGACACAGAATTTATAGCAAAAGTTTACAGTGTGATGTAACTGAAATTATATATTGAAAAAGTCCTGGATTGTTTGTTAAGTCTCTCATCTATTAGAATGACCAAGTTGGTTTCAATTTTTTCATATGCAAATCACAAAACCTTTTAAAGTTACATTCTCAAGTGAACTTTAACAATTGACGTCATGTTGGCCCAGATAATGTATTGAAGGTGTGAGTTTCCTTGTGTGCGACTGTATGTGCCACAATGGCCAGACTGATTCTAATCTAAAAAACGGATTGACAGAATCTTATCTGGATTCATGCAGTTTTTAAGCAAAGTAAAATGTAATTCTGCAAGTACAGATTCACCCCACAAACTTATATATGTATGTGTGCATATGTGTGTGTATGGGAGGGCGGGAGGAGTTATGGGTGTCTGTGATACAGTGTGTGTGTGCGTGTATATAGTACAGTGGGGTCACCTGTAGTGTGACATGAACCCAAGGTCTGGGTTGAGGCCATCCCCATGGTTACCGAACTTGACTGTCAGTCTCTGCTCGGCCACTTTGCATTGTTGCCTGTTCCAAAGTCTGCCTTGGATGATGGTCACCCGAAGGTCCGAGTTTGAATGTCCAAGACCGCTGAAGTGTTCTCCGACTGGGAGGGAACACTCCTGATGGTTAATTGTTGTACGGTATCCATTCATCCATTGCTGTAGCGTCTGCTCAGTCTCGCCATGCCTTGGGGCATCCTTGCCTGCAGTGTATTAAATAGACAACGTTGGCTGAGTCACATGAGTACCTGCCACGTACATGGTGGGACGTGTCCCCACACGTAATGGTGGTATCCGTGTCGACACTGACACGTTTTGCAGCGTCTACCATGACAGGATTGTATGGAGTTGTCCTGAGAACCGGGCAGTTTGCTGCGAACAATGATCTGTTTGAGGTTTGGCGGTTGTTTAACGGCAAGTAGTGGAGGTGTGGGGAAGGTCTTGGCGAGGTGCTCATCCTCATTGATAATGTGTTGCAGGCTGCGAAGAACATGGTGTAGGTTTTCGGGTCCTGGGAAGTACTGGACAACGAAGGGTACCCTTTCAGCTGCAGCTCGTGTCTGTCTCCTGAGAAGGTCATTACGGTTCCTTGCTGTGGCACGTCGGAACTGGTGGTCGATGGGTTGAGCATCATACCCCCTTCCTATGAGGGCATCCTTGAATACTTCCAGGGGCCCGTCATGTTCCTCCTCGTCTGATCCTGGGTATGCATAGGGCTTGTCCATTGGAGATGGCTGTTTTAATATGTTTTGGGTGGAAGCTGGAGAAGTGTAGCATTGTGAGGTTATCTGTGGATTTGGGGTAGAGTGAGGTGCTGAGGTGCACATCCTTGATGGAGGTGCATGTGCCCAAGAATTAGACAGATAGTAGACAGTAGTTCCTGGGTGAGCTTGATGGTGGGATGAAATTCGTTGATGTCACTTTGTAGTTGTTTCAGTGACTCCTCGCCGTGGGTCCAGAGGAAGAAAATGTCATCAATGTACCTGCTGTATAGTGTTGGTTGGCAGTTTGAAATTGACTCACTTTATTTCACTCATTCAGGGGATGGGGGCATCACTGGCTAGATCAGAGGGCAGTTAAAAGTCAACCACACTGCTGTGGGTCTGGAGTCACATGTAGGTCAGACCAGGTAAGGATGGCAGTTTCCTTCCCTAAAGGACATTAGTGAACCAAATAGATTGTTCTGACAATGGATTCATGGTCACCTTCAGTTGAATCAGGATCCCCAAAACATTACCTGGGTTTCTGAGTTAACAGACCAGCAATAATAGCACTGGGCCATCACTTCTCCCTTGCCTCCACATATTCCTAGAATGAGGGTCTTACCTTATAAAGAAAGCTATGGAGGGAGTGCAACAGAGGTATTCCAGCCTCATTCATGGGATGGCAGGACCAACATATGAGGACAGTCTGGAGTTCACCAGAGTTTAGAAGAAAGAGGGGACATCCCATAGAAGTCTATAAAATTCTACCAGGGCTAGATAGGGTAAATACAGGAAGAATATTCCCGATGAGTGGGGTGTCTAAAACCAAGTAGGAGAAAATGAGGACTGCAGATGCTGGAGATCAGAGCTGAAAAATGTGTTGCTGGAAAAGCGCAGCAGGTCAGGCAGCATCCAAGAGGCAGGAGAATTGACGTTTTGGGCATAAGCCCTTCCTGAAGAAAAGCTTATGCCCGAAACGTCGATTCTCCTGCTCCTTGGATGCTGCCTGACCTGCTGCGCTTTTCCAGCAAGACATTTTTCAGCTTCGTGTCTAAAATCAAGAGTCACAGTCTAAACATATGGGGGTTGACCATTTAGGGCTGAGCTGAGGAGAAATATCTTCACCCAGAGGGTGGGGAGTCTGTAGAATTCTCTGCCACAGAAAGCAGTCAATGCCAAAACACTGAATGTTTTCAAGAAGGAGTTAGATCTAGTTCTTGGAGCTAAAGGAATCGAAGGTGATGAGGAGAAAGCAAGAGCAGTTCAATGATTAGCCATGATGATAATGAATAACCGAGCAGACTCAAAGGGCTGAATGGACTACTCCTGCTTCTATTTTCTTCTACACTTCTAAGAAAGGTTAGCTCGATCTCCTTTAAAGTTTAGAAGAGCGAAAGGCCTCCTCATTGAGACATATGACATCCCAAGGGGACTGGGTACTGGGAGGTTGTTGTGTCCAAGGGGGAAGAGTCATAGAATCATAGAGATGTACAGCATGGAAACATACCCTTTGGCCCAACTCATCCATGTTGACCGGATATCCCAACCTAATTTAGTCCCATTTTTCAGCACTTGGCCCATATCCCTCCAAACCCTTCCTATTCATATACCTATCCAGATACCTTTTAAAAGTTGTAATTATACCAGCCTCCACCACTTCCTCTGTCAGCTCATTCCATACACACAACACCCTCTGCGTGAAAAAGTTGCCTCATAGGTCCCTTATAAATTTTTCCCCTCTCACCCTAAACCTATTCTCTCTAGGTCTGGACTCCCCCACCCCAGGTAAAAGACCTTGTCTATTTACCATGTCCATGCCCCTCATGATTTTGTAAACCTCTATAAGGTCACCCCTCAGCCTCCAACATTCCAGAGAAAACAGTCCCAGCCTGTTCAGCCTCTCCCTATTGCTCAAACCCTCTAACATCCTTGTAAATCTTTTCTGAACCCTTTCAGATGAGGAGGAATTTCTTCTAACAGAGGGTTGTGAGCCGCAACATGACCTCCCAACTCCTGTACTCAATACTCTGACCAATAAAGGTAGACATACCAAACACCTTCTTCACTATCCTATCTACCTACAACTCCACTTTCAAGGAGCTACGAACCTGCACTCCAAGGTCTCTTTGTTCAGCAACACTGCCTAGAACCTCACCATTAAGTGCACAGGTCCTGCTCGGATTTGCCTTTCCAATAATGCAGTACCTCACATTTATCTAAATTAAACTCTACCTGCCACTCCTCAGCCCATTGGCCCATCTGATCAAGATCCTGTTGTACTCTGAGGTAACCTCCTTCACTGTCCACTACACCTCCAATTTTGATGTCATTGCAAACTTACTAGCTACACCTGCTATGTTCACATCCAAGTCATTTATGTAAATGGCAAAAAGCAGTGGATCTTAAACCAGGAGACATAATTTAAAGTTAAGAGCTCTTTCTTTGTAGTCATAGAAGAAGAGATCATTTTCTTCTCTCAAAGTGTAATCAGGATGCGGAATTCTTTGCCCCAGAGCCGAGTGGAGACTGGGTCATTTCAAAGCTGAGTTGGATTGGCAAGTGCTATAGACCAGACCAAACCCCCTTCAAATATAACAGCGAGAGAACCTGGACCTGAACTTTTATCTTATTTAAAGGTAAGTGTAAGGTGATGTGTTCCAGATGTAATTCAATTCATTAATGCTGCACGGCTTTAAGCAAAAGGCAGTTTATTCTTACCCTACAGTTAAAATACAAACAAAAGAAAGAAGAATTGGTGTAACTTTAACTCTATTGGCAAACTTAACATAATAATAGATTATTTAACAGCAAAGCTGAATTGAATTGAATGATTCATTCTTGTCCCTTGTATCTTACAGTGAAGAATACAGTAAAATACAGTGAAAAGCTACATTTAACTGTTTTTGCCACAATTCAGAGCCATTTTGAATAGTTTAAGATTAAAAAGATATAACTGAAAGAGAGTCTATCTTTGTTCCTAATTCAAAGCCAAAAGAACTGTGGATGCTGTAAACCAGAAACAAAGCAGTTCTAAGGAAGGGTCCCCAGACCCAAAACACTAACTCTGATTTCTCTCCACAGATGTTGCCAGACCTGCTGAGCTTTTCCAGCAATTTCTGCTTTTGTTCTAATCTTTGTTCCTTGCAATCTCCACCATGAGTCCTAAGCTGACCTAGAAACAGCACCTGCACTGTGTCCCCTCCTCCACTGCCTCGCTGTGCCTGTGCTGGACCCACCAACGTAGGAGTTGTTCCTCTTTCTGCGCCAACTCTTCACCGCTGAGCCCACCACATCAACACCAGGTCCCATGCGGAACCCACATTTGCCCCGCAACCGGGAGTCCCCACCACCGTCACCGTGCTGGTAACCAGGACTCTCTGGTTTCAGGACTAAAGCAACCAGGATTCTCTACCACTGCCACCTCACTGATAACCAGGACTCCCTGGCTCCGAGCCTACTGCCACTAGGAGTACCTGGTTCCACTGTCAGGCCACCTCTGCCAACTCACCAACAGGCCCTCTCCGGCCACCCTCCTCTGAGCTGTCACCTTGCCGGCACCGCCATCTTGAAAAGTCCACCTTATCTAATCGCTGGAGGAGTTTTGCCGTTGCCGGCCCTGAACGCCAAGTAGAGTCCATGCTGCCGCACGATCAATCACTGAGTGGAGCCACGTCAGCTGCCACCTCCGACCACCAAGAATCTGCCGTGCTGATGCTGCCCATTAGCCCACTGCAAAAGGCTTTAAAGAAAAGCGAACTAAGAAACAAAATAAAAATTAAAGTAAAAGAGGAGAAGCAAAAAGAAAAAAGAAAGAAAGAAAGTAAATGGAGTGGATGAGCCCTGAGCTCTAGAGCCTACATGCAGCCTGCTACTCTGCCACCATCTTGAATTTCTAACAGCAACTAAACAGTAACTGTTACAGTATAGCACACCCTTGGCAATGGCAAATTCAGTAAAATAGACTGTTTCACATGCTATGTTTCTCCAGTCCAGGAGAAAAGGCCACCGAGAAAAAATTCTGGCAGGGAGAGAAAACTTGAGCCCTTTGATATAGCTGTGAGCTTCTACAACTAACTTCAAAACCCCTATAGCTACTGAATGTTAAACTAATGCCTGACTCCAACCCCCACCCCCCCCCCCCCCCCATTCATGCTGCTTTTATTGTTCCACCTTTGAAAAAAAAAATCCAGGGCCTCATAAGCTGTTTAGTAACTTTGAAGATCGGCACCTATGGCTCAGAACCTCTTTAAAAAAAAACCCAGGACAAAATACTCCTCTTAAATCAATAGTATCATCACAGAAGGAAGCTGACTAAAAAGTCATGATAGTCCACTCCTCTACAAGTGGTTGTAATTATAGCCTAAGGGCCACTTATGGGGTGGCAATGGCCTAGTCATATTGTTGCTGGACTGTCAATCCAGCAACCCAGATAATGTTCTGGGGACCTGGGTTTGAAACCCACCACGGTAGATGGTGGAATTTGAATTCAGCTTTAAAAAAAATCTGGAAGTAAGAGTCTAATGATGTCCATGAATCCAATGTTGATTGATGTAAAAACCCATTTGGTTCACTAATGTCCTTTAGGGTAGGAAACTGCCATCCTTACCTGGTCTGGTCTACATAATACTCCAGACCCACAACAATGTGGTTGACTCTCAAGTGCCCTCTGGGCAATTAGGGATGGGCAATAAATGCTGGCCGAGACAGCGACACCCTCATCCTGTAAATGAATAAAACAAAGTGAGGTTAAGAAGCAGGTGACCTCAGGTTTTGAACACACGGCATTGCAAACCATCCCTCCATGATCAACTCCCAAAGGGTACAGGTAGACAGGAAAGCGAAGACCACAGACACATCAGATTAGTGAATGGAGGAGCAGGTTTGATGGACCGAATGGCCTATTGCTAAATCTTACAGATCCAAACAATGATGCCACTTCAACAAAAGCATTGACTGTAAGGCGCACCTGAGATCATGGAAGATACTCGATAAATGCAAACATTCTCTTCCTTTCACGTCAATCCCTGATCAGCATCTTTTCCTTGGTAAACCTTTAGAACAGTTGGATTGATTTCAAGATGCTACATGCCTTAATCTTCCAAAGTATTTGTTTTTTGGTTCCAAGGATTCAACCACAACATTTCACAACACTCTTGATAAATAGCTCACTGCTTGACTGTTGCTCGAGTTATGTTGTTAACCTTACTTTTTGAGATTGCTTCCTCTCCTGTCCTAAAGCCAGGATACGTGCACTCCTGAATTCGTGGGAACCTGCCTCACCCTCCAACTCCCTCATTAACCCTTTACTCATCTTGCTTAAGCTTGGGTGGTAAATAGCAGGTTATTTTGAATGTTGGTATCTCAACCTGACCTGCTCATGTCCTTAGCCAGTGACTGAGTATAAGAAAGAGATGGATAAATCTTTAGATATTAAAGACACTGAGCGTATAGAGAGCAGTGTTCAGATAAAGGATCACCCATGAGTGTGTTGAATAATGGAGCAGGCTTGAAGCCCTACGCTTAATCCTAATTTCTTTGTTTCTGGAAATAGATATAAGATGGGTCACTGGATCTTGCTTCCTCAGTCCATCAGGGAAGCTCTCCACAACTGATGCCTCAATCTGCAAACAGGACTGAGACCAAATGTAGGATGTTCTTGGTTTATTGTTCCCTTTTCATTCTCAGTCAGTGGACCAAGCAATGCTATTGCTCCTGCTGGTGGGAACTTGGCACCTGTCTATGTTGTTGAGACAGTGAGCATCTTTGTAACTCTTTAATACAACTGGATGTTTCTGGGTGGGAAACCTGGTAAATCAACATTTTTTCAGGGAAGCTTCCAACATTCTGCTCTCCATAAACTTGAATGCATCCAAAACTCCGCTGTCCACAGCCTGACTTTAGACCAGATTTGAATGTTAAAATCGTCACCCTGTTTATCAAATTGTTCCATGCCCACTCCTTCCCCAGACTTTCGAACCTCATTGTGACCTACTTCTGTGGGGGAACCTGTGATATAGTGACAATATCACTGGAAAAATAATCCAGAGCCCCAGTCTAATGTTTTGGGTAGTTTGGTGGTGCAGACTCAATGGGCTGAATTACCTCTTCCATACTCAGTGATTCCCCGAGATCTCTGTGCATCTTCAAGATTTGGAGACACCGGTGTTGGACTGGGGTGTACAAAGTTAAAAGTCACACAACACCAGGTTATAGTCCAACAGGTTTATTTGGAAGCAGTAGCTCTCGGAGCTCCTCCACAACCACCTGATGAAGGAGCAGCTAGTGCTTCCAGATAAACCTGTTGGATTATAACCTGGTGTTGTGTGATTTTTAACTTTGTACACCTTCAATTTTGACTCTTGAGCATCTCTGATTTGTATTACTCGGTTATGTTCTTTTAGACGCTAACATAATAACAGAAGGATGAGTGAAATAATAGTTTTGATTCTTTCCTCAAGGATAATGAGATATACAGGTAATGTTCAACGTAAATAAATGTAGTACATCAGAAACAAACAACAGAAATTGCTGGAGAAACTCAGCAGGCCTGTCAGCACCTGTGGAAAGAGGAACACAGTCAACGTTTCTGAAGACTGGTCACTGGACTTGAAACTTTAACTCTACTTTCTCTCCAAAGATGCTGACAGACCTGCTGAGTTTCCCCAGCAAATTCTGCCTTTGTTTCAATTTTCCAGCATCCACAGTTCTTTGTTTTATTACAGTATATCAGACTTCTATGACTGCTACTAAAGTCGTGGGTCTCAATGTTCAATGCTTAACAATAGTGGAAGATATGCCCCTTAAAACTACACATGCATCACATCAGAATATCCCCCTTTCTTTGTAAACAAAATGCTTACTCTTAAAGAACCAGTTAGTTACATTACAGCAAAACATCAGGCTGAACTTTAATAAAAATTGGCTAAATGTTAATTTCAGGGCAAGTTTCTGTCCATGAATTCCAGTGAATTACCTCCGCTGCTCACCTGGTTATGTATGTACCACATCTCCAAGCCAATGGTCTCGTTCCAGCTTGTGCCTATCAGTGATGACAGTATGAGCCACCACCTGAACCTGCCAGGATTTTGCTCCACTCTGCCAGGTTTACAGCACTGGGTCAAACACCACCAGCTCGGAAGTGCCAGTCACAGCACATTGCTGCACAATTCTGAAGGACATGACAGAGAATTGGAAGTTGGCAGCACCTACCACCCACTCCCCTCACGCACTCCACTCCTTCACTGATGGGAACCATGAAACCCTGATGGTGGTCAGGACCAATGAGAGGTGACTATAGCGCCAACTGCTGCACACTGGTCAAAGCGCTCGCTACCTGGAATACCTGGCAATGTCACAACTCTGCTGCCCTCTTCTTTCTGCCACTCTCACTCTATCCCTGTGACTGTATTCACCACCCACCCACACCCATGCTCTACCACTCTCACTACTGCAGGCAGCATCTTCCCTCGCTTTTGGGATGGCATGATGGGTCAGTGGTTGTCACTGCTGCCTCACAGTGCCAGGACACAGGTTCGATTCCAGCTTCAGGCGACTGTCTGTTTGGAGTTTGCACATTTTTCCAGTGTCTGTGTGGGTTTCCTCCCCACAGTCCAAAATGTGCAGGTTTTGGTGGATTGGTCATGGGAAATGGGTGGTTACAGCAATGGAGTGGATCTGGGTGGGCGGCTTTTTGGGGTGGTCTGCTTCCACACTGTAAGGGTTCTACAATTTTCTATGATGATTTTCCACTCATCCTCACCCACCTCACCCCCCAGTATCACCCCTCTCCTGGATTGCTAAACAAGCCCTGCATGCCCTCTGCATTTCCTACTCACTCACTCGGAACACCTCAGTATCTTTCCTCCAATAACACTGACAGCTGTGTCACTCAATCCCTCCCTTCCTCATATTCCAGGAGAAAACATTCCATAGTATCACAAAGAGGGTGAAGACAGGAGGTGGGGTGCCTGACACGTGTCACATCACACCCTAAAGGGTGAGAATCCTTGCCCTTAGGACCTGGTGATGCCGAGACTGGCAACTCAGTAAGATTCACTGTCAAGTGCCCATGCTTTTCTCATGTTATTACCACTGCAAAAATCCTCTGAACATGTCCAAAATTTGATCCTTACTTCACAACTTATTCCTTCCCATGTTGCCTGCAGACACTGGTGTCATCTGCACAGTTACCAACCTGAGGGGAACAGCCCATGCACTGAACAGCACCTCCTCCAGTAGATCTTACATAGTGCCTTATAGCCAATGAAATATTCACAATGAAGTGGGCAGATGATGGTCCAGTGGTATTATCTCCAGACTATTAGTCCAGAGACACAGCTAATGCAGTAGGATACCTTGCTTCTAATCCTACCATAGTGGAATGCGAATCCAATAAAAATCTAGAATTAAAATTCTAACAATGACCATAGGGCGGCACGGTGGCTCAGTGGTTAGCACTGCTGCCTCACAGCACCAGGGTCCCAGGTTCGATCCAGGCCTTGAACGACTGTCTGTGTGGAGTTTGCACATTCACCCCGTGTCTGCGTGGGTTTCCTCCGGGCACTCTGGTTTCCTCCCACAGTCCAAAAGGTGTGCAGGTCATGTGAATTGGCCAGGCTAAATTGCCCATCGTATTAGGTGCATCAGTCAGAGGGAAAGGGGTCTGGGTGGGTTACTCTTCGGAGAGTCGAAAGGCCTGTTTCCACACTGTGGGGAATCTAATCATAAAATAATTATCAGGAAAAGCCAATCTGGTTCACTCATAGAAGTGCACAGTACAACAAAGATTTTTTGGCCTATACCACCAACTATATGCAACTATCTGTTCCAGACCCATAGCCTTGAATATTATGACACTTCAAATGCTCATCTAAATACTTTTTTAAAGTTTGTGAGGTTTCCAGCTATTCCCCCAAACTCTGAGTGAAAACATTTTTCCTCAAATCCCTTTAAGCGGCAACATTTCACTTTAAAAGTTTGCCCCCTTGTTATTGACCGTTTGACCAACGGGAACAGCTTGTTTCTTGTGTCTCTGTCCTTGCCCCTCATAATCTAATACACCTCCATCAAGTAACATTTGCCCCACACAAGTACCAGGCAATGACCGTCTCAGAAAAAAACACAATCTATCCACCGTCCCTTAAAATTCCATGGTGTTACCATCACTGAATCACCCACTACCAACATTCTGAGGGTTACCATTGACCAGAAAGTCAACTGGACTCACCACATTAACACAGTGGCTATAAATTTCAGGTCAGTAGTGAGTGGTGAGTAACTCACCTCCTTTCTCCCCAGAGTCTGTCACCATATCTCATAAAGTTGATTGAGTTTTTTGAGGTACAACCAAAAAGATTAATGAGGATAGAGCAGCAGACATTGTCTTCATGGGCCTTAGACATGGTTCTGTATAGTAGAGTAATTAGTATAGATAGACTGCATGGGATTCAGGGAGAGCTTGTCAATTGGATACAAAATTGGCTTGATGGTAGGTAACAAAACTGGTGGTGGAGAGTTGTTTTTCGGACTGGAGGCCTGTGACCAGTGGTGTTCCACAGGGATCGATGCAGAGTCCACTTTTGTTTGTTATTTTTTGAAACAATTTGGATAAGAATTTAGGAGGCATGGTTAGTAAGTTTGCAGATGACCCCATAATTCTTGGTCGTATAGTCAACAATGAAGAAGGGTTATCTAAGATTACAGCGATCTCGATCAATTGGCCAATGGGCTGAGGAGCGGCAGATAGAGTTTAATTTGGGTAAATGTGAGATATCGCATTTTGGTAAAACGAACAAGGGCAGGACTTATATAGTTAATGGTAGGGCCCTGTGTAGTGTAGTAGAACATAGAAACTCAGTGGTTCAGGTACATAATACTTTGAAAGTTGTATCACAGGTAGACAGGTTGGTCGAGAAGGCTTTTAGCACACTTACCTTCAGAGCATGAAGTATAGGAGATGGGATGTCATGTTGAGGCTAGGAGAAAGTGAGATTAGAGTCGAGAGTGTGGCGCTGGAAAAGCACAGCAAGTCAAGCAACATCCGAGAAGCAGGAGAATCAATGCTTCAAAATCAACATTTCGAGCATAAGCCTTTAATCAGGAATGAGGCTTGTGAGCTGGGGACTGAGAGATAAATGGGAGGGGTTGGGGTTGGGGGAAAGGTAGCTGAGAAAGTGATAGATAGATGGAGGTGGGGGTTATGGTGATAGGTCAGAGAGGAGAGTGGAGCAGATAGACGGGAAAGGTAATGAACAGGTCAGGGGGGCAGTGCCAAGTTGGAGGCTTGGGACTGGAGACAAGCCAGGGAACTATAGACCGGTGAGCCTGACCTCAGTGGTGGGTAAGTTGTTGGAGGGAATCCTGAGGGGCAGGATGTACATGTACTTGGAAAGGCAAGGACCGATTAGGGATAGTCAACATGGCTTTGTGCATGGGAAATCGTGTCTCACAAACTTGATTGAGTTTTTTGAAGAAGTAACAAAGAAGATTCATGAGAGCAGAGCAGTAGATGTGATCTATATGGACTTCAGTAAGGTGTTCGACAAGGTTCCCCATGGGAGACTGGTTAGCAAGATTAGATCTCATGGAATACAGGGAGAACTAGCCATTTGGATACAGAACTGATTCAAAGGTAGAAGACAGAGGGTGGTGGTGTAGGGTTGTTTTTCAGACTGGAGGCCTGTGACCAGTGGAGTGCCACAAGGATCAGTGCTGGGTCCTCTACTTTTTGTCATTTACATAAATGATTTGGATGCAAGCATAAGAGGTACAGTTAGTAAATTTGCAGATGACACCAAACTTGGAGGTGTAGTGGACAGCGAAGAGGGTTACCTCAGCTTACAACAGGATCTGGACCAGATGGGCCAATGGGCTGAGAAGTGGCAGATGGAGTTTAATTCAGATAAATGCGAGGTGCTGTATTTTGGGAAAGCAAATCTTAGCAAGACTTATACACTTAATGTTAAGGTCCTGGGGAGTGTTGCTGAACAAAGAGACCTTGGAGTTCATAGCTCCCTGAAAGTGGAGTCGCAGGTAGATAGGATAGGAAAGCGTTTGGTATGCTTTCCTTTATTGGTCAGAGTATTGAGTACAGGAGTTGGGAGGTCATGTTGTGGCTGTACAGGACATTGGTTAGGCCACTGTTGGAATATTGCATGCAATTCTGGTCTCCTTCCTATCGGAAAGATGTTGTGAAACTTGAAAGGGTTCAGAAAAGATTTACAAGGATGTTGCCAGAGTTGGAGGATTTGAGCTATAGGGAGAGGCTGAACAGGCTGGCACTGTTTTCCCTGGAGCATCGGAGGCTGAGAGGTGACCTTATCGAGGTTTACAAAATTATGAGGGGCATGGATAGGATAAATAGACAAAGTCTTTTCCCTGGGGTCGGGGACTCCAGAACTAGAGGGCATAGGTTTAGGGTGAGAGAGGAAAGACCTTTTCACGCAGAGGGTGGTACGTGTATGGAATGAGCTGCCAGAGGAAGTGGTGGAGGCTGGTACAATTGCAACATTTAAGAGGCATTTGGATGGGTATATGAATAGGAATGGTTTGGAGAGATATGGGCCGGGTGCTGGCAGGTGGGACTAAATTGGGTTGGGATATCTGGTCGGCATGGACAGGTTGGACCGAAGGGTCTGTTTCCGTGTTGTACATCTTAATGACTCTATGACTGGAATGATGTGTGCAACCACACGGGATTAATGAGGATTTTAACAGTTTCCTCACATCCCCTCCTCCCACATTATCCAAATCCCAAGCTTCCAACCTGTCCATCACCTTTCCCATGTGTCCCACTACATCAGGGAGACAGGACGCCTAGATGTGGATCGTTTCAGAGAACATCTCTGGAACATCCGCAGCAACCAACCCCACCGCCTTGTGGCTGAACACTTCAATTCTCCTTCCCACTCCACCGAGGATATGCAGGTGCTGGGCCTTCTCCATTGCCAAACCATTACCACCAGACACCTGGAGGAAGAATGTCTCATTCTGCCTTGGGACCCTGCAACCACATGGGATCAATATGGATTTCAATAGTTTCCTCATTTCCCCTCCCCCCACATTATCCCTGTCCCAAGCCTCCAACTCAGCACAGCCGTCCTGACCTGTCCATCACCTTTCCCATCTACTGTATCCACTCCACCCTCCTCTTCGACATATCACCTTCTCCCTCACCTTCATCCGCCTATCGCTGTCTCAGCTACCTTCCCCACCAGCCCCACCCCCCTCCCATTTATCTCTCAGCCTCCAGCCCACAAACCTCTTTCCTGATGAAGGGCTTATGCCCAAAACTTCGATTCTCCTGTTCCTCGGATGCTGCTTGACCTGCTGTGCTTTTCCAACACCACACTCTCAACTGTCATGTTGAGATTGTACAGGATGTCAGTGAGGCCTCTTTCAGAATACTGGTCACAGTCTGGTCACCCTGCCTTAAACAGATCTTATTAAGTTGGAGATGGTTCTGATAAAGATTACCCAGGATTTTGCTGGGAATGGACAGTTCGAGTAAGAAGAGGATTCTGGGTAATCCAAGATGGTGGACAGGAATATAAGAGCTGCTCCTTTTTTTGAGGTGTTTTTAGAGTTGGAGCTGATTTCCTCAAATTATTGGAGTAGTGATTACTAATTTATAAGCTGTTGCATTGTTTTGTAAATTTGGGGAAAAGAAATCAAGGCAATGGGCACATGAAAAAGGAGGAAGAGAGTTAAAGGCAGTGACCACATGGGGAGTGATTCAAACAGAGAAAGAAACCAAGACTGCTGTCTGACCCAGCAGTGAATCTGCACAGCTGCAGCCTTTGCTATTTAGTTTAATGTCTTGCTGACCATCGGAGTACATTAGGAGTTGGAAGATCATGTTGCAATTGTACAGGATATTGGTTAGGCTACTTTTGGAATACTGCATTTAATTCTGGTCTCCCTGCTATGGGCAAGATATTATGAAACTTTAAAGGTTTCACAAAGGAATTACAAGGGTGTCACCAGGGTTGGAGGATTTGAGCTATAGGGAGAGGCTGAACAGGCTGGGGCTGTTTTCCCTGGAGCATCAGAGGCTAAGGGGTTACCATATAGAGGTTTATTAAAATCATGAGGGGCATGGGTAGGGTAAATTGACAAAGTCTTTTCCCTGGGGTAGGGGATTCCAAAACTAGAAGGTATAGGTTTAAGGTGAGAGGAGAAAGATTTAAAAAGGACCTAAGGAGTAACTTTTTCATACAGAGGGTGGTGTGTGCATGGAATGAGCTGTCAAAGGAATTGGTGGAGGTTAGTACAATTACTGTATTTAAAAGTTATCTAGATTGGTATATAAATAGGAAGGTTTAGAGGTTTATGGGCCAAATGCTGGAACATGGGATTAGATGTATTTAGGATATCCAATTGACATGGAAGATTTGGTCTGAAGGGTCTGTTTCTGTGCAGTATGACTCTATGACTCTATCCACAAGGCACAAGTCAGGAGTGTGATGGAATACTCCCCACTTGCCTGAATGGGTGCAGCTCCAACAACACTCAAGAAGTTTAAAACCATCCAGGACAAAGCAACCCACTTGGTTGGCACTAAATCTACATGCATCCACTCTCTCCACAGCTCAGTAGTACCAGATCTACAAGATGCACTGCACTCACCAAAGATTCTTAGATAGCACCTTCCAAACTCACAGCCACTTCCATCTAGAAGGCTAGGACAGCAGATACATGGAAATACCACTACCTACAAGTTCTCCTCCAAGCCACCCACCTTGGAAATATATCGCTATTATAGAGAATAGCAGTCTATGTGTATATCACAGCGGACAGTAGCCCTTCTGTACATTATATAGTCGTCCCTCTATATTGTAGAGAATAAGAGTCCCAGTGTATATTATTGACAGCCCTGTGTATGTTATAGAGAATATCAGCTTTTTTGTACATTATGCAGAACAGCAGTACTTATGTATATTGTAGAAAGTAGCAGTCCATGCATGTACTATAGGGAATAGTAACTCTTATGTAAATTATGGAGAATAGGCATTCCTGTGTATATTGTAGAGGATAGCAAACCTTGGGCATATTGTACAGAATAATAGTCCCTGTGTATATTATACTAAATAGCAGTCCCTGTGCATGATATAGGGAATAGTAGTACTTGTGTATATTGTAGAGAATAGCAGTCTATGTGTATATCACAGAGAACAGTAGCCCTGTGAATATTATTATAAAGAGTAGTCCCTGTATATATTATTGGGAATAGCAGCCCCTGTGTATAGTATAGAGAACAGTAACCACAATCTGTAATACAATGAACAACAGCCATTGAATATATTGATTTTTAACCTTTGTTCACAACAGAGGGGGAAACTGAAGATGTGGATGTGCAGTATGATGATACATTTTTCACTATTTTGTAACAAAATGCACATGACAATAAATAAATCAAGCAAACAATTTGAATTTGCAATAACCAGGGTATAAACCAATTTTTAGAACAGCCACCTTGAGAGAGATTGCAAAAACCTCAAGGAGTGACTGCTGACCAAAGTACTCTCGAATTCGCTGACATGAATCAAAAGCTCTAGGAAACGGCGAAAGTTTCAACAGGAAGGAAATGAGACACCAAGTGTGGGGTCAAGCATGGTGTAAGGCTTGCTTACAGCTGTTGTTAGTTCCCGTAAGAGATGATCTAATAACACATCATTCACTTTGTGACCATTGTTCTGTCATCTTAGTCTAAAGACAATGTCAAGAGCTGTCTGGAGATCACACAACACCAGGTTATAGTCAAACAGGTTTATTTGGGAGCACTAGATTTCAGAGCGCTGCTTCTTCATTAGGTGGTTGTGGAGTTTAAGATCATAAGACATAGAATTTATAGCAAATGTTTACAGTGTGATATAACTGAAATTATAGATTGAAAAAGACCTGGGTTGTTTGTTAAGTCTCTCTTCTTTTAGAACGACGATGTTGGTTTCAGTTCTTTCATATTGTAAATCCAAGAACCTTTTAAAAAGTTACATTCTCAAATGAACTTTAACGATTGGTGCCATGTCAGCCCAGATAATGCATTGAAGGTGTGAGGTGCCCTGTGTTGCTGTCTGTACTCCAAATGTTCAGACTGATTCTGATCTAAAAAAGAGATTTACAGAATCTTACATAGATTCATGCAGTTTTTGAGCAAAATAAAATGCAATTCTGCAAGTACAAATGCACCCCATAAACTTATATGTGTGTGTGCACGCATGCATATAGATGCGTGTGTGCGGGCTTGTCGGGGGGGTATGTGTGACTGTGAGAGAGTCCACATTATGTGTATGTATGTGAGTGTAAAGCGTTATAAGTCTGTGAGAGGGTGCGTGTGTGGGTGTGAGTTTGCGAGTGTATGAGTGAGTGTATGAGAGAGCTTGTGTATGAAAGAGGGTCTGCGTGAGTGTATGGGTCTGTAGGAGTGTTTGTGTGTGTGTCTGTGTATGTGCGTGTGTCTGTCTGTTTGTCTGACTGTCTGTGTGTATCTGTGTATTGTTTTGCCTGTGTGTGTGTAATGCAAGTGGGGTCACCTGTAGTGTGACATGAACCCAAAGTCCCGTTTGAGGCCATCCCCATGGGTATTGAAGTTGGCTATCAGCCTCTGCTCGGCCACTTTGCATCGTTGCCTATTCCGAAGTCCGCCTTGGAGGATGGGCATCCTAAGGTCCAAGGGTGAATGTCCCTGACTGCTGAAGTGTTCTCCGACGGGGAAGGGACACTCCTGTCTGTCGATAGTTGTGTGGTGTCCACTCATCCGTTGCCATAGCTTCTGCTCGGTCTCACCTATGTACCATGCCTCAGGGTATCCTTGCCTAAGTATGAGATAGACAACGTTGGCCGAGTCACATGAGTACCTGCCGTGTACATGGTGGGTGGTGTACCCACATGTAATGGTGGTAACCATGTCAACCCTGTGACATGTCTTGCTGCGTCTACTGTGACAAGATTGTATGGTGTTGACCTGAAAGCCGGGCAGTTCACTGCAAACAATTATCTGTTTAAGGTTTGGTGGTTATTTAAATGCTGAGAAGTGGGAGCATAGGGAAGGTCTTGGCGAGGTGCTCATCCTCATTGATAATGTGTTTCAGGCTGCAAAAAGCATGGTGAATTGGAACCTTGGGTCCATGTCACACTACAGGTGACCCCACTGCACTACACACAGACAGACACACACACACAAACAGCACACACATAAACAGACATACACACACAGACACTCCTAGAGTCACACACAGACACACACACAGACACACGTAGTCACACACACAGCACACACATAGACAGACAGACACACAGACACTCCTAGAGACACACACACACTCCTACAGACCCATACACTCACAGACCCTCTCTCATACACAAGCTCTCTCTTATTGGCTACACATACACTTGCACACTCACACCCACACACACCCTCTCACAGGCTTATACCCCTTTACACTCACACACATTCACACACTCTCTCACAGACATTCATACCCCTACCCCTGGCACCCCGTACACACACACCCACATGCACACACACACACACACATATATAAGTTTGTGGGGTGAATTTGTACTTGCAGAATTACATTTTATTTTGCTCAAAAATTACACAAATCTATGTAAGGTTCTGTAAATCCCTTTTTTAGGAATAGAATCAGTATGAACATGGGCGCACAGACAGCCTCACACAGGGCACCTCACACCTTCAATGCATTATCTGGGCCGACATGGCACCTAGTATTAAAGTTCACTTGAGAATGCAACTTTTACAAAAGTTCTTGGATTTACCTATGAAAGAAGTGAAAGCAACATGGTCATTCTAAAAGATGAGAGACAACAAACAATCCATTTCTTTTTCAATATAAAATTTCAGTTACATCACATCTTAAACCTTTGCTATAAATTCTGTGTCTTACTATCTTATTCTCCACAACCACCTGATGAAGGAGCAGTGCTCCGAAAGCTAGTGCTTCCAAATAAACCTGTTGGACTATAACTTGGTTTTGTGTGATTATTAACTTTGTACATCCCAGTCCAACACCGGCATCTCCAAATCATATCTGGAGATTGAATTTATCTAGCACCTTACATGCCTTCAGAATGTTGCAAAGTTCCTAGCAGCCAATGAAGTATTGTTAGCAACATAGTCACTAATTAATGCAGGAAACTAGGCTGTCAATTTGAGCACAGCAAGCTTCCGCAAACAAAAAAACAAGCTAATGATCAGATAACCTGTTTCATTTGGAGGCATAAATACTGGTTAGGATATCAGGGAGATTCCGTCTGCAACTCTTTGAAATAGTGATATAGGATTTCTTACATTGCCAAATGGCAGTCATGATTTGGTGATGCTAGTGTTGGACTTGGGTGTGCAAAATTAAAAATCACACAACACCAGGTTATAGTCCAACAGGTTTAATTGGAAGCACTAGCTTTCGGAGCGACGCTCCTTCATCAGATGGTTGTGGAGGACACAATTGTAATACACAGAATTTATAGCAAGAGTTTACAGTGTGATATAACTGAAATTATACATTGAAAACTACCTTCATTGTTTGTTAAGTTAGAATGACCATGTTAGTTTCACTTCTTTCATATGTAAATCACAAAACTTTTTTTAACAGTTACATTCTCAGGTTAACTTTAACAATTGGTGTCAGCCCAGATATTGTGTTGAAGGTGTTAGCCCCCTGTGTGCTGTTGTCTGTGCCATACTGTTTAGACTGATTCGAATCTAAAAAAATGAGTTAACAGAGTCTTACATGGATTCATGCAGTTTTTGAGCAAAGTACAATGTAACTCTGCAAGTACAAATTCACCCCACAATTGTGTGTGTGTGTGTGTGTCTGGGGTGGGGGTTTGTGAGTGTCTGTGAGAGAGAGTGGATATGTGTGTGTGTGTGCGTGTAAAGGGGTCTAAGTCTGTGAGAGGGTGCATGTGTATTATCGCTATACTATTATTCTAGAAGCACAACTACTGTTCCGAGGATCTGCGTTTGAATCCTGTAATGGCAGATGATGGAATTTAAGTTCAATAAAATTTCTGGAATTAAGAGTCTAGCGATGACCATAAAACCATTGTCCTAAATATCAATCTGGTTCACTGATGTCCTTTAGGGAAGGAAATCCGTCGTCCTTATCTGGTCTGACCTAAATGAATCCAGATCCACAGCAATGTGGTTGACTCTCAACTGCCCTCTGAAATGGCCATGCAAGCCACTCGGTTCTGTCAGTCATTATGAAGTCACAACAAAGAAATGAAACCAGACGGACCACCTGGTATCAACCTAGGCACCGGAAAAGGCAACGGCAGAAACAGCCCTGTCGACCCGCAAAGTCCTCCTCATAACATCTGAGGCCTAGTGCCAACATTGGGAGAGCTGTCTCACAGACTGGTCTCAATCACACTCATGGAATAACACCTTATAGACAATGTCCCAGACCCTACCATTACCATCCCTGGATATGTCCTGGGAGTCCTCAACATTGACTCTGGACTCCATGATGTTGCATGTGCAAGGAAACCTCCTGCTGATTGCCAAGTACCATCCTCCCGCAGCTGATGAATCAGTATTCCTCCTTGTTGAACAGCACTTGGATGAAGCACTGAGAGTGACAAGGACACAAAATGTTCTCTGAGTGGTTGATTTCAATGTCCACCACCAAGAGTGGTTCGGCAGCAGAACTACTGCTCAGTCCTAAAGGACATAGCTGCTAGACTGGGTCTGCGGCAGGTGGTGAGGGAACCAATAAGAGGGAAAAACATATCTGACCTGATCCTTACCAGTGTGTCAGCTGCAGATGCACATGACCATGAAAATATTGGTAAGCGTGTGCTGAATGCCCAGTTGGATTTATTAATATTTAAGGGGTCCAATTTTGGTCACGCGGCCCAGTGGAAATATTCTCTTCCTGCTGATTCTACTGAACAGCTTCAGAATATTAAAGACCTCAATTATGTCAGCACACAATCTGCACTTTTCTTAGAGAATCACAATAAATGAAGTATGGTCTGATCATGGTTTGTTGCAAACTGACCATGAGCATTCTTCTTTACTTTTTAATTTATTTTCTGTTACAGAATAAGGGTGTCACTGTTAGGGGCAGCATTGTTGCTCCATCCCTCATTGCCCATGAACTGAATAGCTTTCACAGGCCATTTCACAAGCCAGTTAAGAGTCACCCATATTGCTTTGGGTCTGGAGTCCCACTTAAGCCAGGCCAGGTAAGGATGCCAATTTCTTCCATTTAAAAGGCTTAGTGAACCAGATGGATTTTTACGAGTGCCAGCACTGAGACTTCCAGGCTTATTTTCTCAGCTGAATTAGAATTCCACCAGCTGCCACAGCAAGATTTGAACCGACTGTCAACAAGACATCTTCCTCCTCAGGAGGCTAAGGAAATTCAGCATGTCCAGAGGACTCTTGACAACTTTACAGATGCACCATTGAAAGCATTCTACTTGGATACATCACGGCTTGGTACAGTAAAAAACTACAGAGAGTTGTGAACACAACCCAGTCCATCACATAAACCATCCTTCCATCCATTAACTCCATTTATACCTCTTGCTGCCTCAGAAAGGCAGTCAACATCATCAAAGAACTACCCCCCGCACCCCGCCCCCCCATCCCGGTTATAATCTCTTACAACTCTTCCGTCAGGCAGAAGGTACAGAAACCTAACCAAATGTACCAACAGATTCAAGACCAGCTTCTTCCCTGCTGTTAATAGACTGCTGAATGGACCTCTCAAATTTCAAATCTAATCTTGATCTTGCTTGTTGTGCACCTTCTCTGCAGCCGTAACATTGTATTCCTTGCTCTGTTCTATCACCCTGAAGCACTTTGTATGGTAAAATCTGCCTGTTTTGCACACAAAGCAAAACCTTTCACTGTACTTAGGTACATGTGAAAATAATGAATCAAATCAAATCAAATCAAATCAAAAGGGCATTAGTCTAGGCAGCTGGATTACTAGCCCAGGCAGGTTAGCATGTTACCACTATGCCATAGCTGTCCCATCTGCTACTTCAATCACTGCCCTTTCAGAATTGCCCTTCTTTGGATATACTGGCCAGAAGGAGCAGCTGACTTGATCAGTGGTAGATCCACTGGCCTTCTAGCTAAGAGTTAATTGTCATTTTCAGATTCCAGGAGGAGATGGGTACTCTTGCATACTCTAAATATCATCTTCATCTCTCCACAATCTCACTCGATCAGAGAGAGAGCACCCTCTCTCCAACACTGCACCCCCCTCGCACTCCCCTCCCCAGTGCCGACCCTCCCACTGTCATCCCCACATTAAATTCCATGGGAAGTGGGATAAATGTAAAACTGACCACTGGCCACCTCTCTCCAGCTTTACACCATCGGCAACAACTAAGACCTTCCTCCCACACTTGCTCCAATATGTCCTCAGTGCCAACAAACTGGGATAGTCAGGGACATATGAGAGTGTGAGGACTGCAGATTGTGGAGATCAGAGTCGAGAATGTGGTGCTGGAAAAGCACAGCCAGTCAGGCAGCATCTGAGGAGCAGAAGAGTTGACGTTTCGGGCATAAGCCCTTCATCAGGAATATTCAGGGACATGATGGGCTGAATGTCCATTTTCTATTCTATCAACGTACTTCAAGTCAGGAATTGGTCAATAAAAGGAAGGCAGAAAGTTATGAAGTGGCTTAACAGGTGTTAGCTAACTTTCCTCTGAATCAAAAGTGGATCCTACTCCAAATGTACAAGCACAAAATTCTAATTGAGACACAAACAGGATAGTACTGATGGAGTGCTGCACTGTTGGGGTACCATCTCCCAGCATGACATGATCATCTGCTGAGGTCAAAAGAACCTGTATCAGTTCACTGAGGTACAGGGCATTCTCATTGCTGTCCTGACCAATATATCTCTCAATGACCCTTCAGTAAATAATCTAACATCACATTGCTGCTTCTGGGAGCTTGCTGTGCACAAATTAGATGCCCCATTAATCTAACATGACAACAGTGACCACATTTGATAAACAGTTAATTGTAAGCATTTTGAGGAAGCCAGCAAGTCTTTGTCCTATGGTTGTGGAAGACGTTATGTTAATGTGGGTCCTCTTTCTAAATAAAACAACAAACTGCTTTCAAGTGGCTCAGGTAGTTAACACTGCTGCCGCACAGCGCCAGGGACCCAGGTTCGATCCCAACCTCAGGGCAACTGTCTGTGTGGAGTTTACACATTCTCCACATGGTCTGTGTGGGTTTCTTCCCAAAGTAGAAAAGATTGCAGGTTAGGGTGGATTGGCCATGCTAAATTGCCTATAGTGTCCAGGGATATGCAGGCAAGGTGGCTTAGCCATGGGTAATGCAGGGATAGGATGGGTAGGATGCTCTGCAGAGGTTCAGTGTGGACTTTCTGGGCCAAAAAATGTATTTCTACATAGTGGGGATTCTATGAACCAGAAACAAAAACTAGAAATGACAGGAGAAACTGTAACAGTGAAGGAAGCCCTCAATTTCCAGCCAAACATAAATCTACCCACTCCTGCCTCAAAAATGTTCAATGATCCCACATTCAGGTATGGTTGCATCTGCAGAGAGAGAAACAGAGTTAACATTTTGAGTACAGTGTACTCTTCTTCTTCAAAAGAAGAGTCACTGGTCTTGAAACATTAAGTCTGCTTTGTCTCTCCACAGATGCTGCCAGATCTGCTGAGTTTCTCTAGAAATTTCTGTTTCAAGTCGTTTCTATATTTGTTTTTCTTAGAATCAGGGCAGGAAATTGTCCCACAGCTTCTGAAGGTCACAGATAAAAGCACAACCAAGAAAGAAAGTACTCCAAAAACTTTATGCAATATTTCCTTGTAACGTCTATGGAATAACAAGCACTGAGTGATATTAAAACTGCTGAGATACTCGCTTAGGAAGCTTACATTTCAAAGCAGAGCACAAATATTGGGAAAGTTTGAAAGTAATTTACGGAAATGTGCTCTGGACACATGCCAGAGTGGTAACAGATGGAAAATGTAACATTCAAGGTCAAGAACACATCATGAAGCATTGGAGAAATAAATCTATGCAGAGGAAGCACAATTTCAGGCCAATTGGGTAAGAAATGGGGTGAGGGATGGGGGAGGCAGGGAGCATTAGGGGATATCAGTAGGAATAATGTGCCAGTGCTAAAGTAGAAATAATTTCATTGGGAAATTCTCGAGTGTGAGAGCAAGGTACCTTGAAGTGTTATTTGTCTATTTCTGAAACAAACGTCCATTATTCTGAAGCTTTTTATCTCATAGTTATCAGGGCAATTTGCAAGAATACCAAAATAAGCAGGGAACAATATTCTCTCCTGTATGGATGGTAGGCAAAAGCTGAATCTTGTTGGGTAGGCACATTGCTATGGATAATGCACCAGTCAGATGATGGGTGAACGTTAATTGCCTTGCTTTGTTTAAATTAGATTCCCTACAGTGTGGAAACAGGCTCTTTGGCCGAACAAGTCCACACCGACCCTCCGAAGAGTAACCCACCCAGTCCCATTTCCCTTTCACTAATGTACCTAATACTAAGGGCAATTTGGCATAGCCAGTTCACCTGACCTGCATATCTTTGGACTGTGGGCAGAAACCCATGCAGACACAGGGAGAATGTCACCCAAGGCTGGAATCGAACCTGGGACCCTGGTGCTGTGAGGCAGCAGTGCTAACCACTGAGCTACCGTGCCACCTGCAGGAAAATTGACTCTGATTGATCTCTGAGGAATGAACCAATGAATGGCCATCATCCACATTGTTCGCTTGAAACGGGAAGAGTGCGTGTTCATGTTTTCTTGTGCGTGCAAATGATAAGCTTTAACATAATACATCGTATTTCAGCAATACTCAAGTTCCATGTGACCAAAACAAGTATCTGTCAATTTACAGAATTTAGAAGTAGGCATGTTTGAGCTGGAATTTCTAAAATT
Source organism: Chiloscyllium plagiosum (assembly GCF_037043375.1). Taxonomy (NCBI): domain Eukaryota; kingdom Metazoa; phylum Chordata; class Chondrichthyes; order Orectolobiformes; family Hemiscylliidae; genus Chiloscyllium; species Chiloscyllium plagiosum. The sequence goes on along the minus strand of NW_028270144.1, from coordinate 126,755,791 downwards.
CACTTACATTTTGTGGCCGTCGCTGTCTGGACCAACATTTATTGTCTTTCCCTAGTTGCCCTTGAGAAGGTGGTGGTGAGCTGTCTTCTTGAACCGCTGCTCTAGTCCGAGTGCTGTAGGCAGACCCCAATGCCCTTAGGCAGGGAGCTCCAGGATTTTTATACTGAGGGAAACCCTCAATAACCCTCAATTCCCAGCCGAACATGAATCTACCCACCATGCATCAAAAATATTCAATGACCCCCACCTCCACCACCCCCCAAGACAGAGAGTTCCAAAGTCACACAACTGTCTGAGAGAAAAACAATTATCATTGTCTCTGTCCTGGGAGGGTGACCCTTAATTGCAAAACAGCGCCCCCTGGTCCTGGGCTGACCCTCAAGAGGACACATCCTTTCCACATCCACCTTGCAAAAACAATTCACAATCTTATACAATTCAATCAAATCACATCGCACTCTCTAAACTCCAATGGAAACAGCCCAATGTGTCCAAACTTTCCTCAACAGACAGCCCGTTAATTCCAAGTATCAATGTAGTAAACCTCCTCTGAACCAGCTCCAACATACTTACAACCCTCCTTAAATAAGGAAACTAAACTGCACACCGTATTTGAGATGTGGTCTCACCAATGTCGTGTATAACTAAAGCATGACACCCTCACTTTCATGTTCAATTCCTCTTATAATAAAGGACAAGATTCCATTAATCTTATTAATCATTAGCTGAACTTGCAATCTATCTACTTGTCATTCATACAATGGAACACCAAGATCCCTCTACACAAATACAAAATATCATACATGCTGTAAATCTGAAACAAACACAGAGAATGCTGAAGAAACCCAGCAGGTCTGGCAACATGTGTGGAGAAAGGAACACAGAGATGTAGCTTTTTGTTTAACACATTTGTAGGATGAGGTCATCACTGGCTAGGCCAGCATTTATTGCCCAGAGGGCAATTAAGAGACAACCACATGGTTGTGGGTCAGAACTAACATGTAGGCCAGACCTGGCAAGGATGGTAGTTTCCTTCCCCTGAAGGATATTAGTGAATCTGATGGGTTTGTTCAACAATCAGCAATGTTTTTATAGTCATAACTAGATTTTTAATTGATTCAAATTCCATCATTTGCTGCAGCAGGATTCAAACTCCAGTCCCCAGGTCTTGGGAGTAACAGCCGAGTGATAATACCACTAGGCCATCACCTACCCTGATGGTCATAATAGCTTTGGGACTGGGAACTAAACGTTAATAAGATATGAAATTAAATAGATGGCAAGATGTGATATAGGGTTGGAAGGTATAGAATCTGTGTGGGTCTGGTTGAGGAACTGCAAAGACAAAAAAAGAGACTGATGGAAGTTATGTTCAACTCCTTGGAATAGTAGCCAGAATGTGGGGCAGAAAATAAGTCAAGTGATAGAACTGGGTATGTAAGAAAGACAGTACTACAATAATCATGGGAGACTGGGAAATTTAGGTTCCAAGAAAAGGAATTCGTGGAATGTCTACAAGATGTTTTTTTTGGAGCAGTTTATGACATAGCCCACAAGGGAACAGGCAAATCTGGATTTGGTGATGTGTAATGAGGCTAGCTTGATTAAGGAGCTTAAGGTGAAGGAGTCCCTTGGGGCAGTGACTATAACATGATAGAATTCACCCTGCAGTTTCAGAGGGAGAAGCTGGAATCAGATGTAACAGTATTACAATTGAGCAAAAGTAACTACAAAGACATGAGGAAGGAGCTGGCTGGAGTTGATCGGAAGGAAAGGCAGTGGAGCAGCAATGGTTGGAGTTTCTGGCGTTAATTTGGGAGACACAGCAGAAACTCATCCCAAGGAAGCAGAAACATGCTAAAGGGAATGCCCGAAACGTCGATTCTCCTGCTCCTTGGATGCTGCCTGACCTGCTGTGCTTTTCCAGCAACACATTTTCAGCTCTGATCTCCAGCATCTGCAGACCTCACTTTCTCCTTAAAGGGAAGATGAGGCAATTACGACCGACAAGTGAGTCAGGGACAACATAAAAGCAAAACAAAAATGTATGCAATGTGGTGAAGGAAGCCAGAGGACTGGGAAGCCTTTGAAGACTAGAAAAGACGACTAAAAATGCAATAAGGGAGGAGAAGATAAAATATGAGAGTAAGCTAGATGGAAATAGAAAATAAGATTGCAAGCTTTTTTTTAGATACGGTCAGTTCTTCTATAGCACAATGGTTGCGTTCTTAGGCATCTCCGTGTTATCGAAATATCACTCCAATGGAAACAGCCCAATCTGTCCAAACATTAGGAACAGCGCTTAAAGTGTTGGTGATGTAATAGCATTATAGCCAACATAAGTTTTAAAAGTTTGCGATGTAGAAATGGTCTCCCCAATTCGCCAATGGTGTTACAGTGGATTTGCACCGAAGGAATGTGTGTTACAGCCAAACAACACATATCTAAAAGGTAAGAGAGGGACAAAAGTGGACATTGGACTGCTGAAAAATGATGCTGGTGAAGTAGTAATGGGGAATAAAGGAATGGCAGAGGAACTGAATAGGTACTTTGCATCAGTTTTCACAGTGGAAGATACCAATGACATACCAGAACTTCAAGAGAATAGGGACCAGAGATGGGTTTAGTAGAAATCACAAAAGAGGAGGCGTTGGGAAAGATGAAAGTCTGACGGTTGATAAAATCAACAAGACTGGATAGATAACACCCCAGAGATCTGAAGGAGAGTGCTGAGGAGGTTGTGGAGGCAATGATGGTGATCTTCCTGAAATCATTGAAGTCAGGAAAGGTCTCAGAGGATGAGAAAATGGTTAACATAACACCCCTGCTTAAGAAGGAAGGGAGGTAGAAGACAGGAAACCATAGGCTGGTTAGCCTGGCTTCAGTCATTGGTAAGATTTTAGAGTCTATTATTAATGTTGAGATTGTAGAGTATTTGGAAGTGCACGGTAACATAGGGCAGAGTCAGCACAGCTTCATCAAGGGGAGGCCATGCCTGACAAATCTGCTCGAATTCTTTGAGGAGGTAACAAGCAAGTTAGACAAAGGAGAGCCAGCGGATGTGATCCATTTGGATTTCCAGAAGGCCTTTGACAAGGTGCCACACAGGAGGCTGCAAAATAAGGAAGAGCCCAATGTGTTAGGGGCAAGGTACTGGCATGGATACAGGATTGGCTGACTGGCAGAAAGCAGAGGATGAGAATAAAGAGGTCATTCTCAAGGTGACAGCCAATGACAAGTGGAGTTTCACTGGGGTCTGTGTTGATACCACAACTATTCATATTATACATTAATGATCTGGGTGAAGGAGCTGAAGGCATTGTTGATAAATTTGCAGATGACACAAAGATAGGTGGAGTGATGGTAGTATTGAGGAAAGGAGGAGGATGCTGAAGGACTAGAGCAGTGTTCAAAGAAGTGGTACATGAAATATAACGTGGGAATGTGCGAGTTATGCACTTTGATAGAGGAATAGAGGCGTAGACTATTTTCTAAATGGGGAATGGCTTTGGAATCAGAAACACAGTGACTTATGAGTTTTAGCAGGATTCTCTTAATGTTGACGTGCAAATTCAATTGTCAGTTAGTAAGGCAAATGCAATGTTAGCACTCATTTCAGGAGGGCTAGAATAAAAGAACAGGGATGTACTGCTGAGGTACTATATAATTCTGCTCAGCTCTCATTTGGAATGCCGTGAACGGGTTTGTTCCTTCTGTCTAAGGAAGGATGTGTTGCGATTGGAGTGGTTTTGAGGATGTTTGTAAAAATGATCCTGGGGGTGTAGGGCTTGTCATATGAAGCGCGGTTGAGGACTCTGCACCTGTACTCAATGGAATTTGGAAGGATATGGGGGGACTTCACTGAAACTTACAGAATACCAAGACGCCTGGATAGAGTGGACATGGAGAAGGTGTTTCCATCAGTCGGAGAGACTAGGACCCGAGGGCACAGTCTCAGAGTGAAGGGACGACCCTTTAGAACTGAGATAAGGAGCAATTTCTTCAGCCAGAGGGTGATAAATATGTGCACCTCATTACCACAGGAGACTGTGGAGGTCAAGTCATTGAATGTCTTTAAGATAGAGATTGATAGGTTCTTTATTAGGAAGGGGCTAAGGGTTAGGGAGAGGCTGAATAGGCTGGGGCTGTTTTCCCTGGAGTGTTGGAGGCTGAGGGGTAACCTTATAGAGGTTTATAAAATCATGAGCATGGATAGGGTAAATAGATAAAGTCTTTTCCCTGGGGTGATGGAGTCCAGAACTAGAGGGCAGAGGTTTAGAGTGAGAGGGGAAAGATATAAAAGGGACCTAAAGGGCACCTTTTTCAAACAAAGGGTGGTGTGCATATGGAATGAGCTGCTGGAGGAAGTGGTGGAGGCTGGTGCAATTAAAACAGTTAAAAGGCATCTGGTGAGCATATGAATAGGAAGGGTTTAGAGGGATATGGGCCAAGTGCTGATAAATGGGAATGGATTAATTTAGGATATCTAGCCAGCATGGACAAATTGGACTGAAGGGTCTGTTTCTGGACTGTACATCTCTATGACTCTCTGACTCTGTAAGGCAGGAGATTAGGGCTGAGAAGCATGTTCAAATGGCAGAGCAGAGCAGACTCAATGGGCTGAATGGCCTAATTCAGCTCTTATATCTTAAGGTCATATCGAGATTAGTGTGACTTGTCTTCAGAACATAGATTTCCCTGCAACGTAGTCATTCTCCACCTAACCACTTCACATAATCACAGAAGTCTGACAGAGCAGCATTCCTGCACCAGCTCATCAAACGAGAATCATGACTTAGTGCCAATCTCTTGCATTCCACCCCCCCATCCCTGCACACCATTTCTATCCAAATAACCATCCAATGTACTTCCTGTATGTCTCAGTTAAACCTGCACCCACCACATTTCCAGGCAGTGCATTCCAGACACTAACTACTCACTGGGTGAGAATGTTTTCTCTCATATTGCCCTTGCTTCAATGGCACATCACTTTAAATCTATGGCCTCTCAGTCTTGTTCCTTTTATGAGCAGGAATAGCTTCTCCTTAACTACTCCGGCCAGCCTCCTTAGTGGTCAGCGGTCAGCAGGAGTAGACATTAGTGAATGTGGTGCCAATCCAGTGGGCTGCTTTGTCCTGGATGGTGTCAAGCTTCTTGAGTGTTGTTGGAGCTGCCCCCATCCAGGCAAGTGGGGAGGATTCCATCACACTCCTGACTTAGGCTTTGTAGATGGTGGACAGGCTTTGGGGAGTCAGCAGGGTGAATTACTTGCAGCTGGATTTTCAGTATATATACTCATAGCCAAACTTTTCACCCTAAGGATATCCACTTTGACATTTTGGATCTTTGTTTACCAAAAAGATTCAATAAACTTTGTTTTTTTTTTAAAATGTAAGGTTTCCCAGTGCTTAAATGAGATCGACCTAGTAAATTTGCAAAATTCAAGAACTGTGTACAGGACAGAGCTTCATTGAGATTTTTGAAAATTCCTTTTGAAAATTCATTCTCAAGATGTGGGCATCACTGAGATTTGATTGCGATAAGTTGATTGAATTAAAAGTAGTGACGTATAATTGCCTAAACAACTTCAATGAATTGCAATTAATTTATTAATCATCTGCCTTGAATTTTCATACTTCAGATGGAGCCAGATTTTTCAATGATTAATATTTGCAAAACGTCGAGACACAAATGGACCTGGACCAGAGCCAAGTTTGTCAATATAAAATTCTCAGCGTTATTTTCAAATCCATCCATGCCCTTATCCATTCTTTCCTCTCTCCCTCTGATACTGTCCCAACTTTGATACAAAGGGGCTGAGGGCACAGCCTCAGAGTGAAGGGCTGATCCGTTAGAACTGAGATGAGGAGGAATTTCTTTAGCTCGAGCGTGGAGAATCTGTGGAACTCATTGCCGCAGAGGGCTGTGGAGGCCAAGTCACTGAGTGTATTTAAGACAGAGATAGCTAGGTTCTTGATTAGTAAGGGGATCAAGGATTATGGGGTGAAGGCAGGAGATTTGGGTTGAGAAACATATCAGTCATGCTCAAATGGCAGAGCTGACTCATTGCGCTGAATGGCCTAATTCTGCTCCTATACCTCATTGTCTAACTGATTGGCCTTGAGGGTCAAATACATCGAGCTGTTAAGAAACGGCTGTGTTGGTGTTGGTGTGGGCGGGTATGAGATCATAGATATTCACTACAATAAATAGAGTATTTTCTGCCCATTGTTTCTGTACCAAACCTTTGGAAAAGACACACTTATCATGTCTTCTACATGCCCATTTACCACCACCTTCCTGAGGGCAACTGAGATGATGGGGTGACAGGACATCAATGCTTCCCTCACTGATAAAGCCCACACACCATGAAGGAATAACAAATCCCTACTAAGTTTGGTGAGGCACATTGCAGCATTAGTCAGCACAGATAGAAGCGTCATTGGGAACCTTGAGAACAAGTTGTCCTCAATCAATGAGGGCAGACTAACCTTCCGATAAACAGGGAGAAATTGTTTCCATTTGCTTGAGAGTGACTAGAACAGTCTCAAGGCTGAGGGACTTCAGGGGAAGGCTCGAGAAGCTGGCATCATTCTCCTCAGATCAGAGGAAGTTAAAAAGAAATTTAGTGGAGATTTCACAAGGTTTTTAATATCAAATCACAAAGGGTTTGAATAAACCTGCAGAAACTATTCCCAGAGGTTGAACAGCCAGTGACAATTAGGTGACTTGGAAAAGGAGCAGAGGAGAAGATGAGAAGACTGTTTTTTTAATTGATGAGATAGGCAAAGTTTTACATGATGTACTCTCAACCTTCACATCGCAGGCAAGATAGCTACCCACTGTGCAAAAGTGAGGACTGCAGATGCTGGAGATCAGAGTTGAGAGTGGGGTGCTAGAAAAGCAGAGCAGGTCAGGCAGCATCCGAGGAGCAGGAGAATTGATGTTTCGGGCAAGAGTCCTTAATCAGCTACCCACTGTGATCCACTGAGGGCAGTAGGAGTAAGGCAGCGAGAGACAGAGCCCGCAAGTGTGAGGAGTGAACTCACTGTTTCACTGGTGATAGCTGTGTGTCTAATGCTTTGTGTCTAATGAGTGGACAAACAAACTGTGATTGACCTTGAATTTTCATACTTCAGAGGGAGCCAGATTTTTCAATGATTAATATTTGCAAAACATCAAGACACAAATGGACCTGGACCAGAGTCAAACTCAAGGAACCATTATAAAATGATTTGGGGATGCCATTGTTGGACTGGGGTGTAAAAAGTTAAAAATCACACAACACCAGGTTAAAGTCCAACAGGTTTAATTGGAAGCACTAGCTTTCGGAGCGCTGCTCCTTCATCAGGTGGTTGTGGAGAATAAGATCGTAAGGCACAGAATTTATAGCAAATGTTTACAGTGTGATGTAACTGAAATCATATATTGAAAAAGACCTGGATTGTTTGTTCAGTCTCTCATCTTTTAGAATGACCATGTTGGTTTCAGTTCTTTCATACGTAAATCGCAGAACTTTTTTGAAGTTACATTCTCAAGTGAATTTTAAAAATTTGAAGGTGTGAGGTGCCCTGTGTGAGGCTGTCTGTGCCCCAACATTCAGACTGATTCTAATCTAAAAAAGGGATTTACAGAATCTTACATGGATTCATGCAGTTTTTGAGCCAAATAAAATGTAATTCTGCAAGTACAAATTCACCCCAAAAACTTAAGTGTGTGTGTGTGCATGGTGGGTGGGGACTTATGAGTGTCTGTGAGAGTGTGTGCGTATGTGATGTGAGCATGAGTGTAAAAGGAGTATAAGTCTGTGACAGGGTGCGTGAGTGTGCGAGTGTTTGTGTGAGTGTATGAGAGAGAGCTTGTATATGAAAGAGGGTCTGCGTGAGTGTATGGGTCTGTAGGAGTGTGTGCATGTAGGAGTGTGTTTGTGTGTGTGTGTCTGTGAGTGTGTGTTTGTCTGTGTGTGTGTGTCTGTGTGTATAGTGCAGTGGGGTCACCTGTAGTGTGACATGAACTTAAGGTCCCGGTTGAGGCCATCCCCATGGTTACCCAACTTGGTTATCAGCCTCTGCTCGGCCACTTTGCATTGTTGCCTGTCCCAAAGTTTGCCTTGGAGGACGGTCACCCAAAGGTCACCTGCACACACACATACAAGTTTGTGGGGTGAATTTGTACTTGCAGGATTATTTTGCTCAAAAACTGCATGAATCCATGTAAGATTCTGTAAATCTGTTTTTTAGATTAGCATCGGTTTGAACATTGTGGCACGGTCGGTCTCATACAGGGCACCTCACACCCTCAATGCATTATCTGGGCTGACTTGACACCAATTGTTAAAATTCACTTGAGAATGTAACTTTAAAAAGTTCTGGGATTTACTTATGAAAGAACTGAAACCAGCATGGTCATTCTAAAAGATGAGAGACTTAACAAATAATCCAGGCTTTTTCAATATATAATTTCAGTTACATCACACTGTAAACTTTTGCTATAAATCCTGTGTCTTCCGATCTTATACTCCACAACCACCTGATGAAGGAGAAGCTAGTGCTTCCAAATAAACCTGTTAGACTAGAGCAAGATGAAATGGGTTTTTACCCCAACATGGTGAGTTGCTGTGACCTGGGATGCACTGCTTGAAAGGCCGTTGAAAGCAGATTCGAGAGAAACTTTCAAAAAGGAACTGGATAAGGATTGTATGACCCCAGCAAGTTGAGGACATGAAGGGGATCTAGTCTGATAACTCATTCAAAGAGCCAGGACAGGCACATGGGCTGAATGGCCTCTTTCTGAGCTGATGTCACAAACAGCAAAATAATGTTTTATTTTTCAGCTCCTCCTTCAAAACTTTCCCTCCTCTGCCCAGGTCAATGATTCAGTCCGACTATTCAATTAATTCCAATCCCTGCTTTAGCCCCACAACCTCATTCAAGTTGACTTTTGGAAGTCTGACTGTGTCCTCACTTTGAGAATAAAATGTTAGAAGTAAAAGAAAACACACACAAATAGCACATTGTTTAAAACTTATTTATTTAATTGCCTTATAAATGTCATTGGATATAAGAAGTCAATAATATTGTTTATACAACAGATACAATTTGAATTAAATTTCACATTTTAGAAATGTTCACCATGGTGATTTTGTTTTCGTTCCTTGATCTTGTCTGCATTTAGGTTTGTAAGTCACAGTTTGTTCGCCCAATAAACTGGACACATGGCTAGCCACAGCTGTCACCAGTGAAACTGAGTTCCCTCCCTCCTCACACCTTCAGGCTCTCTCTCTCTCTGGATCACAGTGGGTAGCTCTCTTGCCTACGATGTGAAGGTCGAGAGTTCGAATCCAAGTCCAGCATCTTGAGCACAAAATCCAGGTCCACACTCCCAGTGTTGGAGGTGCTGTCTTCTGAGTGAGACATTAAACTGAGCCCCCCCCCCCCCGGTGGATCCCCACAGCCCTTACTTTGGAGTAAAGCAATGGGGTGTTCCCCAGGGTCCAGGCCATTATCAATCCCTCCAGCAACAGCTGATGATCTGGTCATTACAGAATTGCAGTTTATGAGACCTTGTGCGTGCTTATCAACTGTGGGGCTTCCTACATTTCAACGGCGATCTGGTCATTACAGTCATTGAAATTTATGGGATCTTGCTGTGTGCAGTTTGGCTCCTGGGCTTTGTACGTTCCAACAGTGACTGTGTTTTGAAAAGTCATTAATGGACTCTGAAGCACTTTGAGGCATCCTGAGATTGTAAAGGCAGGTCTTTAGATTAGATTCCTTACAATGTGGAAACTGGCCATTTGGCCCAACAAGTCCACACAGACCCTCCAAAGAGTATCCCATCCAGATCCATTTCCTTCTGGCTAATGCACCTAACACTATGGGCAATTTAGCATGGCCAGTTCACCTGACCTGAACATCTTTGGACTGTGGGAGAAACCCACACAACCACATGGAGAACATGAAAACTCCACACAGACAGTTGCCCAAGGCTGGAATTGAACCGAGGTCCCTGGCACTGTGAGGCAGCAGTGCTAACCATTAAGCCACTGTGCTGTCTTTCTTTCCTTAAGGATTGCAAAATCAAGCTTATTCCCATGACTTGATTGCTAGCTTTTTTTTAACGATTGGAACCCAAATGTTTTCTTATATCCCCAAGCCAGTTGCAGTTGGTATCAGTTCCTCGTGAGTGTTTTGTACCAACATCAGTTCCAGATCTTGCACAATAACTATGGAATATACCTCTCAATTACTAAGACTTTAACTCCAACATTTCAATATCCTACACCAGCCATCCTAACTTGATCTCCCTCGCAGAGTGTTGTCATTTCTGGAAATCTGCCACATGCCTGGTGTTATTGCTCAGTATCACAGCTTAGAAGCAAAGAAACATCAAAAATAGGAGCAGGAGGAGGCCATTCGGCCCTTTGAGCCTGCTCTGCCATACAATAGGATCATGGCTGATCATCCAACTCAGTCCCCTGTTCCCACTTTCTCTGCATTGCCAATAGCCCCAAGATCTATATCTAACTTCTTTAGAAACATTCAATGTTATAGCCTCAACTGCTTTCTGTGGCAGACAATTCCAAAGGCTCCCCACTCTCTAACTCGCTGATGTCACAGCTGTGAAGCACCATGGGATGGTTAACTGGATTAAAGGCATTACAGAAATGCAAGATTTCATTGCTGTAGAATAGTGCTTTAATCAGGCTGGTGCTGGTGAGGATCAGTCAGTATGTGCTTTTGTCTCTGCAAGTGAAGCAACCTTTCTGCTTTTCAGTTTGAAGTTAAAACCTTTCGCAAAAGACTGATGGGCAAGCCTGAAAGAAGAAAAGACCTGTGTCTCAACCCTCCTTACACATCCTTGAAGAAGGTGTTGCAGCGCAGTGGGTAGTTTCCCTGCCTCTGAGCCAGACACTTGGAGTTCAAGTCCCACTCCAAGAGGCAATGGCCAAGGTAGATGAGTCCGTAACAAAATCAAACAGGTTCATTTTCAGTCTGTATAATGTATCCAACGGGTGCCAATGGTAGGCTCTGAGAGTGATAGACACCGTGGGTCAGCTGTGATGGGTGTAGAGTGGCTGTGCCCTCTGGTTCCCTTACCCGGAGAAACAAACTGCAGAATGTCAGCATGTGCTTCACTCGTGTCCATCCGATGTTGGAAATCTTCAAAGGATGCCTCTTGGCGCTTTGCAACCAATGAAGTACTCTTCATGTCTAGTCACTGCCTCGGTAGAGGCAGCACGACAGCCAATTTGCACACAGTAAGATCCCAAGAGCAGCAACGTGAACAGTGACCAAATCAGCAGCTTTCGGCGATGTTGGGTGAGGGACTGATATTGGCCAGGACACCGGCCATGCTGGCGGGGTGGGGGCCAATGAGGGAGATCTCCTGGGATCTTCCTTCAAGTAGTGCCGTAGGATCTCTTACATTCAATGGAGGCACTGGCGGGGCGGGGAGCTGATTTAATGCCTCATCTTACAGACAGCTCATCTAACAGCAGTCCCTCAGTACTGACCCTGGGAGAAAGTGGGGACTGCAGATGCTGGAAATCAGAGTCTAGATTAGAGTGGTGCTGGAAAAGCAAAGCAGGTCAGGCAGCATCCGGGGAGCAGGAAAATCGATGTTTTGGGCAAAAGCCCTTCATCAATCCTGATGAAGGGCATTTGTCCGAAACGTTGATTTTCCTGCTTCTTGGATGCTGCCTGACCGGTTGTGCTTTTCCAGCACCACTCTAATCTAGACACTGACCCTGGGTGTACCAATGTTGTGTTCAAGTCTTTGGATTGGGACTTGACCTCAGGACCATCAGACTCACAATCATGAGTCCTGTTCAGCTCTGTATAAATGTCAGCATTGTTCTTTAAGTGAGTTGAAATCATTTTTAATCCACGTCCAGATTCAATCCTTGCTTTAATTATATCAGAGAAAAGAATGGGAATGTAGGATTTCCAGGAATTCATTTTCAGGGTTGAGCCTGTGACATTGTTCTCAATCTAGCAATTTCCCGGAATTCCCTCCCTAACAGCACATCCCGTGGACTGTAGTGGTTGCAGAAGGCAGTTTGCCCCACCTTCTCAAGGGGCAATCAGGAATGGCCAATAAAGGCTGGGCCCAGCCAACAGCACCTGAAACCCGTGAAAGAATTTCACAAATCTGTTTTGGCTCCAAATTCCTCAATAACAACAGTCTTTTTTTTTCTCAAATGATTTTCAAGAATTAATTTAGTCTTATTGAGGGGATTGTATGGGGCTGAATTTCCCCGGGGTTGATGGGGGTGAGGTGCTCATTTGCACCCACTCTCCCCTAAAAAAAGGAAGCCCGTTCCTCAGCTGTAACCCCTTTGCCAGAGGGAAACGGGCAGTGAGAGTGGGACTTCTGCCACTCGATGGGAGGAAGAAGCCTCAGTCTCCATCAGTCAGTCACACAGAGTCACTCCGTAGCAATGGGCACCAGCAGAACTGCAAAGTCCGTCCTGGGATTTGAAAGGGTGAGGGGAGCAAGTGGGGAACAGGGATTGGGCAATCCGGGGACGGAGGCGGGGGAGAGGACAGTGGGGAAGAGGGGGAGGTGGGGAGAGGACAGTGGGGAGGAGGAGGAGGTAGTGACATGATAGTGGGGAAGTGGGGGAGTGGGCAGTGGGGAGGTGGGGGATAGGACAGTGGGAAGGTGGGGGAGGTGGTGACCTGATAGTGGGGAGGTGTGGGAGAGGACAGTGGGGAGTTGGGGGCAAGAGGGAGAGGACAGTGGGGAGGTGGGCTAGGTGGTGACCTGATAGTGGGGAGGTGGGGGAGAGGAGAGTGGGGAGGTGGGGGAGAGGGCAGGGGGAAGGTTGAGGGCGGGGGGAGTAGAGTGGGGAATTTGGTTTGGACATCAGGTGTGCAGCAACAGAGGAGGGGGTTAATATCTCAAGGGTGTGGGATGGTTCAAAGGGCACTCCCTCTCCTCCAAAAAGGTATCTCTAGCACCCTGCCACCCCTATTTCCTTCTTGTACAGTTTATGCTACAATAACTGTGACCCCACCCCCCCCCCCCTCCCCTCCACTTTCAGGATGCACATGGCTAATCACAAATTCTTTGAAACTTAAAAACTGATTTCAACTCAATAAAGATTAAATTCATGGGTATATTCACAGTTGAAGCATAAATGTGCAAAAATATATTTGTAAATAAATTTTATATGATTTTAAAACACTGTAATATATGAATTGATATTTTGATCAGCTCTAAAAAGCAACACATTCTACTTTACTGGGCCACTGAGATTGAATCTCTGGCCATGTTCTCTATTTACAAAGTAATACAGGTTTTCAAAATTCTGTTTGAATCACAGTATTGAAACATAATGAAATCAGGGGGAAACATTTTAATGTGATAGAATAATAGGAAGTAACAGTTCAGCAGAGCATTTGCTGAAAATGCAACAAGGCTCTTTGCGCATCAATCTCTGTATGCTCACCTTAATTCACATTTAGCCCAGTGATACCTTGAGTTCAAAATTTTCACCTTTCTTTTGAGATCCCTCATATAATCCTGACTATCTCTGTGAGCTCATCAGGCTGCACAATCCCCGGAAATCTCCATATTCTACCAATTCTGGCCTCATTTCGATTGATTGGCTCCCATGCTTTTCAAGCCCTTAAAGATCTGGAATTCCCTCTCTATACCTTTATCTTAAGGCATTCCTCTAAAACCTACGCTTTTGACCAAGCTTAGGATCACCTAACCCTGAGTGGCCCAGATAGAACATTTGTTTGATAATATTTGATTTGACAATATGCAAATCCTTCAGGACATTTCAACAATGCTCAAGGTGCTAAATCAATGCATGTTATTGCTGAAAGCTAAGCCACAGCCTACAGAGATGCAGAGGGATCTGGGTGTCTTAGTGCATGCATGACAAAAGGTTAGTATGCAGGTACAGCAAGTAATCAGGAATGCTAATAGAATGCTAAGTCTACAGCTCCATGTTTCCATGGTTGCAGACACTGGTTTATGGGAACATATGAATTATGAACTGAAGCAGGCCATTCAGCCCCTCCAACCCACCCTGCGACTCAATAAGATCATGGCTGATTGGACTGTGGCTTCAACTCCATATCTGAGTCAACCTCGTCTTTCTCTAATCCCAAAAGATCTACTGAGTGCCTTTTAAGGGATGGACTGGTGAGTGGCACAAGGAGGATAAAATGGACAAAATGGGCACAGTTTCATACTGAGCCCTTTCCACTGATGACTGGGCATCCCTGCAACGCATGATGTCAAACAGTTTACAGAGCATTCCTGATATACCTCTGTACATATTGGTTTCCATTAATCAGCCTGTACAGCCAGGCTGATTAATGGAAACCTGAAAGAAACTGGAAGCAGATGAGGTGAGGCCAGAATTGTCGATTGTTCAGCCCAAGAGCAGGAGGGCAAAGCAATTCAGCCCCTTCAGCTTATTCCATCATTCCATTGGCCCATGGCTTCCTTGAGCAGTTTAATCCACTCACTCAAATATAGCAGCACAAAACACTACTTTTGAGTAACTTTTGTAAAAGTAGAAATACGTAGAATCATAGAGTCATACAGCATGGAAACAGACCCTTTGGTCCAACCAGTCCATACTAACCACATTCCTAAACTAAATTAGTCCCATTTGCCTGCATTAGGCCCATATCCTTCCAAACCATTCCTAATCATGTACTTATGTAAATGTTGTCACTGTATCTGCATCCATCACTTCCCCTGGCAGCTCATTCCACACACAAACCACTGTGTAAACAAATGTTACCACTCCTGTCCTTTTTAAGACTTTCTCCTCTTACTTAAAAATATGCCCTCTACCTTTGAACTCTCCAACCCTAGGGACCACACCCTTGCTGTTCATGTTATCTCTGCCCTTCATGATTTTAAAAACCTCTAACAGATCACCCCTCAACCTCCTGCACTCCATTGAAAAGGTCTCAGCCTATCTAGCCTATTTTAATAATTCAAACCTTCCCAGCATTGCCAGCAACATCACGGTAAATCTTTTCTGAACCTTCTCCAGTTTAATAATATCCTTCCTATAACAGGGTGACCAGAACTGCACACAGTAATCCAGAAGAGGCCTCACCAATGTCCTGTACAACCCCAACATTACGTCCCAACTCCTATACTCAAAATTCTGAGCAATGAAGGCAAGTGTGCTAACTGACTTCTTAACCACTCGTCTACTATGTGATGCAAATTCCAAAGAATTATTTTCCTGAACCCTTATGTCTCTCTGTTCTACAACACCTGAGCAGATACATGTCACAGAGAGGTAGATCATTAGCAGATGGATATGACTGAGCATAAGGCTAAGTAAAAAGACAGAGAGTTACATGTAATACTCTTGGGGAATATGACTAATTGTTCTGTTCAGTACAGTTCAGTACTAATTGTTCTGTACTACATTCCTTCCATTTAAGGTAACGCTATTATCTAAAGGCAATCACAGCTTATAATGCCATTGAAATAATTCACAAAAGTAGGGAGACACTGACCTAGGCTAACATTGATACCCTCAGCAAACTGGTATGATGAGGTGCCACCTTGAATTGAATGGCTTGCTTGGCTATTTCAGAGGGCAGTTATGAGTCAACCTCATTGCTGTGGGTCTGGACTCACATATAGGCCAGACCGGGTAAGGACGGCAGATTGCCTTCACCTGAAGGACATTAGTGAACCGGGTGGGGTTTACACAACAATCTATGGATAATTTCACAGATCACTGCTGCTGAGATTTGCTTCCAATTCCAGAACTTATTCACTGATTTTCAATTTCACCGTAGTGGGATTTGAATCATGTCTCCACTGCATCCGTCTGGGTCTCTGCACCACTAGCCCAGTGACATTGTCATCTCCCCCATATTGAAGGTCCCCGTTCACATGTAGGAAAAGAATTCACTCAAAGGCCAAAAGAGGATTTGCGATCGGGGCAGTAGATGATCAAGCAGAGAAAAACTTCAGCTAACTGAACACAGGAACAAGAGGATGCTCCCTCTCCTGAGAGAGAGATGAGAGTACAAAGACATGTAATAGTAAAATAAACACTTCTGTCACAGATTGGTCCACACATCTGATCAACAGTAGGTGACCAAGGGCGGGAAAGATCCTAGAAAGTCCAGGAGGCTTCCCAGAGAAAGAGCAGTGTACACAGGAGTGAAAATCGATAAAAAAAGGAAGACCAGCATCAGAGGCAATGCATTGTCTCTCCCTGTGTCCTGTGTCGAGGTCAGATTTGAATGAGAAATAGGTAACGCCCTCACCACTTCCCCTCCATGACTCAAGCTTTGGATTCAAGCTGTAATTTGGTTTCACTCTCTTGTTCCATCAGTTTTTTTCTCTCTTCCCCAACTCTCGGATCTGTTGTAGTCATCTTGGTTTGTTGCTCCCTTCTTAAAGACTTTTTCTTTAAGAAGTAATAGGCCATCAGGAAAAGGAGAAAGGCACTGCATTGAAACAGCATTTGCAGCCCGATATACCTGAGCAAAAAGAGAAGGTACAAAGCTGAATAGTATTGTTAATATTTTTATCGTTTGATGACCCAGGGATCCTGCTCACAAAGGCAATAGTCATATGACAATACAGACTTTTGACAAATGACAAATGACAAATTTTGCCCAATTTTCATCACTCATTCATCAGGATAATTTGCAAGAATACCAATTCAAAAGGGAAATCAACATTTATACTGCATAAGAGGAGACTGCTGATACATTTGTAAGTGGACTTGCAAGTGATTAATAGAGACAATTTTCTGGAGAAGTCACCAGTTAGTGATGACTGACAGTTAACTAAAAGGTTTTCTGTTTATTTATATTCTTGTGAGTTGTCCTGAGGGTGCTAAATGAAAAAAAATTGACAAAATGTTTATTTTTTTCCAGAAAGTTAAACAAAATCAATTAACCACTCTCTTCATTTTTTCTCTTTTTTTTCTGATCCTTATGTATCTGATTATTTTCCCCATTTCCACTTTTTCGGTTTGATTCCAAAATGTAAGGGATTTTTTCCTTTCATGGAATATATCTGTCACCGGGTTGTTCATTAGGATGTGGGCATCCTTAGAAAAAGCCAAATTTGTTTCCCAACTCTAATTTCCCCTTGAGCTGACTGGCTTTCAGACAGCAATTAAGAGTCTACCGCATTGCTGCAGGTCTGGAGTCACATGTAGGCCAGACCAGGTAAGGATGGCAGATTTCCTTCCCTAAAGGGCATTAGAGAACATTTACAATTACCACCAATAGTTATGTGCTCACCATCATTGAGACCAGTTTTCAAATCCAGGTTTATCAATACAATTCAATTTTGTATCAGCTATGGTTTGAACCCATGACTCCAGAGCAGTAAGCTGGACCTCTAAATCAATCCAATGACTTTATCATCAAACCACCATCTGTCACTTATCACTGAACACTGGAATGAAAAGTGTTGGAAATAATGAAAATGGCATATTTATTATTTCCATTCTATTATTGAACCCTTGCCCCTACAAAGGAAGGCAATGATGAGCTGCCTTCTTGAAATGTGCATTTCAATAGGCAGACCCACAACATTACTGGGAAGGGAGTTCCAGATTTGATGACCCAGCGAAACTGAAGAAACAGCAATATATTTCTGAGTCAGGATAGTGACTGGCTTAGAGGGGAACTTGCACTGATCTCATATATTGGCTGCTACAATTCCTCTGGGTGATATCAGCCTGACCACAGTCATTGGTAAGGTTTTAGAGTCCACTGTTGAGGGTGAGATTGTGGACTACTTAGAAGTGCATGGTAAAATAGGGCTGAGTCAACATGGCTTCATCAAGGGAAGATCATGTCTGACAAATCTGTTAGACCTTTTTGAAGAGGTAACGTGCAAGTTAGACAAAGGAGAGTCAGTGGATGTGATCTATTTGGATTTCAAGAAGGCCTTTGACAAGGTGCCGCACGGGAGGCTGCTAAATCAGATAAGAGCCCACGGTGTTAGGAACAAGGTACTGGCATGGATGCAGGATTGGCTGACTGGCAGAAGGCAGAGTGTGGGGATAAAGGGGTCTTCTTCAGGATGGCAGCCAGTGACTAGTGGAGTTTCACAGGGGTCAGTGTTGGGACCATAAATATTCACGTTATACATTAACAATCTGGACAAAGGAACTGAGGGCATTGTTGCTAAGTTTGCAGTTGACAGAAGATAGGTAGAGGGACAGGTAGTGTTGAGGAAGTGAGAAGGCTAGGAGAATGGGCAAGAAAATGGCAGATGGAATACCATGTAAGAAAGTGCAAGCTTATGCACTACCGTTGGAAGAGTAGAGGCATAGACTATTTTCTAAATAGAGAAAGACTTTGGAAATCTGTAGCACAAAGGGACTTAGGAGCCCTAGTTCAGGATTCTCTTAAGGTAAATGTAGGGTTCAGTCGTCAGTTAGGAAGGCAAAAGCAATGTTAGTGTTCATTTCAATAGGGCTAGAATACAAGAGCAGAAATATACTGCTGAGGCTCTATAAGGCTCTCGTTAGACTGCATTTGGAATATTGCTAGCAGTTTTGAGTCCTGTATTTAAGGAAGAATGTGTTGTCCTTGGAGGGAGGGGGGAGTCCAGAGGTGGTTCACCAGAATGATCCCAAGAATGAAGGACTTGTCATTGGAGGATCAATTAAGGACTCTGGGTCTGTACTAGATGGAGTTTAGAAGAATGAGGAGGGAGACTTGTTAAAATGTACAGAATACTGAAAGGCCTGGATAGAGTGGGCTTGGAGAAAGTGCTTCCACCATTAGGAGAGATTAGGACCCAAGGACCCAACCACAGGCTGAAGGGATGACTCTTCAGAACTGAGATAAGAAGGAATTTTTTTCAGCCAAAGAGGGGTGAATCTGTGGAACTCATTTTTCCACAGACCTATGAAGGCCAAATAATTGAGTGTATTCAATGGGGATGAAGGGCAGAAGTGGCATTGAGAATCATATCAGCCATGACTGAATGGCAGAGCAGCATCAAGGGGCTGAATGCCCTATTCCTGTTCTTATATCTTATGGACACATGATATAGGTCGTGGCTTTAGAAAGTGTAGTCAAACCAGCCTTAATAAGTGTCTTGTCAATGGAAAGGTTATGTCACAGCAGTGAGCATACCTGACCCGGAAGAGGTCGAGGTTATAGTATCTGCAGGCTGCCTTTTTGCTGCATTTCGTTTCCCAGTGGATGCAGGTGGTGTCAATTGCACTTCCATACAGGATTGGCCCTGGCAACCAAGCTGTAGAAGAAAATCACAATGAGAACATATGTAATGTGGTTCATAATACTCTGAGTGTCCTAGACACATTCAAGCAACATTGACAATGGTGCTACATTCACAATCCTCCAACAGCCCCGTGTACACTCTATCCCCATCACTGACTCTACCCACCCATTTAACCCCCATCCCACAGCCCCGAGTACACTCTACCCCCATCACTGACTCTACTCACCCATTTAACCCCCATCCCACAGCCCCGTGTACACTCTACCCCCATCACTGACTCTACCCACCCATTTAACCCCCATCCCACAGCCCCGTGTACACTCTACCCCCATCACTGACTCTACTCACCCATTTAACCCCCATCCCACAGCCCCGTGTACACTCTACCCTCATCACTGACTCTACCCACCCATTTAACCCCCATCCCACAGCCCCGTGTACACTCTACCCCCATCACTGACTCTACTCACCCATTTAACCCCCATCCCACAGCCCCGTGTACACTCTACCCCCATCACTGACTCTACCCACCCATTTAACCCCCATCCCACAGCCCCGTGTACACTTACCCCCATCACTGACTCTACCCACCCATTTAATCCCCCATCCCACAGCCCCGTGTACACTCTACCCCATCACTGACTCTACCCACCCATTTAACCCCCATCCCACAGCCCGGGTACACTCTACCCCCATCACTGACTCTACCCACCCATTTAACCCCCATCCCACAGCCCCGTGTACACTTACCCCATCACTGACTCTACCCACCCATTTAACCCCCATCCCACAGCCCCTTGTACACTCTATCCCCATCACTGACTCTACTCAGCCATTTAACCCCCATCCCACAGCCCCGTGTACACTCTACCCCAATCACTGACTCTACTCACCCATTTAACCCACATCCCACAGCCCCGTGTACACTCTCCCCAACACTGACTCTACTCACCCATTTAACCCCCATCCCACAGCCCCGTGTACACTCTAACCCCATCACTGACTCTACTCACCCATTTAACCCCCATCCCACAGCCCCGTGTACACTCTCCCCAACACTGACTCTACTCACCCATTTAACCCCCATCCCACAGCCCCGTGTACACTCTACCCCCAACACTGACTCTACCCACCCATTAAACCCCCATCCCACAGCCCCGTGTACACTCTAACCCCATCACTGACTCTACTCACCCATTTAACCCCCATCCCACAGCCCCGTGTACACTCTCCCCAACACTGACTCTACTCACCCATTTAGACACTCATTTCATGTGAAATTCTCTTCCTCAGTATGTAGTGGGGGCTGGGTTTTTTAATTTATTCAGGGTAGAGTTAGATCCATGTTTGACTGTCAAGGGAGTCAAGGGTCGAGGAGGGTGGATAGACAGGAATGTAGAGTTGAAGCCACAAATGAGCTGTGATGCTATCACATGGTGGGGCAGGAATCACTGGTAGGGCTGGATGGCCTACTGCTGGTCCAATGTTCCTTTGTTCCATTTAATCTTCTTTAATGAGCCATTTGAAAAGAAGACTTTTCCACTCAGTGAGTAGTTAGGGTTTGGAATGCACTGCCTAAATGTGGTGGGAGCCAGTTCAATTGAGACATTCAAGAGGGACATTGGATGGTTATTTGGATGGAAATGATAATGTAGGCATATAGGGGCAAGGTAAAAGGTTGATTCTGGGTAACCGATGCAGATACAATGAGCTGAATGACCTCTCTCTGTGCCATTACAATTCAGTGATTCTGTGATATAGAAAATGAACCTTATTGGATATTCACACCAAATTGTGAAGTTGACTTTCATTAAGTTAGACAAGAGAGAAATCAGGAAACACCTCTCAACAGAAAGGGCAAATGGAAATATTCAACCTAATTCGCTATGAGTTTTGTGTCAATTAGTAAACTTCAAGATTGGGATTGATAGACTTTTATTTTCGTTGGGGTAAGGGTTTCAAGGAATGTGCAGCAACAGTGTGAAACTAGAATTGAACCACATATTGCAGAGCAGGATTGGGGGGGGGGGGGGTTGAATGGCCTCCTCTAGTTGTTATGATGTCATTGAAACATGTAAGATTCTTACAGAGCCTGGCAGGCTAAATACTGAGAGGTCACTTCTTCCAGGGGAAGAATCTCAAACGGGGGATCTCTCACTGACCTTTAACATGGAGTTAGATCAAGGTAACTTTGTACTTACCCAGAACTCGGAACAGCATGAATTGAATCCCAATCGCCAAAGATTTATCTTCAGGCTTCACTGACCTGAAATCAACAAATGAAAAAGCATTTACAAAGGACAAGAGGAGGCAGTGGTGTAGTGAGAATCTCACTGGCAATTCAGACCTTCAGGCTAATGTTCTCGGGACTTTTATTTTTCTTTATTCCTTCATAGGATGTGGGTATCACTGACAAGACCAACATTCATTGCCCATCCTTAATTGCCCAGAGAGTGGTTAAGAGTCAACCACATTGCTGTGGGTCTGGAGTCACATGTAGGCCAGACCAGGTAAGGATGGCAGATTCCTTCCCTAAAGGACATTAGTGAACCAGATGGGTTTTTCATGGCAATCGACCAGGGGTTCATGTTTATCATTAGACTCTTAATTCCAGATTTCTATTGAGTTCAAATTCCATCATCTGCCACAGTGGGATTCAGACCCAGGAATCCAGAACATCATTTGGGTCTCTGGACTAAAAGTCCAGCAATAATACCACTAGACCATCGTATCCCATGGGTTTGAATTCATTAAAAATCTGGAAGTGAAAGTTAGTTTAATGACACCCAAGTAACTGTTGTTGATTTTTTGTTGTAAAAATCCGTCTGGTCCATTAATACCTTTAGGGAAGGAAATCTGCCATCATTTCCTGGTTTGACCTACATGTGACCCCAAACCCATAGCAACCTGGTCACTTCTTGACTATCTGTGGGCAATCAGAGATGGGCAATATATCCGGTGATGCCCACATCCAATGAACAAAACAGTGTTATTATTCTTTTAAATGCACATAAGAAATGTTTCGGTCCAAGGCTGTGCTGCTCTATAATGAGTTTGTCCAGTCAGATCATTTATAAAATTATATGGACTATGCAGCAAAGAGTGGGTCCATATTGCTCCAACTAAATGATACTAGATCCCACATTAGCCTCCTCCTATTGTACTGGCTGAGCCTTTCAGTTGATCAGCATTCCTAACCTGCTTAGTTCAGTTTGCCAGTTTATCTCATGGCTGAGTGATACCAATGGCTTGGGTTCAGCTTCCACCACCAGTTGAGGTTACTATGAAGGACTCTTCTTCTTAACGTCTCCTCTTGCCTAACGAGAGAGCAGCCCTATGGTCTGGTAGGACTATGGTGACTTCACTGATACTCCCAAAAATCCTATCCTTGGTCTTTGTCTCTTTCACTTCTGCATGGTGAACCTCAACAACATCATCCAAGTTAGCTTGACCTCTCCACCATCTCTTGAAGAAATGTCTTCACCCAGACAGCTGATAGAAACCTCTACCACAGGCAGTGGTTGACATCAAAATGTTGCATATTTTCAAGAAGGAGATAGACGTAGTTCTTAGATCTAAAGGGATCAAAGGGTGTGGGGGAGGAAGCAGGAATAGGGGACTGAGTTGGTTGGTTGGCCATGATCACATTGAATGGCGGAGTAGGCTTGAAGGGCTGAATGGCCTACCCCTGTTGCTATTCTCTATTTTCTCTCACAACTTCATCATTGTAAATTGCCAGACTGACACCTAGTGAATTGGATAAACAGGAAATTTCTTCTATTAATTATTGGTAGATTAAAGCCACGGTCTTTAGACCCTGCCACAAACTCTTTCCGGAGACAGATGCAGTCTGTATTCCCTAGTACTTAGAAGAGTATGAGGTGATTTGATTGAAACATATAAATCCTGCGGAGGTCCTGACAGGGTTGATGTAGAGGGGATGCTTCCCCTTGTAGAAGAATCTAGAATGAGGGGTCACTGTTTCAAACTCAGGAACCTCCTTTTAAGAAAGAGAATTTCTTCTCACAGAGGATCATCAGCCTCTCTCTGCATGAAACGTGGTGGAATGACAGCGTTTTTTAATACAGAGGTGTATAGGTTCTTGAGAAGCAAGGCAGTGAAAGGCTATTGGGGTTAGTCTTGAACATGGGATCAATTGAAGCAAGCTTGAAGCGTTGGTCTTCCTCACCTCCTACTCATATGTGAGACAATTCAAACAATCCCTCTTCCTGGCAAATGTCTGAAACTAAATGGGATTGTTTCCCATCTTGGTGTCACATTTGAGATAGAATCATAGAATCCCTACGCTGTAGAAAGAAGCCATTCATCCCATCGAATCTACACCAATACTCCAAAGAGCATCCCACCCAGACCCTGCATTTCCCATGGCTCATCCACGTAACCTGTACATCCCTGGACACAATGGGGAATTTAGTATGGCCAATCCATCTAATCTGCTCATCTTTGGACTGTGGGAGAAAAGCCACACAAATATGAGTGCAATGTTTAGAATGATGTCAACCAGGTGGATCTCATAGAATATGAGTTCCCTAATTGGGGCTGTTAACCTGGACCAATCAGGAGCCCTGGCTGACAGGTATAAACAGGAGTGTCCGTTCTCTGTACTGGCTGGCTCTGAGCCAAATGGATCAGTGTCAGGTACTTGCACGTGAAAATAGAGGGTGACTTGGTGATGGATTACCGGCCTTCATGGAGTTATTTCAATGTGGAGAACATGCTAACTCCATACAGTCACCCAAGATTGGAATCAAACCCAGGCCCTGGCACTGTGAGGCAACAGAGAGCCACTATTCCATGTTGATATAGCCTATGCCATTGCTAAAACTGCCTATTTATGCCACCAAAAATATCTTCTGACGCAGTCCCTGCCTCAGCAACTTTTGCTGCTGAACCCTTTCTTAATACCTTCTTTATCCCCAGATCTGGCTCTTCCAATGCATTTTAAGCCAGCCTCCTGCTCTTGATAAGCTCAAACTCATCCCAAACTCTGCTGCTGATATCCTTTTTCACACCTAGTTCTGTTCCCCTACAGCCCAACCCCACTTACTGATCTAAATTGGTTTCTGGTGAGACAGCACCTCAACTTTAAAAGTTTTATCATCCCTTTCAAATCCCTCCGTGACCTCTTCCCTCTCTACCTCTGCAACCTCCTCCATTTCCAGAACTCTGCAAGATCTCTGCGTTTCTCTAATTCCTCCCGATAGACACTCAACTCCTTGGCAAAAGTCGAAATACAATTCAATGAATATGCAGTTAAGCTTTTGGAGAAGCCAAGCACAAAAGATAGGAGGAGATATAGACCATAGGCCCCTGGAACCTGCTCCACCATTCAATAAAATCACGTCTCACCTATTAGTGTTTTGAATTCAAAATCCCATCTACTCTCTATAAATCTCTGTTCCGTGGCCCGACAAGGATCAATCCATCTCCACCGTAAAAGCATTCAATGACCTTCGCCTCCACTGCCTTCTAAGGCAGAGAGGTCGAAAGTTGCCTCATGTAGCTGTGCCCTCAATAATGAGATAAGAGGGACTCTGCTGGAAGTTTGGAACCAAAGCAACCAGATCATCTGTACAATCATCAGTTCTTGTGTTGGTAATGAAACCTGATCCAAAGAAACTCCATGAGGTCTGGTCTGAAATTTTCTGTCAAATAGGTGCACCCACACTGAAACGCTTGCCCCCAGAGACACTGCTAATGCATGAGATGATGCTGTGGCTTTAAGAGGTCATCTTATCCTGTTTTTTTTAAGAGAGGCTTTAAGGCAGAGGTACTGAGCAGTGTACCAAAACCACTCAAGTAAACAGCTTGTGGAGCCTTGGGTTTTTTTTCTTAAAGTTGAAACAATAGAAGCAGCCTGGCTGGGTGTGGCCACCTCTCACAGACCAGGATTTCTAGTTTGCTTTAATTTTTAGGGTTAGATTTAGGCAGTAGCTGTCATGGGCTTGAAGAAGTAGAAGTTATTTTTCCTTCTCGATTTCAGCCAACGCTGGGAGTTCTCTTCCTAAGTGATGAATTGCCGGTGAGACAAAACCTGTTTTGCCTTTTTGCCAAAGGGTTTGTTTATGGGATGTTACTATATTGGAACAGTTAATTAGTAATGGTTACTGTATCTAGTATTCTGTTAAGTTTTCCAGTGGAGTTAAGCCAATCTAGACTCCTCTTTCTTCGGTTGCATTTTAACTACAGTGTTTAAATAAATTTCATTTTCGCTTAACGTCGGGTTGTTTGACCAGCCGTATTTCATTTGGAATACGGCATTGTACATTTACTTGTAAAAATAAGAAAAAAGTTGGCATCTAGGCTATTATCTTAAAATATTTTGAAGGGGTCCGATCTCATAGAGTCATAGAGATGTACAACATGGAAATAGACCCTTCAGTCCATGCCAATCAGATATCTCAACCCAATCTAGTCCCACCTGCCAGCATGTGGCCCATATCCCTCTAAACTCTTCCTATTCATATACCCCTGGTCCATAACACAGGGCAGTGGAGAGGAAAGCAATGGAAAGGAGCTGTTCACTTAATGAGACAGTGCAGACACGATGGGCCGAATGGCCCATTTCTATTCCACAACAATTCTGTCGTTCTGAAACTGCAAATGTAAAATCCAACTTCTGCACCAAGATCAAACATAAATGGGCCCAATAAAGTTTGACCAGCTTGGCTTGAAATTCCCAAAATCAAAAACAAAAAGAGCTAAATAATGGAAATAACTCACCTCAGGACCAAGATGAAAGAAGGTGTTTGGCAAAATGTGGCTACAAAACCAGCCAAGGTCAGGAAGATCATAAAAGGCAGGAGGAGCTTGTAGCACCCACTGCCACAGGAGCCAGGCTTCACCAGGGTTTGAGCCGAAACACAGGAACAATTGGCATAATTCTTTGAAGAGAGAAAGACACACAAAGAGGCAAGTTAACTTCTCAAAGGGGTTCCTTTAGCGAGTTCATTTACAGGATGTGGGTATCACTAAGTGACGGTCTCAGAGGGTAACATTCTCACTCTAAATCACAAGGCTTTGGGTTATTTTTATTCGTTCACAGAATGTGGGCATCATTACCTAGGCCACAATTTATTGTGTATCCCTAATTACCCTTAGGGCAGTTAAGCGTCAATCCCGTTGCTGTGGGTCTGGAGTCATAAGAGGGCCAAATCAGGTAAGGATGGCAGATTTCTTTCCATAAAAGGCATGGGTTTTACACCAATTGACAGTGGGCACCATTAGATTAGCTTTTTACTCCAGCTTTTCATTGAATTGAAATGTCATCATCTGCCTTAAAATCACAAGGCATAGGAGCATAAGTAGGCCATTTGGCCCATCAAGTCTACTCTGCCATTCAAAGAGATCATGGCTGATTTGGTAATCCTCAACTCCACTTTCCTGCCTTTTCCCCTTAGCCCTTCATTCCCGACCTGTTTAAAAATGTGTCTGAGTCAGTATAACTGATCCAGCCTCGACAGCCCTCTGCAGTAAAGAATTGCTCAGATTCACAACCCTTTGAGAGAAGAAATTCCTCCTCATCTCTGTCTTAATCTAATTCCCCTTTGCTCTGAGACTATACCTGCTGGTCCTAGACTCTCCCATGAGGGGAAACATCCTGTCATTTCTGTCTAAGATGAAGGGGAATTTCTTCTCTAAGAGAGTGAGAATCTTTGGAACCCATTGTTACAGAGAGCTGTGGGGACAGAGTCCTTTTGTATATTTAAGGCTGAGTCAGATAGATTCTTGAAAGGTCGTGGAATCAAGTGTTAATGCAGGAAAGTGGTCATGAATGTTGGATCTACCATCATCCTATTGAACGGTGGCTCAGGCTTGAGGGGCCGAATGGCCTACTTCCATTCCTATTCCTTTGTGTGCTTTGTTTTGAAATTATGTCTCCTGGTCTTCAACACCTTCCTGGTGGGATCTGAAGCTTAGTCCTTACAACATTAATCTATGTCTCTGCATCACTAGACCAGTGACATTGTCATCTTGCCCCATAATCATTGTACCATTCGCCTGGGGTTCCTGATTACTAGCCCAGTGGCATTACCACAGCACCACCATCTTTTCCATCAAGTCCCAGTCCAGAATTTGAGCACAGAGATCAAAGCTGATCAAAGGTTTTGGATGTGATATTAAAACAAGGCCACATCTCTCTGCTTAGCTGGATTTTAAGATGTTGCACTATTCAAACAAAATCAGGAGACTTATCCCTTGTTCTCTAGCCAATATTGATCCTTCAATCAATATTTAGGATAAAATCATCGAGTTATTACTACATTGTTATTTGTGGGACAAATTAGCAGCCTTGTTTCCTGGGTTATAACAGTGACTACACAAGGCAATAGTGTAGTGGTATCACTACTGAACTGTTAATTCAGTGATACAAGTAATGCTCTGGGAACCTGAGTTCAAGTCCCACCATGGCAGATAGTGGAATTTGAATTTAATTTTAAAAGTCTAATGATGAGTTGATTGTGGTTAAAAGCCCATCTTGTTCACTAATGTTCTTTAAGGAGGGAAACTACCATCTTTGCATAATCTGGCCTACATGTGACTCTAGACCCACAGCGATGCGTTTGACTCAACTGCCCTCTGGGCAATTAGGGATGGGCAATAAATGCTGGCCTAGCCAGGGATGCCCTCTTTCTGTGAATGAATTAAAAACAATATGCCACTGCTGTAAGTACAAACAATTAGAAGCAGGAGTAGGCCATTCAGCCCCTCGATCCTGGTCTGCCATTCAATATGATCACAGCTGATCTCTTCTCAGTCTTAACTTCATAACCCTTTAACCCAGTACTATGTAAAAATCTATTTCCTCCTTAAATTTACTCAGTGTCACAGCATCCACCGCACTCTGCGGCAGTGAATTCCATAGATTCATGACCCTTTAAGAGAAGTAATTCCTCCTCAGCTTTGTCTTCCCTTATCCGAAAACTAGGAACTGTAAAGGACTTTGAGACTTTCGATGGCCATATGAAAACGCTACATAAATATCAAGGTTTTCTTTTCTTTCACTGGCAAGTTCAGCATTTGTTATCCACCCTCATAGAATAGAATCCCTACATTGTGGAAACAGACCACTTGGCCCAACAAGCCCATACCAACCCTCTGAAGACCCATTCCCCTACCCTACTACTGTACATTTACCCCTGACTAATTCACCTAACCTACACATCCCTGAACAGTATGGGCAATTCAGCATAGCCAATTAACCTGACCTGTAGATCGTTGGACAGTGGGAGGAAACCATGCAAACGCCACACAGACAGTCATCCAAGGCTGGGAGTGAATCTGGGTCCCTGCTGCTGTGAGGCAGCAGTGCTAACCACTGAGACACCGTGCTGCCCGTTACCGCCTACAAGGTTCTTCTTAAACAGCGGCTGACTCAGCTGGAATTATCTGCTCAATCTGCTCTGATTGATGTTCCACTGGCACCCCCAGCACAGTAATGAGGAGTGCCGCATGGTCAGAAATGCTGGCCTTCAGATGAAACATTAGGCGAGGTCCACATCCACCTCCAAGGTAATTGTGTAAGATCCCACTGCAGTCCAGCAAAGAAGGTCCCATGGGGTTTCCCTGGTGGCCCTGCCTATATTCATTTATTCCTTGGATGGCATGGTGACTCAGTGGTTAACACTGCTGCCTCACAGCGTCAGGGACCTGGGTTTGATCCCATCCTCGGATGACTGTCTATGTGGAGTTTGCATGTTGTCCCTGTGTTGGGTGCTCTGGATTCCTTCCACTGTCCAAATATGTGCAGGCTAAGTGGGTTAGCTATGGGAAATGCAAGGTTGCAGGGATATGGTTTGGGCTTGGGTGGGGTGCTCTTTGGAGGGTCAGTGTGAACTGAATGGCCTGCTTCTACACTGTAGGGCTTCTACTCTTGATTCTTAGTTAATGTAAAGAACAAAAGAGATTATCTGGTAAGACCACATTACCGTTAGTGGGAGCTTTTTGTCCACCAATTGATTGCTGTGTTTCCTACGTTACCATAGTGACCACACTTCAAAAGTACCTTACTGAAGGACTTTGGAACAGCTGAAGTTATGAAAGGTGCTACAGAAATGCAAATCTTTATGTCATAGAGTCATAGAGTCACAGAGATGTACAGCATGGAAACAGACCCTTCGGTCCAACCCGTCCATGCCGATCAGATATCCCAACTCAATCTCATCCCACCTGCCAGCACCTGGCCCATATCCCTCCAAACCCTTCCTATTCATACACCCATCCAAATGCCTCTTAAATGTTTCAATTGTACCAGCCTCCACCACTTCCTCTGGCAGCTCATTCCTTACACATACCACCCTCTGTGTGAAAAAGTTTTAAGGTCACCCCTCAGCCCTTTATCAACATTGAATCTACCACGGCTAAAGTTGCGAACTCAGCACTGGCCAGGGATATTTTCTGTTATAACAAGTTGACTCAGATGATTATTATATTTTGTGTTTGCTGTTGCTGGGCCTCTCTGTAATCAAACTGTGCAAGATCCGACAAGTTTGGTGAAACTATGCAAAGGAAAGGTGTGTGGGATAGCTAAACCAGTCCACCCACACTGTGTTACAACACAGAAGGTATGCAGGTATGTTAACCCATTATACTGCTTCTCTTTAGAAACCAGTAATTAAAAAGAGGCACTTACATGGGATGTGATTGTCATAGAATCCCTACAGTATGGAAGCAGGCCATTCAGCCCATCGAGTCCACACTAACCCTCCGAATAATATATCATGCAGACCCACCCCATTACTCTAACCCCATAACCGAGCATTTCCTATGGCTAACCCACCTAGTCTGCACATCGCTGGACACTATGGGCAATTTAGCATGGCCAACCCACCTTTCTGCACATCTTTGGACTGTGGAAGGAAACTCATGCAGACACGGTGAGGATGTGCATACTCCATACAGTCACCTGAGGGTGGAACTAAACCCAGGTCCCTGGCACTGTGAGGCAGCGGTGTTAACCACTGAGCCACCGTGCCACCCATTACCAATGGCAAGGTCAGAATCTGTCGCCCGTCCTTAATTGCTCTTGAATAGAGAGGCTTGCTGAGCTATTTCAGAGGGTGGTTAAGGGTCAACCATGTTTCTGTGGGTCTGTCTTTGAACATAGCACATTACAGCGCAACCTTCAATGTTGCGCCGACCTGTGGAACCAATCTTACCATCTAACCTACACTAAGAGAAAGTGAGGACTGCAGATGCTGGAAATCAGAGCTGAAAAATGTGTTGCTGGCAAAGCGCTTTTCCAGCAACACATCTAACCTACACTATTCCATTTTCATCCCTATGTCTATCCAATGACCATTTAAATGCCCTGAAATTTGGCGCGTCTACTACTGTTGCAGGCAGAGCGTTCTACACCCCTACTACACCCTGAGTAAAGAAACTATCTCTGACATCTGTCCTATATCTATCACCCCTCAATTTAAAGCTCTGTCCCCTCGTGCTAGCCATCACCATCTGAGGAAGGTGCAGGCAAGACCAGGGAAGGGACTGAAGATTCCCTTCCCTCGGGTACAGTTCCAGGAATGAAAAATCTCAGTGCTGAGGAGAGATTGAAGAAGTCAGGGGTGTCCTCCTGGGAGAGAAAATGGTTGGGTAGAGATTTGGTAGAGGTTTTCAAACTCATGAGTGAGAGTAGATAGGGAGAAGTTTTTCCCACTTGTAAAAGGATCAAGAATGAGATGGTATACATTTAAATTAATGTGCAAAACAAGCAAAGGTGAGGTGAGAAAAAACATTTTTGCTCAGCGAGTAGTTAGGGTCTGGAATGTACTGCCTGGAAATGTGGGGGAGACAGGTTCAACTGAGGCATTCAATAGGGGCACTGGATGGTTATTTAGATAGAAGTAGTGTGCAAGGATATGGGGAGAAAGGCAGGAAAATGGCACTGGGTAACAGAACCAATGCAGGCATGATGGGCTGAATGGCCTCCCTTTGTGCAGTGGCAATTGTGTGATTTTGAAAAGGGCATTAGCCAGATGGGTTTGTACAACAGATGGCATGGGCACCAATCCTGAGAGGAGCTTTCAATTCCAGATTTATTTATGCGGAATTCAAATCCCCTCAGCTGCTTTGGTGCTGACCCTGTCCCCATGACATTAACCCGAGCTCTGATTCCTGTGATATTAGACCATAAGACATAGGAGCAGAAATTAGGCCATTCAGCCCATCGAGTCTGCTCCAGCATTCAATCATGGCTGATAAATTTCTCAACCCCATTTCTCCTTGTTACCATTAATCCCCTTAATTCTCAATAACTTATCTATCTCTGTCTTAAATATCCTCAATGATCCGGCCTCCACAGCTTTCTGTGGCAGTGAGTTCCACAGATACCCCACTCTCTGGCTGAAGAAGTTTCTCCTTATCTCCATTCTAAAAGGTCTTCCCTTTACTCTAAGGCTGTGCTCTCAGGTCCTAGACTCTCCTACCAATGGAATACCTTTCCAACATCTACTCTGTCCAGGCCATCCAGTATCCCTTAAGTTTCAAGGAGATGCCCCCTCATCCTTCTAAACTCCATCGAGTGTAGACCCAGGATCCTCAACTGTTCCCCATATGTTAAGCTTTTCGTTCCTGGGACCATTCTCTGAACACGCTCCAGGGTCAATATATCCTTCCTGAGAAATGGGCCCAATACTGCGCACAATACTTTAAATGTGGTTTGACATTTGATTACCATCACACCAATTTGGTAAGGGACAGTACTCTCATTATTGATAGTGTACCTCCTGATCACTATCTTTGTCAATAATTTCAGGACAATACACAGTGATAATGTCACTGGACTAGAAATGTTTCATGGTTTGGAAGTGCACATTTCAAAATCTATGATTTATTTGCAGTTAATTTGCTAAATTAGTTGCATACGATGTTTAAATTGGATTTTTTGGCAGCTTTCTAACCTGATCAAATGATAATTGCTGCATCTTTTGGCTCTCTCAAGTTTTATCATCTCCGAACATGTGTTGTTTTTCATTTCAGTGATAAACCTGTCAATGAAATATGTAACCCCAGCACAGATTAGGAGAATATTTCGGAGCACTGGCCCTGAATTACTGAGCCAGGAAAAACAGCAAGAATGGCTTTTGAGGATTGATTACAATGGCAGTAAATGGGGATAGGTGATGGGGAATCTCTTCAGGACTATGTTGACTGCAGTTATAGAGGACATTGGTGAGACCACACCTGAAGTAATGAGTGCAGGAGTGGTCTCGTTATCTGAGGAAGCATGTTCTGGCAATAGAGGGAGTGCAGGATTCCTGGTGGCAGGACTGATGTCTGAGGAGAGGTTGAATCGGTTCGGATTGTATTCATTGGCTTTTAGAAAAATGAGGTGGGGTCCCATAGAAATCTATAAAATTCTGATAGGACTAGACAGGTTAGATGGAGGAAGGATATTTCCAATGGTGGGGACATCCTGACCAGGGGTCATAGTTCAAGGATAAGGGATAAACTTTTAGGACTGAGATGAGGAGAAATGTCTTCAATCAGAGTGGGGAGCCTGTGGAATTCTCTGCCACTGGATGTAATTAAGAGTGAAACATTGAATGTTTTCATGAAGGGATTAGATATAGTTCTTGTGGCTAAAGGGATCAAGCAATACAGGGGGAGGGTGGGATTAGGGTAGTGAGCTTGTTGATCATATTGAATGGTGGAGCAAGCTCGAGGGGTTGAATTGCCTATTGTATTCTATGTTTATATATCTCCACATTTTGGAGAGTCACTGTTCACTTTAGCTCATAGCAGATTGGTTCACTGCAGTTCATGGGCAAGGTACATCAAACTAGCTATCATTTTACAAGACTACTATTATTTTTTCACTCTTGGGATGTGAGCATCACTGGCTGGGCCAGCACTTATTGCCCATCCCTAGTTGCCCCTTGAGAAGGTGGGGGTGAGCTGCCTTCTTGAACTGCTGCAGTCCATGTGCTGTAGGTAGACCCACGATGCCGTGGGGAAGGAATTTCAGGATTTTGACCCAGTCGCAGTGATGGCTTGGCTATATATTTCCAAGGATGGTGTGTGGCTTGGAGGGGAAATTGCAGGGGATTGTGTTCCTGTGTAACTGCTGCCCTTGTCCTTCTAGATGGAAGTGGGTTTGGAAGATGCAGTCTAATGGAACTTCACTATCACAAGTCCCTTTCCTATCCTATCTACTGTGATAAGTCCCTCACTCTCTCCCCTATACCAGCCCTGACCTCATTGTGACAAATCTCTTCAACCCTGGTTGTCCCTCAACAATCATAGGTACCCTCCCCCATGCTTGCAGGTCAGAGGTCACCAAAGGTTTCAAGCATCTAAAGGGGGTTACTGCTTTTGATTATTTTCCAGATACTGTTGTTAAAACTCTGCTTTCCCCATTTTGCACTTGGTTCTGAAAATGGCCTCACTTTAACTGTGAGAGACTGCGACAGCTGAGCTGCCGAACATGGCAATCTCAACGGACATTGAACAAGCAACAAGTGGCAGGACGGAAAAATGGTGAAGCTCTGAGCGAGGGAATGAAAACAGGAAACCAATCTCCCAAATAAAACAAAAATCATTCACTTGTCAGTTACTCATTTGTCCACTTTGTTGAGTTTCTGCAAACTCCAAGCATGGATGCCTTTGCTTATGCTAAGATCTTCATGTGTTGTTTTAAAATGGTTGCATTTATACTTTCATATCGTCAAAGCTTTGCAAATTGCATCACAGCCAATCGATTACTATTAGCCATTACTGACTGGATGGCACTCTCATACCTGACTCAAATTCCCTGGATGTGTGCAATTCCAACAGCATTCAAGAAGCACAACATCATCCAGGACAAAGCAGCCAGATTAAGAGACAATCTAACCACCCCTTGAGATTCAATGGGGTTACCATCACTGAATCCCCCACTATCAAATTTCTGGGTGCTGCCATTGACTAGAAATTCAACTGGACTCACCACATAAACACACAGGCTACAAGAACAGGTCGGAGGCTAGGAATCCTGCAGCAAGTAACTCACAACCTGGCTCCCTAAAGTCTTTCCACAAGGCACAAGTCAGAAGTGTGATGGAATACTCACCACTTGCCTGCATTGAGTAAAGCTCCAACAGCCCTTGAGGAGTTTGACACTATCCAAGACAAAGTAGCCGCTTGATTGGCACTACATCCAGTAGTCCCATTCCTTCACCACCAATGCTCAGTAGCAGTCATGTGGACTAGCTACAAATTGCACTGAAGAAATTCACCAAATATCCTCAGACAGCACCTTCTAAACCCACCACTACTTCCATCTTGAATGACAAGGGCAGCAGATATATGGGAAAACCACCGCGTGCAAGTTCCCTCCAAACCACTCAGTATCCTGACTTGGAAATATACCGCCGTTCCTTCAGTGTCGCTGGGTCAAAATCCTGGAATTCCCTCCCTAAGGGCATTGTGGGTCTACCTACAGCACATGAGCTGCAGTGGTTCAGGGAGACAACTTACCCCCATCTTCTCAAGGGGCAACCAGAACAGTCAATAAATGCTGGGCCCAGCCAGGGACACCCATGTCCCAAGAGTGAATAACAAATATGGTAATAGTGAGCGTCACTTTGAGATTTGAACTTATAATCTGGGCTGACAATTCTGTGCAGCTCCAGTCACTGAAGCATTAACATGTTACACCTTAGCAACTACAGATAAAGACAGAACCTGTTTTCTGAGACATCTTTCACAATCTTAGGGTGCCCCAAAGCACAATCCAGCCATTCAATAATTATTTCAAATGTAATTGTAGGAAATGAGGAAGTCAATACATATACAGCAAGCTCCCACGAAGAGCAACACGCCAATGACCTGTTATGCTAGCGGAGGAAGAAATATTGGGGAGAACTCCCCTGTTTTTCTTCCAATCGTATCCTGTAATCTTTCCAAATTCCAGAATGGTTTAATATCACATTCACAAAAAATATACACCTCCAACAGAGCAGACCCCCCACTCCCCCTCAAAACTACACAACTTTCCTGAAACTATTTTGGGAGCACCATTGGTGTCCTTATTTAAGGAAACAAGTAGTTTTAGGAAGGTTCACTCGAGTGATGGCAGAGATTATGTAATGAAGAAGAGTGACGTAGGATGGGTCTGGATCAAAGATACTAAGAGTGACTTTTGAGGGCGTTTGACAGGGTAGGTGTTGAGAATAGATTAGAATGGTGCTGAAAAAACACAGCAGGTCAGGCAGCATCTGAGGAGCAGCAAAATTGACGTTTCGGGCAAAGCCCTTGTGAGAATATGTTTCCCCATGTGGGAGGCTAGGGGATGAAAACAGAAAACGCTAGAAAAAACTCAGCAGGTCTGACAGCATCTGTGGAGAGAGAAAAAATTCAAATCTTCCTTTATTTAATCACAAGAAATGGGCATTGCTGGTTAGGTCAATAGCTAGTGTCTTAGTCATAGAGTTGTACAACACAGAAATAGACCCTTCAGTCCAAATCGTCCATGCCAACCAGATATCCTAAATTATTCTAGTCCCATTTGCCAGCATTTGGTCCATATCCCTCTAAACCTTCCCATTCATATACCCATCCACACATGTTGTCTCAGCCTTCACCACTTCTTCTAGCAGCTCATTCCACACATACACCACCTTCTGCGTGAAACATTTGCCCTTTAGATCCCTTTAATATCTTTCATCTCTCACCTTATAGCTATACCCTTTAGTTTTGGATTCCCCTACCCCGTGAAAAAAGACCTTGGCTATTCAGCCTATCTACACCCCGGATGATTTTATAACCCTCCACAAGGTCACCCCTCAGCCTCTGACATGCAAGGGAAAATAACCCCAGCCTATTCAGCTGCTCCCTATAGCTCAAACCCCTCCAACCCTGGCAATATCCTTGTGAATCTTTTCTGAACCCTTTCAAGTTTAGGAGACCGAATTGTCGCAGCATTCCAAAAGTGGCCTATTTATTGCTCATCTCGAACTGGCCTGAGATGGGAATTATGAGTCTGTGGGATTCTCTATCTCAGACAGAAATGGAGGCGTTGAATATTTGTAATGCTGAGGTGGATGGATGAAACCAGATCAGAAATTGCTGGAGCAACTCAGCGGTTTCTGGACCTGAAACATTAACACTGTTTCTCTCTCCACAGAAGCTGCCAGACCTGGCAATTTCTCAGTTTCTCCAGCAATTTCTTTTCTTTTCAGATTTTGCAGCACTTTGCTTTTGAGGTCGATCGATTCTTGACAAACGAATCAAAGGGGTCAGGCAAGAAAGTGGAGGTCAGGCCACAATCTAATCAGTCAGAGGAACTGTTTGAGTGAAGTTCACAGCACAGAAGCAGATAAGTGTATTGCTTTTAAGTGGGACCTACAGACAGTCTGCAGTAGTGAGTAGAGTGGGTTCTTTCTTGATTACATGTTTTTTGAGATATGTCTCTTGATTAGACTTAAAATATAAGACATAACTAATAATTTAACCTGGGGCAGTGTTTTGTAGAGGAATAAGATGGTGTTATTTTCTGGGTCTGTAGATTGTGAAGGAGCAAAAATGGCCTTTAGTAGAGTGATATGCGCTTCTTGTCAAATGTGGGAGTTTAAAGGGAGTTTAAGCGTTACTGCCATTAATGCTATGTCTGCCATAAATGCTGTTAGTTGCGAATCTTATCAGATCAAATGGATCGGTTGGAGAGACAGTTAGAAGCAATGAGGAATTTGCAACAGCAACAGTATGTGATGGATGGCAGTTATAGGAAGGGGGGAAAGTCTCAGATACAGTCACATAGATGGGTTAACTCCAGGAAGGGTAAGAGAGGTTGGCAGCTCGTGCAGGAGCCTTCTGTGGCTATACCCATTTCAAACAAGTATGCTGTTTTGGAAAATGTAGGGGGTGATGGATTCTCAGGGGAACGTAGCAAGAACAGCCAAGTGTCTGGTATTGAGGTGTGCAATTCTGATCTCCTTCCTATCAGAAAGATGTTGTGAAACTTGAAAGGGTTCAGAAAAGATTTACAAGGATGCTGTCAGGGTTGGAGGATTTGAGCTATAGAGAGAGGCTGAGCAGGCTGGGGCTATTTTCCCTGGAGCGTCGGAGGCTGAGGGGTGACCTTATGGAGGTTTACAAAATTATGAGGGGCATAGATAGGATAAATAGACAAAGTATTTTCCCTGGGGTCGGGGAGTCCAGAACTAGAGGGCATAAGTTTAGGATGAGAGGGGAAAAACATAAAAGGGATCTAAGGGCCAACGTTTTCACACAGAGGGTGGTGCGTGTATGGAATGAGCTGCCAGATGGGTACATGAATAGGAAGGGTTGGAAAGATATGGGCTGGCTGCTGGCAGGTGGGACTAGATTGGGTTGGGATATCTGGTTGGCATGGACAGGTTGGACCGAAGGGTCTGTTTCCATGCTATACATCTCTATGACTTTATGATCATATTGAATGGTACAGCAGACATAAGGGGCCGAATGGCCTGCTCTAGCTTCATTGGCAGATAGAAACAGAGAATAGAAATAAAGGGATTGTTTTCCAAATGGCGGGCAGTGACTAGTACCACAGGGATCAGAACTAGCTCTTCACAATACCTCAGATATTGACAATACACATTAATGATTTGGATGAGGGAACTAAATGTGAAATCTCCAAATCTGCAGACAACACAAAGCTGGGTGGGAAGATGATCTTTGGTGAATTTCTTAAGTGCAATTTGTACAACAAGACCTGGGTGTCCTTGTGCACCAGTCGCTGAAGGTAGACATTGCAGGTACAGCAGGCGGTGAAGAAGGTAAATGGTATGTTGGCCTTCATAGTGAGAGGATTCATGTACAGGAGCAGGGATGTGCTGCTGCAGTTGTACAGTGCCTACTCAAATCATTGAGATCACATCTAGAATATTAGGTGCAGTTTTGGTCTCCTTATCTGAGGAAGGATGTTCTGGCAATGGAGGGAGGCAGCAAAATGTTCACCAAATTAGTTCCTGGGACGGCAGGACCGACACATGAGGAGAGGATTCCATTCGCCGTAGTTCAAAAGAATGAGGGGGATCTTGTAGAAATATATAAAATTCTAACAGGACTAGACAGGGTAGACACAGGATGGATGTTAACGATGACTGGGGAGTCATCAGAGAACCAGAGGGTCACAGTCTTAGGATACAGGGTAAACCATTTAGGACTGAGATGAGGAAAAATATTTTCACCCAGAAAGTGGGGAGCCTGTGGAATTCTTTACCACAGAAAGCATTTGATGCTAAAGCATTGAATGTTTTCAAGAAGGAGTTAATATAGTTCATAGGCTAAAAGGATCAAACAGTATGGCGGAAAATCAAGAACAGGCTATTGACTTGGATGATCATAATGAATGGTCAGTAGATCAAAGGGCTGAATGGCCTATTAGCTATGTTTTTATGTATATGTGCTGACCAGGCTAGAATATGTGCTAACAGCTCTGGAGTGAGATTCAAACCCCCAACCTTTAGACAAGTGCACTGCCACTGAGCCACAGGTGTCAACTCGCCATCAGTTATGTCCCTCACAGCATCATAGCTCAGGCATCAGAGCTCAGAACCATCTCAACCAAACTTACCACAACTTTTGCATCAGTTTCGAAGGAGGCAGACATGCAGCCCGCGTGGCACGGAGACACAAATTCGATGCCATCTGTTGTACAAACTGGATTGTAAGCCTGATCCTTACAGGAGCATCCTCGATTACAGCTCAGTTCCAAGCCAGATGTCCTGGACAGTGATGACAGAAGCAGTTTTAAGACAATATAACTCCAATTCCCCTTGATCTCAATGTCTTTGTGAAGGGAACACATTTTTACCAACTGTCCCAGGGTCAAGAAAGGCATTGACTTCGATACAGAATCAATCGGTGGATTTACTGGATGGCTACAGCACAGAAGGAGGGCATTCAGGCTGTCTTGTCTATGCTGGCTCTCCAAAACAGAAAGTTATCTTGTGCTCCCCCATGAGCTCATATCTTCTTCCTTTTCAGCTAATAATCCAATTCCTTTGTCAGTGCTTCAACCTGCCTTCCCCACACTTTCAGACACTACATCCCAATCCCTAACCACTCGGGTGAACCTGCCTCCCCCACACTCTCAGACATTACATCCCAATCCCTAACCCTTCAATTGAACCTGCCTCCCCCCATATTCTCAGACAGTACACTCCAAACCCAGAGATGTGAGGACTGCAGATGCTGGAAAACCAGAGTCAATAAAGTGTGGAGTTGGATAAAGCACAGCAGGTCAGGCAGCATCAGAGGAGCAAGAGAGTTGACATTTCAGGTCAGGACCCTTTATCAAGATGAATAGTCCCAACCTGAAACATCGACTGTTCTGCTCCTCTGTTGCTTTAGCCAGCTCTACGCTTTATCGACTCCCACATTCCAGACCCGAGCAAGTCACTCCTTGAAATGGTTCCTTCTCATGTCCCCATTGCTTCCTTGGAGGAGAAAGTGAGGTCTGCAGATGCTGGAGATCAAAGTTGAAACTTTATTGCTGGAACAGCACAGCAGGTCAGGCAGCATCCAGGGAACAGGAGATTCGACGTTTCGGGCACAGGCCCTTCTTCAGGAAGGTCATTCCTGAAGAAGGGCCTGTGCCCGAAACGTCGAATCTCCTGTTCCCTGGATGCTGCCTGACCTGCTGTGCTGTTCCAGCAATAAAGTTTCAACTCCCCATTGCTTCCTTGGCCAATCACCTTCAATTAGTGCCCCCTGGCTCTTGATCCTCGCACCAATGGGTACAGGCTTCTTCCCATCAGCTCCAGCCAGGACTCTCATGTTTTTTGAAAGCCTCCTTTCAATCCTCCTTCTATATCAATGGGACTGCTACACCTAGTAACTTTCCAACCCCGAAAAATGATGCTGTCACTGGGCCGAAATTCTGGGACGTTCCCAAAATGGCTGAGCCAGCAGCACAGTTTGAGTCACCTTGCCAGTGGCACCTATGTCCAGTGAAAGACCAAAATTTTTAAAAACACTCCTCATTTTCTTTGTGCCAATAGCAATAGAGACAGGCATTACTCAGCAAACATTCAGGGTCACCTTTAGGAACATCTCAGTGTGGAGTGTGCATTTACCTATTCAAGGTACTCCGGTTGTCGTTTATTCCAGCAACTACCTGCGTTGAACAGCCGAGGAACAAGAGTGGCGTAGTCGCACAGATAGAGGCAAAGATGGCGGCAAAGCACATGATGGCTGAGCCCCTGAGACTCATTTGGAACCTCCTCATGATAGCCCCACCTATTAGGATTCCAAGAACTGCTCCAGGGACATGGATGCTTCCTTGAAACAGAGGAAATGGAAGAGTTAAAAATGGAAGAACCAAACTGATTGTCTATTACCTGGCGTCAATCAAGTGACAGCACCAATGCAAACATTAGGTTAGTATTGGGGTCCAGCATTACAAATGAAAGTCTCAAACTGGATGGAGGCAGGAGCTCTATTTTAGTCCAAACTGTAATCACATAGGGACCACAGCAGCCGATTTGTGCTCAGCCATGTGGCCTCTGCTCATCACAGAATGGGATCTCGTATTGCCCCATTACAGGACAGATGGGGCCAACGGTCACCCTGCTGCAGGAAGGGTGTTGTTAAACTGGTCAGGGTGCAATAAAAAATTTACAACCTTACCAAAACTGGAGGGTTTGAGTTATAAGGTCGAGGCTGAACAGGCTGGACTGTTTTCCCTATAGCGTAGGACGCTGAGGGGTGACCTCATAGAGGTTTATAAAATCATGAGGGGCATGGATAGGGTGAATACACAAGGTCTTTACCCTGGGGTGGGGAGTCTAAAAATTGAGGGCATAGGTTTAAGATGGGAGGAGAAAGATATAAAAGGGACCTGAGGGGTAACATTTTCACACAGAGGGTAGTGCATGTATGGAATGAGCTGCCAGAGGAAGTGGTGGAGGCTGGTATAATTACAACATTTAAAAGGCATCTGGATGGGTATATGAATAGGAAGGGTTTGGAGGGATACGGGCCAAATGCAGGCAACTGGGATTGGTTCTGTTTTGGAAACCTGGTCTGCTTGTACGAGTTGGGCCGAAGGGTCTGGTTCCATGCTGTTTGACTCTAGGGACCTTTGTACCTAAGATTGTGCCAGAAGAAGCCTCTTATACACTTTTCAGTGCACTCAACTGAGTACATTTGACAATAAAGCTAATTCTAATTCTAATTCTAATTCTATGCCTCTGCCGAATATCTCACATGAAATTAAGGCACCCCTGTCAGTGCAGCACTCCACCGGAACTGGCACCATCAGTGTCAGCTTGAAAGTCAAGGGGCAGCAATGGCCTAGTGGTGTTACTACTGGACTATTAACCCAGATAATGATCGGAGGACATGGGTTCGAATCCTTTAGCGACTGACGTTGGAATTTGAATTGAAGCAACCAAAGGTCAAACTGGAATTAAGAATCTAATGATGACCATGGAGCCACTGTTGATTGTCAGAAAACCAATTTGGTTCATTAATGTCCTTTAGGGAAGGGAATTTGCCATTCAGAATTAATTATTGTGCAATTGTGACTTCAAGGCTGGAAAATGGGGCAGACTTGATGGGCCAAAGGGCCTTTTTCTGTGCACTGGATGTCTATGAGTCTATCGTTAACTCAGTCTGGATTATAATCCAGATCTACAGCAATTTGATTGACTCTTAACTGTCTAGCTATATGTTCAGTTACAACAATCACTCCAAAGTCTACCTACAGCACATGGACTACAGTGGTTGAAGAAAGCAGCTCACCATCACCTTCTCGAGGGCAACTTGGGACAGCATGAGCTGGAGTAACCAGTGACATCCATGCCCCATGAATGAATAGAAAATTTTTTAAAAATTGT
The DNA here is from genome assembly GCF_037043375.1 of Chiloscyllium plagiosum. Lineage (NCBI taxonomy): Eukaryota > Metazoa > Chordata > Chondrichthyes > Orectolobiformes > Hemiscylliidae > Chiloscyllium > Chiloscyllium plagiosum. Next base: position 126,713,735 of record NW_028270144.1, on the reverse strand, counting down.
TCATATCTCTAGACTGGGGCTTGAAGCCCCACCTTATTGAAACTGTTGACACCTGGAGATGGGAGATTCCTGGACGTGGATTCTGGATTATTGATGCTGGAAGAGCACAGCAGTTCAGGCAGCATCCGAGGAACAGGAAAATCGATGTTTCGGGCAAAAGCCCTTCATCAGGAATACAGGCAGAGAGCCTGAAGGGTGGAGAGATAAGTGAGAGGAGGGTGGGGGTGGGGAGAGAGTAGCATAGAGTACAATGGGTGAGTGGGAGAGGGGATGAAGGTGATAGGTCAGGGAGGAGGGTGGAGTGGATAGGTGGAAAAGAAGATAGGCAGGTAGGACAAGTCCGGACAAGTCATGGGGACAGTGCTGAGCTGGAAGTTTGGAACTAGGGTGAGGTGGGGGAGGGGGAAATGAGAAAACTGTTGAAGTCCACATTGATGCCCTGGGGTGAAGTGTTCCGAGGTGGAAGATGAGGCGTTCTTCCTCCAGGTGTCTGGTGGTGAGGGAGCGGCGGTGAAGGAGGCCCAGGACCTCCATGTCGTCGGCAGAGTGGGAGGGGGTTTGAAATGTTGGGCCACACAGCGGTGTGGTTGATTGGTGCGGGTGTCGCAGAGATGTTCCCTAAAGTGCCCGGCTAGGAGGCATCCAGTCTCTCCAATGTATAGGAGACCGCATCGGGAGCCACGGATACAATAAATGATATTGATGGATGTGCAGGTAAAACTTTGATGGATGTGGAAGACTCCTTTAGGGCCTTGGATGGAGGTGATGGGGGAGGTGTGGGCGCAGGTTTTGCAATTCCTGCGGTGGCAGGGGAAGGTGCCAGGATGGGAGGGTGGGTTGTAGGGGGGCGTGGATCTGACCAAGTAGTCACGAAGGGAATGGTCTTTGTGGAAGGTGGAAAGGGGTGGGGAGGGAAATATATCCCTGGTGGTGGGGTCTTTTTGGAGGTGGCGGAAATGTCGGCGGATGATTTGGTTTATGCGAAGGTTGGTCGGGTGAAAGGTCTGAGGGCGGAGGTGCGGGATGTGGATGAGATGCGTTGGAGGGCATCTTTAACCACGTGGGAAGGGAAATTGCGGTCTCTAAAGAAGAAGGCCATCTGGTGTGTTCTGTGGTGGAACTGGTCCTCCTGGGAGCAGATACGGCAGAGGCGGAGGAATTGGGAATATGGGATGGCATTTTTGCAGGAGGTAGGATGGGAAGAGGTGTAATCCAGGTAGCTGTGGGAGTTTGTGGGTTTGTAAAAAATGTCTGTATCAAGTCGGTCGTCATTAATGGAGGTGGAGAGGTCTAGGAAGGGGAGGGAGGTGTCAGAGATGGTCCAGGCAAATTTAAGGTCAGGGTGGAATGTGTTGGTGAAGTTGATGAATTGCTCAATCTCCTTGCGAGAGCACGAGGTGGCGCCAATGCAGTCATCAATGTAGCGGAGGAAGAGGTGGGGAGTGGTGCCGGTGTAATTACGGAAGATCAACTGTTCTACGTAGCCAACAAAGAGACAGGCATAGCTGGGGCCCATACGGGTGCCCATGGCTACCCCTTTGGTCTAGAGGAAGTGGGAGGATTCAAAGGAGAAATTGTTAAGGGTGAGGACCAGTTCGGCCAAACAAATGAGAGTGTCGGTGGAAGGGTACTGTTTGGGATGTCGGGAGAGGAAGAAATAGAGGGCTTGGAGGCTCTGGTCATGGCGGATGGAGGTGTAGAGGGATTGGATATCCATGGTGAAGATGAGGCGTCGGGGGCCGGGGAAACGGAAGTCTTGGAGGAGGTGAAGGGCGTGGGTGGTGTCTCGAACGTATGTGAGGAGTTCCTGGACTAGGGGGGATAGGACAGTGTCGAGGTAAGTAGAAATGAGTTCAGTGGGGCAGGAGCATGCTGAGACAATGGGTCGGCCAGGGTGGTCAGGCTTGTGGATCTTGGGAAGGAGGTAGAACTGGGCAGTGCGGGGTTCCCGGACTATGTGGTAGGAAGCTGTGGGTGGGAGATCTCCTGAGGTGATGAGGTTCTGTATGGTCTGGGAGATGATGGGGGTTTGGTGATGGGGGGATGGGGTCATGGTCGAGGGGGCATGAGAAAGAGGTGTCCTCAAGTTGGCGAGATTCCTGGACGTGAACATTCATGCCACTCAAATGCCAGGCTATGACCAAATCCAACAAGTGACAATCTAAGCACTGCTACCTGACACACAGTGGTGTTACCATCACTGAATCCCCCACTACCAACATCCTAGGAGTTACCATTATCCAGAAACTCGACTGGATTCACTACACAGACACAATGGCTACAACAACAGGTCAGAGGCTGGGGATCCGGCAGCGAGTAACTCACCTCCTGACTCCCCAAAGCCTGTCCACCATCTACAAGGCAGAAGTCAGGAGTGTGATGGAATACTCCCCACTTGCCCTGGATTGGTGCAGCTCCAGCAACACTCAAGAAGCTTGACACCATCCATGACAAAGTCATCCAGTTGATTGGCACCACATCCAAAAGCATTCACTCCCTCCACCACCAGTAGCAGCAGAATGGTACCAAACATCCTTTGACACCTTCCAAACCCATGACCATTTCCATCTAGAAGGACAAGGGCAGTAGGTACATGGGAACACCACCCCCTGCAAGTTTCCTTCCAAGTCACTCACCATCCTGAATTGGAAATATATTGCCATTCCTTCCCTGTCGCTGTGTCAAAATCCTGGAATTCCCTCCCTAAGGGCAGAGGGGGTCAATCTACAGCACATGGACTGCACGTTCAAGAAGGCAGCTCACCCTTACCTTCTCACGGGGCAAGTGGAGACAGGCAAGCCAGTGATGCCCATGTCCCTTAATTGATTTTTTTTTATACAATGAGTTATCCTGGTCTCAATTTGATTCAATCTTTGGGAGGTTTGCTTGACAATTAAGGGCAGTTCTGATTTCCCATTCCTGAATAAATGATGATGGTTGAGTGAGTCAGTGGGGTGGAGGCCATCTGGTTTGTAAAAGCATTGCACCCATCCCTTTGTACCGCACCATCCTTGCCAACATTGGAACATCCGAAAACCAGAGAGTGATCGCAAATGAACTTCAGCAAGATTCGGTGTTTTACTCAAGTTCCTCACCAATCAGTAAATTTGCAAACGAGGCCGTCACAGTGAACTGTTGCTCCAGAAATTTGCCAATGAAGACGGTTAATCCAGACATCAGAGCTGACATACAGACTTGAGCTAACACAACGAGGAGGTAAACTGAGCTCCTCAAAGTCCTCAGTAAGATACACGGAAAACCTGAGGGAGGAAAACAATATACAGAACAATCAGCAAAAGTGTGAGGGGACACATTTTGGGAGGATTAGCAAAGCAAGAGGATTGTTGAATGATAACCACCTTAGGAAGCAGAGAGGGATATTGGTGTGCATATCTGTAAATCCTTGAAGGTAACAGGACAGGGAGATGAGCTGGTTAAGAGGCCTATGGGATACTTACCTTCATTAATCAAGGAATTGGATATGAGAGTAGGGAGGTTATGATGGGGCTGTCTATAATGCTGGAGCACTGTGTACAGTTCTGGTCCCTGCACTATAGGAGGGATGTGATTGCACTGGAGAGGATGCAGAGGACATTCCTCTGGGATGGAGCATTTCAGCCAGGAAGACAGACTAAGCAGATTCTGGACTGGTTGATTAAAAATTATCTATACAAACAAGAAAGGGGATTCTTGTGGCACAGTGGTAGTCGCCCGACCTCTAAGCTAGGAGATCCAGGTTAAAATCTCACTTGCTCCAGACGGGTGTCATAATATCTCTAAACAGGATAAATCAAATTACCTATAAACAAGGAAAGGGACTCCTGTGCTACAGTGGTAGTGCCCCTGCCTTTGTGCCAGAAGGCCCAGGTTCAGGTCCCAATTGTCCCAGCATTGTGTCATAGTTGACCTGTACAGCCGGTTGATTTAAATAACTACAGAAGTCACACTAAGCATTGACAAATATCCTGGACGGTCACATATGGAGCATTGTGCGGACTTTAGGAGGAAAGTCTGGGTTCCCCAGAGGAGCTTTATCAGCAGCACTCCCTCTGCTCTGATGTTCAGTGCACACTGACGGTGACCACTGGCTTCCATTTCTGGAAGCTCTGAAGGCCCATACAGTCAAACAGTCATAGAGATATACAGCACGGAATCAGACCCTTCAGTTCAACCCGATATCCCAACCCAAACTAGTCCCACCTGCCAGCACCCGGCCCATATCCCTCTAAACCCTCCTATTCATATTCCCATCCAGATGCCTTTTAAATGTTGCAATTGTACCAGCCTCCTCTGGCAGCTCATTCCATACACACACCACCCTCTGCGTGAAAAAGTTGCTCCTTTTATATCTTACCCCTCTCACCCTATACCAATGCCCTCTAGTTCAGGACTCCCCCACCTCAGGGAAAAGATCTTGTCTATTTACCCTATCCATGCCCCTCATGATTTTATAAGCCTCAATAAGGTCACACCTCAGACTCTGACATTCCAGGGAAAGCAGCCCCAACCTGTTTAGCCTCTCCCTATAGCTCAAATCCTCCAATCCTGGCAACATCCTTGTCAATCTTTTCTGAACCCTTTCAAGTTTCACAACATCATTCCGATAGGAAGGAGACCAGAATTGCACGCAATATTGGCCTAACCAATGTCCTGTACAGCCGCAACGTGACCTCCCAACTTTTGTACTCAATATTCTGACCAATAAAGGAAAGCATACCAAAAGCCTTCTTCAATATCCTATCTATCTGCGACTCTCAAGGAGCTATGAACCTGCACTCCAAGGTGTCTTTGTTCAGCAATACTCCCTAGGACCTTACCATTAAGTGTATAAGTCCTGCTAAGATTTGCTTTCCCAAAATGCAACACCTCGCATTTATCTGGATTAAACTCCATCACCCACTCCTCAGCCCATTGATCCATCTGGTCAATATCCCGTTGTAATCTGAGGTAACCTTCTTCACTGTCCACTACACCTCCAATTTTGGTGTCATCTGCAAACTTACTAACTGTACCTCTTATGTTCAAATCCAAATCATTTATATAAATGATGAAACATAGAGGACCCAGCACTGATCCTTGTGGCATTCCACTGGTCACAGGCCTCCAGTCTGAAAGATAATCCTCTGCCACCACCCTCTATCTTCTACCTTCGAGCCTGTTATGTATCCAAATGGCTAGTTCCCCTTGTATTCCATGAAATCTAACCTTGCTAACCAGTCTCTCATGGAGAACCTTGTCAAACACCTTATTGAAGTCCATACAGTTCAAGTCTACTGCTCTGCCCTTAATCCTCTTTGTTACTTCTTCAGTCAATACAAAAATTAGAGGGAATGCAGTTTATCAGGATGATACTCAAAGTTATGGACTTCAGTTAAACACAAGAGAATATTCCAGGTAGAATTTAAGAAGGCAGATCACCATCACCTTCTCAAGCGTGAATATGCATGGGAAATAAATGCTGGCCCAGCAAGCAACACGCATATCCTCAGAATGCATTGTGAAATAAAAATTAACAACCTTGTCAACATCAAAGATAAGGGGAGGCGATGGCTGTGTGGCATTATCAGTGTATTATTAATCCAGAGAGCCAGGTAATGTTCTGGGGACCTGGGTTTGAATCCTGGCAAGGAAAATGGTGGAATTTGAATTCAATAAAAAGTTGGAATTAAGAATCCAATCTAATTGGGCAGCATGATGGCTCAGTGGTCAGCACTGCTGCCTCACAGCGCCAGGGACCCTTGAGTGACCATCTGTGTGGAGTTTGCATGTTGTCCCAGTGTCAACACGGGTTTCCTTCAGATGCTCGGGTTTCCTCCCACAATCCAAAGATGTGTAGTTTAGGTGGACAAGGCATGCTAAATTGCCCACAGTGTTTAGGGATGTGCAGGCTAGGTGGATTAGCCATGGGAAATGCTGGGTTATAGGGATTTGGCGAGGGGGGGGGGGGATCTGGGTAGGATACTCTTTGCAGGTTTGGTGTGGACTTGATGGGCCAAATGGCATGTATCCACACTGTGGAAATTCTATGAATCTAAAGTTGACCATGAATTAATTGTCAGGAAAAATCCATCTGGTTCACCATTGTCCTTTTGAGAAGGGAACTGCCATCTTCACCTGGTCTGGCCTGTATGTGACTCCAGACCCACAGCAATGTGGCTGCCCTCTGGACAATTAGCAATGGGCAATAAATGCTGGCCTGGTCAGAGTGAGCACACAGATCAGTGGGTCGAAAAGTCTCTTTGGGAACATGCAAGTTTACAATCCCATCCCCAACATACCAGCACAACGTGCTTAGAAACCTACTCTTAATAAATTGGAGTAATGATAGGCCTTGTGTTGCATCCTCTTGTTTGGATTTTAATTGATTCAGCTTTTTATCTGTGTTGATTTCTCCTTCGGGATCCCGGGAGCCCTGGGGTAAAGAAAGAGACAATGAGATTCACACGATGGACACTTCCAACCCTGAAACTATTTCCATTTAGAAGGACAAGTGCAGCACGTAAAATTTGGGAGCAATAAACTGTCCATGTGTCAATTGTTGTAAAAGCCCATCTGGTTCACTAATGTCCTTTAGGGAAGGACTTACTCAGTCTGGTCTTCATGCGACTCCAGACCCATAGCAATGTGGTTGACTCTTAACTGCAATGGGCAATAAAGACCCAGCCAGCAACAGCGACGTCAAGTTTTCAAACAAGATGAAAATATGGAAATGTGGCTCACTGTCAGCGTTGTTTAATAATCGGTCACTATGAAGTGCCTTGCGGGGATTTTGTTAGAGTGTTGTAAAAAGAGCTGTTTGGAAAGCACAGTCACTTGCGGTAACACTAAAGTCCAACCAGCTGTAAGAACTCCATTGTTGTGGTTAACAATTAATTTTCTGCAGAATCTGCAAGAACAAAGTGTAGCTGGATTCCAGCCATACAAATCGGCCCTGTATGATACAAATTATAACCATCAAGATAATTTTAATAAGGTGCCACACAAAATGATATGAAAGGAGATAGTAACCCCTGGTACTGAGGTTAACTAACAGGGAGCAGAGAACCAGGATAAATGGGTCATCCTCAGGTCGGTAAACAATGAGCAATGGGTGCCACCAGGATCAGTGCTACTTAACTATCAGTCCCAGGGCCCTGGGTTCGATCCCATCCTTGGGCGACTGTCTGTGTGGAGTTTTCACATTCTCCCTATGTCTGCGTGGGTTTCCTCCGGGTGCTCCGGTTTCCTCCCACAATCCAAAGATGTGCAGGTTAGGTGAATTGGCCATGCTGAATTACCCATAGGTTAGGTGCATTAGTCAGGGATAAATATAGAATAATGGGGAATGATTGGGTTTGGTACTCTTCGGAGGGTCGGTGTGGACATATTGGGCCGAAGGGCCTGGTTGCACACTGTAGAGATTTTATGATGCTATGAACTGGATAAATGGACAGGGTGTGCTGTCAACAAGTTTGTTTTTGATATAAATGTGGGCTTGGAAAGGAAATTTTCTGAAGGACTTTTAATGTCTGCAAAGCAATATAGATTTATTACGAGAGACAGAAGTTTGGCAGATGGAGTACAATGTGAGTCATTTATGGTTATCTAACTTGGCAGAAAGAATAGAAAAACAAAGTATGAATAAAATGGAGAGAGTGTGGAGGAGTCAGAGATACGGAGGGAACTGGGTGTCCTTCTGCATGAATTACAAATGTTAACAAGCAAGAGGAAGAAATATGGAGTGTTGATTTTTGTTCCAAAGGAGTTGGAGCATAAAATAGGAATGTCTCAGGAACAGGAGTAGGCCATTCAGCCCTTCAAGCCTGCTCTGCCATTCAATAAGATTATGGCTGATCTGTGGCCTAACTCCATATACTTGCCTTTGGCCTATATCCCTTGATACCCTTGCTTAAGAGGAGGACAATGTAGAGGGAGATTCACTCCCTGGAGTTTAGAAGAGTAAAAGGTGATTTATTGAAAAATAAACAAGCCATAGGAGCAGAAGTAGGCCATTCAGCCCATCGAGTCTGCTCCACCATTCAGTGAGCTCATGATTGATCTGAATATCCTCAATTCCACTTTCCTGCCTTTTCCCCATATCCGTCGATTCCCTTCCTGATTAAAAACCTGTCTCAGCCATGGTTACATTTAACAACACAGTCTCGACAACCCTGTGCAGTAAGTATTTCTATGGATTTACAACCCACAGAAAGAGGAACTTTCTCCTATGACAGAATACATTTTGAAACAAAAACAGGTTCGAGGGGCTGAATGGCCTCCTGTATAATGTCCCATGATCTTCCAGGTTGGAACTCCGACAATGGACTTACCTCTTTGGGCATCTCTTTTGGGAAAAAGAAATATGGGATAGAGACCATGCCAACAAAACTAGCAGCCATGAGGAACCCCAGCCACCAGGCTCCCACCCAGCGAGGGTCTCCAAACTCCAGATCAATATCAGCTGTAACAGAGGGGAAAGAAAATCCAAATAAATACCCAGGCAAGATGAGAACATATAAATCAGAACACCAGAACCCAACTGCATGGCCAAAGATCAGCTAATAAATATGACATCCTGGGTCACAAACAGCACTATATAAATGAAACTTGGGGAGATAATGTTTTCCCAGAGATATAGTGTATGGCCCAATTGGCAAGTGATCCAGAGAGCCAGGCTATTGCTCTGGGGTCCAAGGATTCAAATTCTACCACAGCTGCCAGGGGAAATTAAATGGATGCAGTGTACGATTGAGAGCAACCAATTCTTAAAGGTTATAGAGTTATAGAGATGTACAGCATGGAAACAGACCCTTCGGTCCAACTCGTCCATGCTGACCAGATATCCCAACCCAATCTAGTCCCAGCTGCCAGCACCCGGCCCATATCCCTCCAAACCCTTCCTATTCATATACCCATCCAGATGCCTTTTAAATGTTGCAGTTGTACCAGCCTCCACCACTTCCTCTGGCAGCTCATTCCATACACGTACCACCCTCTGTGTGAAAAAGTTGCCCCTTAGGTCTATAACCCAATGATTGCATTCTTGTGTAACCTGGCATTATAGAAAAATCATGCTTTAGAAACAGCATTTAAGTGTTGCCGGCGTAATCATATCACATCCAACACATTTTAAAAGTTTGTGCTTTAGAAACAGTGTCCCCAATTCCTCAACTGCTTTACAGCAAATTTGCATTAATGAAACGCTTGTTATAGCAGAACGACCTGTAGTAGCAGGAGCAGGCCATTCAGCCCCACTCCAGCCTGTCCCATCCTTCAATAAAATTACAGCTGATCTCATTTATGCCTCAACTTTATATCCCAGCTTGCCACCTGAATGAGTCTCAGAGATGATGACTTTGAGTCTACCGTTGCTTGTTGGAACAGCCCGTCTGTTTTATTAATCTCCTTTAGGGAAGGAATTCTGCCAAATTTACCATATGTGACTCCAGACCCACTGCAATGTGGCTGTCTCTTACTGTCTGGGTAATCAGAGATGGGTTATAAATGCTGGCCCAGCCCACAACACTCCCACCATTCAACCTGCTCCCTTTCGAAAGCCTTTATGAAGACCTGTCCTGGCAGATCCATGATTCCTAATAAAGGGCTTTTGCCCGAAATGTCAATTGTCCTGCTCCTCAGAGGCTGCCTGACCCTCACTACACTCTCGGCTCTGATCTCCAGCATCTGGAGTCCTCACTTTCACCTACACCCATTATTATAGCCGATACCTGATCCACCCAATCTTTTCTTCCTATCTTGATTCTATATTTACTCCTTGTTCAGTCTCTCCCAACTTACATGCTTATGTTTCTCACACAGTCATACCTGACTGAAACATGAACTGTTTCTTTCTCTACAGACGCTGCCATACCTGTTGAATTTCTCTAGCACTTTTGGTTTTTATTCCAGTTTCAAGTATTCCACAGTATTTTGCTTTTGTGCCAATCTGAATCAGTTATTTTACACTGACTATAAGAAACAGGAACAGGAGCAGGCCATTCAGCCCCTCCAGCCTGCTCCACCATTCAATAGGTTCATGGCTGATCTAACTTTCCTCACATCCACTTTCCTGCCCTTTCTCCTAAAACTCTTGTTTCCCCGACTGATAGAACTTTCTCTATCTCAGCCTTAAATATACACAAGGACTCTGCCCCCACAGCTCTCTGTGACAAGGAGTTCCAAAAACTCTCAACCCTCTGAGAGAAGAAATTCCTCCCCATTCCAGTCTGAAATTGGTGCCCTTTTATTCTGAGACTGTGCCCTCTGGTCCTAGACTCTCCCATGAGGGGAAACACCCTCTCAGTATTTACCCTGTCAAACCCCTTAAGAAGGAGAAAGTGAGGACTGCAGACGCTGGAGATCAGAGCTGAAAAATGTGTTGCTGGAAAAGCGCAGCAGGTCAGGCAGCATCCAAGGGGCAGGAGAATCGACGTTTCGGGCATGAGCCCTTCTTCAGGAATGAGGAAGGGCTTGTGCCTGAAACGTTGATTCTCCTGCTCCTTGGATGCTGCCTGACCTGCTGCGCTTTTCCAGCAACACAAACCCCTTAAGAATCCTGTATGTTTCAATTAGATCACCTCTCATTTTTCTAGATTCCAGGGAGTAGAGTCCCCACCAGAGTCTGTCTCATGCACTCACCAGCTGACAGTTTGTCAATGTCAACGTAGAGACGGAGGACAGCAGACCCTAAAACGAAGCCGAATGCTGGTCCCAGGACACTAACTGCAAACAGAATTCCTATAGGAAGAAAGAGAGCAGTCAGGGAGTGAAATTCCTTAGCATTCAACAAAAAGATCACAGACTCAAAACAGAAATTGCTGGAAAAGCTCAGCAAATCTGGCAGCATCTGTGGAGAGAAAGCACAAGTTGTAAAGTCATAGAGTCATACAGCATTGAAACAGACCCTTCGGCCCAACTAGTCCATGCTGAACATAATCCCAAACTAAAGTAATCCACCTGTCTGCTCCTGGCCCATATTCCTTCAAACCTTTCCTGTTCATGTATCTATCCAAATATCTTTTAAATACTATAACTGTATCTGCATCCATTATTTCCTCAGGAGGTTCATTCCACATGTGAACCATCCTCTGTAAAAAATTTGCCTCTTATGCCTTTTTAAAATCTCTCTCCTCTCACCCTTAAAAACTGCCCCCCTAGTCTTGAAATCCCCATTCTAAGGAAGAGACAACCACCATTAACTCTATCCGTACCTCTCATTATTTTATAAACTTCTATCAGATTACCTCTCAACTGCCTATGCTCCAGTAAAAAATGTTCCAGCCTTTATAACTCAAACCTTCCATACCTGGCAACATCCTGGTAAATCTCTTCTGAACCCTCTCCAGCTTAATAATATCTTTCCTATAACAGGGAGGCCAGAACTGGATACAGTATTCCACAAGAGGCCTCACCAATGTCATGTACCACCTCAACATGATATCCCAACCCCTATATTCAAAGGACTGAGCAATAAAGGCAACCCTTTTTAATTACCCTTTCTATATATGATGCAAAATTTAAAGAATTTTGTACTTGCACCCCTAGGTCCCTCTGTTCTACAACACTAGCCAAATCCCCACCAATAATTGTATAAGTCCTACCCTTGTTTGTTGTACTGAAACGTAATACAAGCATTTTCTCCCTACTTTCTACCCTCTCCACATAATTGCTTAATTGTCCCCTGAAAGCCTCGATTGAATCTGCATCTCCCCCACTCTCAGGTAGTGTGCTCCAAACTCTAACCACTCACTATGTGAGGATATGTTCTCGCATGTCACTGTTACTGCTTTTTGCCAATCATCTTAGAAGTGTGACCTCTGGTTCTCCATCCTTTCACCAATGGGAAAGATTTCTCCAGATTTAATCTGTCTAGACCCCTCATAACTTTGAACATATTGATCAAGTCTCCTCTGGAGCTTCCCTTCTCCAAGGGCAACTCCTGGCTTTTCCTTTCTATGTAACTGAAGTCCTCATAGTCTGCTAAGTCCCATCTGCACTTAAAAAGGGATAAATGTACTCAAAACTGAACCATAATCCATGTGAGTATTTCAGACTGTTGGCATTATGAAATAAAAAGACAGCCGTATGTATAAGAGACGCATCATGTTTTCCGTTTCAAGTGTACACGGGGTTAAAAAGCAAACTTTAAACCTGGTCAGTAGTCTGAGATCCTAGCATGTGGACTAGTCTGCTCTGAAGGCTACAGCTCTGAGACCATTAAACACCCTTGCAATTCAGGTAAAGAAAGAAATTAACTAACTCTGAGTGCTAGAAATCAACTAGCTAGCAAGTTTGTCAAAATCAAACAGGAGTAAAGGGTTTCAACAAAGCTAAAAATCCTAAAATTAACAGTCAACAAACTGCCATTGACTTTTCATGAACAATTCAAAGTGACTGACCTGTATCTTTTAAATATGATCTTCCAAAGATTCACACAGAGTCATAGAGTCTTACAGCGGAAACCACGCTACTTTGGTCCAACCAGTCCATGCCCGCTATAATCCCAAACTAAACTAGTCCCACCTGCCTGAACTTGACCCACATCCCTCCAAACCTTTCCTATTCATGTGCTTGTCTAAATGACTTTTAAATGTTGTAAATGTACCTTCATCCACCACTTTGTCTGGGAGTTCATTCCACATACGAACTACTCTCTGTGTAAAAAAATTGCCCCTCATGTCTTATTAAAATATTTCTCTTCTCACCTTAAAAAGATGCCCCCAATCTTTAAATCCCACATTCTAGGGAAAATACAGCTGCCATTCACCTTATCTAACCCCCCATTAGTTTATAAACCTCTAAATGGTCACCTCTCAACCTCCTATGCTCCAGTGAAAAAAGTCCAGTCTATCCAGCCTCTCCTTATAGCTCAAGCTCTCCATTCTTAGCAACATCTTGATAAATCTGTTCTGAACCCTCTCCATCTTAATATCCTCCATATAACAGGGTAACCAGAGTGTACTCGTACTCCAGAACAGGCCTCCTGTTGTCAACCGGAAGTGGCAGATTCAAACCACTAAAAAAATGCCAGAGGAAACATCACAGAAGCGCTTCACAGGAGGCTCCCAAGCACTGAGGATGTCACCTAGACAGGGGACGAAACATCTGCAACACAAATTCCCAGCTCGGCGAACAGAACCACAGCAACGAGCACCCGAGCTACAAATCTTCTCACAAAATTTGAAAGTCTGAAGAGGATTTTTGCTTTTAAGAGAAAAGGCGAAAAGCTAAAATATCGTTCAGTGTTTGTTTTGCAGCGAGCCGTTATAGAGGGAGCGCGCACCTCAAGCGGCTCTGCCAAACGCCTTCCCGGGAAGTATTCACAGGTGACCCTCTTCCTCTCTCTCCTTCACCCCAGTCTCCTGTAGATCCCACCACCCCAACCTCCAACAACTCAGCCTAACATACCATCATCATCACCATCACCTCTCAGCCTTCCAGTGTGCTTGCTGTCTTCCCGACTCTGGTGAGTGAAACTACACTGTACATACATTATTTGTACTTTATATAGGCTATATATTTATCATATCATTCCTGTTTTTACTATAAGTTAGTGTTAGTTTAGGTTTTGGTTGTTATTTGGTATGATTTGGTAGGTTATGTTTTGGGTCTGGGAACGCTCAGAAACTTTTCCCATTTAAATTAATGGTAATTGCTTCTTTGCTTTACCCCATTTCGGCTTACGAAAGGTTTCATAGGAATGCTCCACTTTCGGATAGCGGTAGACACTGGTGTTCACAGGTACATGTTCAGAGTGAAAGCTTACTCAGCTTACCGAGATACAAAGGTGAGTTCCTATTGCTGGCAAAATCATCAACATACGATATCCCAAACGGCTGAATGGGAACACCTCCGATTCCCAGCAGTAACTGCCCAACTATTAGCAGCGATAGCATGTCGTAACCACCGCTGCTTTCCTGCACACTGCAAATCTCACTGTTTAAATTCTGGTCCTGAGGCGTCAAGTGGCAGATATCAGAGACGTTATTAACATTATCTGAGGAAATAAAACAAAGGTTATTTTGAATTAAATTAGTGACTTTGTTTTAAATACCTCTATTAATATAACAAAAGATCTTTAGGCAGTTCATAGGAATGTTGTGACATATTAAAATATCAGCAGCAGGAGTAGGCCTTTGGGCCTTAGAACCTGCACCTCTATGCAGCAATGTGATCATAGCTGATCATCTAGCTCAGTCCCCTGTTCTCACTTTTCCTTCATAGCCTTTGATCTCTTTAGCTCTAAAATCTAGATCTATACTGTACCCTATCAAGGCCTTAAGTCCTTTCTAAAGAATTTGACATTAAAATCCAGATGAGGCCTAAGCAGTGATTTCTGAAGTTTTCCTTACGATTTCCTTATCTTGCTGACTCAATCGTCATGTTGGCATGCATACCAGCACAAATATTTTCACCACAATGGGTTTACACAAGCCAAGGCAACCAGGTGTGTCTGAAGGAGATAGCATTTTGTCATTGCGTGTATTCACTCATTGGATGTGGGTGTCGCTGGCTGACCCAGCATTTATTTCCGGTTCCTAGTTGCCCCTTGAGAAGGTGGGAGATGAGTTGCCTCTTGAACCGCTACAGTCCGCTTGCTGTAGGTAAACCCTCAATGGGAGGGAGATGCAGGATCTTGACCCAATAATACTGAAGAAACAGCGACATATTTCCAAGTCAGGATGGTGAGTGGCTTGGAGGGGAACTTGCAGGGGGTGGTTTGTGACCATGTATCTGCTGCCCTTGTCCTTCTAGATGATGGTGCTCATGGCATTGGAAGGTGCTGCTGCTGTCAGGAAAAACCTGAAGCCAGGCGAAAACAGCTAAAGGAATGCACTGCCCCACCCACCCCCTGCCATGACCACCTTCTGCCCCAAATGTAACAGAACCTGTGGAAGCCACATCGGTCTGTACAGCCATCTATGGACTCACCCTGAGACAGTGATTAGATTCCCTACAGTGCGGAAACAGGCCCTTCGGCCTAACAAGTCCACACCGACCCTCCAAAGAGTAGCCCACCCAGACCCATTTGCCTACTCCCTACCAATGCACCTATCACTAACAAGCAATTTAGCATGGCCAATTCACCTGACCCGCACGTCTTTGGACTGTGGGAGGAAACCCTTGCAGACACAGGGAGAATGTACAAACTCCACGCAGACAGACGCCTGAGGCTGGAATCGAACCCAGTTCCCTGGCGCTGCAAGGCAGCAGTGCTAACCACTGAGCCACTGTACTGCCCAGTGGAAGAGAGTTGTCCTTGTCTGTGAAGGACCACCAATGAAGATGATGTTGGAAGCTACTGTCTAAGGAGACTTGGTGAGTTGCTACAGATGGTATACACTGCTGCAATTAAGCATAAATGGTGGACAGAAGGAATGTTTAAATCTGAATTCAAAAGCCTACCCTTACATTTTGCATCATATTTTCCCATCAACTTCCATCAAGGGAGTCCTTTAGTTGAAAAGTAATCTGGAGAAACTGCCCATTAAGTGTTTAGACATAAGAACTCCTTAGACATATAAAACCAGTTTCAAGGTGGGAAATACTCACTTGTGGTGGTGCGATCGTATGTATATTTTCCCATGATGAAGTGGGGCAAGGCCATAGTGAATGCAGCAACACTAACGAGGATACCCCCGCAGCCAATCAGACGGGGGCGATGAACCCGACTGCCAAAGTAACTGACAAACACAATAAACACAGCGCTTCCAATCTGAAATGACAACATTAGGACCTCATAATGAAGAGAAAAGGGGTTCAAGACCTACCAAAGCAGTTGGATGATTTAAAATTCAATTAATTTATAAATCTAGAATTAAAACATTGGACTCATCAACAATGATCATTTATAGTAATGAAACTATTCTTGTTGTACAATCCCATCACTTCTGTCCTTTAGGGAAGGAAATTTGCCATCCTTATCTGGTTGGCCTACATGTGACTCGAGACCCACAGCAATGTGGTTAATTCTTAACTGCCCTCTGGGCAATTGGGGATGAGGAATAAATGCTGAAATTATCCAATTGCAACCATTGTTGATTGTATGAAGAACACATCTGGCTCACCAATGCCCTTCAGGGAGGGAAATCTGCTGTCCTCACCTAGTCTGGCCTACATATGACTCCAGACTCACAGCAACGTGATTATCTCTTAACCACCCTCTGAGATGGCCAAGCAAACCATTCCATTGTAAGGAGTTTCCCACTATCTGTGATGGGGTAATTAAGGATGGGTATTAAGGCGTGTCTTAGTCGGGACACTGGTATCCCTGGAACGAATGAGAAAGCCCCTGGCTGATTCAATGGTAACTTTCAAGATATGGTTGGGGGGAGGGGGTGTGTGTTTCTTTATGTGATGCTGTCCATCCCTAATTGCCCAGAATCAGGAAATATAGTCTCAGAGGAGATGGAGTGAAATTACTTCACTCAGGCGGCTATAGATTCTTTAGTTACTGTGTTTATTCAAGGTTCAATGGATATTTCT
Organism: Chiloscyllium plagiosum; assembly: GCF_037043375.1. NCBI lineage: Eukaryota > Metazoa > Chordata > Chondrichthyes > Orectolobiformes > Hemiscylliidae > Chiloscyllium > Chiloscyllium plagiosum. The sequence goes on along the minus strand of NW_028270144.1, from coordinate 126,697,271 downwards.
TAGGAATTAAAAATAAGGGGATTGGATGAGAGGTGGTGTTGAGCTGGACTCATGATCCAGTTAAAGTAGTCTCAAGGGGCAGAATGGCCAACTCCAGCTCTTACACTCCAATATTTCTCTGACGTTGCACACTTACCTCATTCAAAGAGGACAACATTCCTGAGGTCTGGCTGGAAAGTCCGAATCGTTTCTCAATGGTTGAGACAATGCTTTTCAGATACCCCGAGACCAGGAGTTGGGAGAGCTGTAACAGTCCGTGACATAGCACAAAAAACTATGGAGGAAGAGAGAACAGATGGTTCAATGCAAATTAGATCCAGTACCAAATGTGGTTCTTTCTCCCAGAATCCCTCAGGCCCCAACTGGCTCCACTCCCCTCCTCAAGGCATTCCCTGTGGCATACTTCAACCTTCAGGACCTCTGACCACACCATGCTCATTCCAGAGTTATCAGCCCTTCTGGGATTACCAATTACCCCTGGAATGTTCAATTTTTCAGGAGGATTGAGGAGGTCCTGGAGGGTTTGGGGAAGAAGGAGTTTACACAAAAGGATTGGCCTTGGTAAATTGTCCGTACTGTCCAAGGATGTGCAGGCTAGGTGGATTGACCTTGGTAAATTGTCCGTACTGTCCAAGGATGTGCAGGCTAGGTGGATTAGCCATGGAGAATACAGGGACAGGGTAAGGGGTAGTGGGTCTGGGTGGGATGCTTTTGGAGGATCAGTGTGGATGCAATGGGCTGAATGGCCTGCTTCAAGACTGTAGGGAATTCTATGAATGGTTGTCTTATAAGGAATGGGAGGAGAATCTGGGTTTGTATCTACTGGAGTTTAGAAGAGTAAGAGGGGACTTGATTGAAACAAATAAGACCCTATTGGATGTAGAATTCTGGATTAGTGGTGCTGGAAGAGCACAGCAGTTCAGGCAGCATCTAAGGAGCTTCGAAATCGACGTTTCGGGCAAAAGCCCTTCATCAGGAATAAAGGCAGAGAGCCTGAAGCGTGGAGAGATAAGCTAGAGGAGGGTGGGGATGGGGAGAAAGTAGCATAGAGTACAATAGGTGAGTGGGGGAGGGGATGAAGGTGATAGGTCAGGGAGGAGAGGGTGGAGTGGATAGGTGGAAAAGGAGATAGGCAGGTAGGACAAGTCCGGACAAGTCATGGGGACAGTGCTGAGCTACATTTTTACGTTTTTACCTATAGGATGTAGGTTTGCTGGAACATTTGCTTTCAGACTTTTGTCTCCATACTAGGTAACATCATTAGAGAGAGAGAGAGACAAGTGGTTATACATAGCTTGAGGGGCACCACTCCCATGGGGTAAGGGTGAGGAGGCAACCCTGCATGAATCACCACAACCACAACCATGACCTCACACTGTTGGCGTTATACCCATCCACATTTTAGCCACCTAATGAACTGAACCAACCAAACCCCAAAGGAGAATTCATTAGGGTAATTTAAAAAGAGTTCTCTTCTTAAGTGTCCGCTGAATAATTCGGTTTATTAATTGTACTCATTGGAACCCCATCAGAACACAGTGGCGGTGTATAAGTCCCTATTATGTAACTCACTAAGAGCTTTGATGCTCCAGTTTGGGATTTATCCATTAATTTGTTCAATGCAGCTCTTTCCCAACTTTCACAAACCATAAAAACCAAACATGAAACACAAATGGGTAACCTGGAGTTCATTGTAAGAATACCAGGGCTGATGATTTAGATGATCACATTTATGGCCAACCTTTTGTAATTCTAGCCCAGCACATAGCAGAGAGATGATAGTCTAGTGGTAATGGCATTAGACTAGCAATCTAGAACCTCAGGTTAGTGTGACATGGGTACAAATCAGGTCATAGCAGATGGTTAAGTTTGAATTCAATAAAACATTTGGAATTAAAAATCTAGTCAGATTGCCATAAAAATCTACCTGGTTCACTAATGGACATCTGCCATTAGTAACTTCAGACCCACTGCAATGTGGTTGACTCTGGGCAACTAGGGATGGGCAATAATGCTGATCTAGTCAGCGATGCCCATATCCCATGAATGTATGAGGAAACTTGCATCTATATAGCACCTTTTATGTCAGGATAATCAAATATTAGATTACATTACAGCGTGGAAACAGGCCCTTCGGCCCAACAAGTCCACACCGACCCGCCGAAGCGTAACCCACCCATACCCCTACATTTACCCCTTACCTAACACTACGGGCCTTACCTAACACTACGGGCAATTTAGCATGGCCAATTCACCTAATCTGCACGTCTTTGGACTGTGGGAGGAAACCGGAGCACCCGGAGGAAACCCACGCAGACACGGGGAGAACGTGCAAACTCCACACAGTCAGTCGCCTGAGGCAGGAATTGAACCCGGGTCTCTGATGCTGTGAGGCAGCAGTGCTAACCACTGTGCCACCGTGCCGCCCTTATATAGTTTGCTGCATTAGGATTAATGGACAAAGTGGTGCCTTAAAGGAGGAGGGAGGGAGGAAACAGAAAGGTTTAGGATGGGAATTCCAGAGCTTGTGGTGAAGGCAGCTGAAGACAAACAAAAAAGGCTTGAATTGGAGGATTGAGGAGGTCCTGGAGGGTTTGGGGAAGAAGGAGTTTACACAAAAGGAATGGATTTGAAAATAAATGAGACTTCTGAGACAGAGGCTTTGCCCGGAGCCAATGTAGATCAGTGAGCACAGAGGGAGAATAGGAATTGGTAAGGATTGGCATATAAGCAGAATTCTAAATAAGCTCAAGTAGGAGGCAGGTATAGACGCAAGAAGGAATAATATCCTACGACTCCCACACTCACCTTTATACTGTGAAACGGGTTAGTGGCACATCTTCTGGGCTGTTCCTCAGTGTGACTGGGCTTTGATGCAGTTGTCGGAGGTCCAGTTATCCCCATCTTCAAGGTCAGGTATCTCTGTTCCGGGAGAAAGCCATACAATTTTCGGTTAGGGTGTTTGAGCTCCTGTCACTTGATTGCAACCACCAGCCAGCTTTACCCATGGTAAAAGATGCATTATAAGCAGAACTTATTTCAACGGCTTCAGAATTAGATCCATAGTGTGCACGTTACACATTTCAATCAAACCCAGTCCTGTAATATGACAAAGTTCAACACATATGTCCATTTGTCTAATAATCGAGGAAAAGCAATCAGAGCAGAGGGAGACATTTAGATGTTTGAACCTTTTTCACCATTCAATCCGTCCTGGCTCACTTACATAGCTGCTACGGTCAACAAAGCACAAAAATGCCTCCATTTCCTCAGGAGGCTAAGGAAATTCAGCATGTCAATTTTTATCAATTTTTATAGATGCAACATAGAAAGCATTCTATGTGATGCTGAAAATGTGTTGCTGGAAAAGCGCAGCAGGTCAGGCAGCATCCAGGGAACAGGAGAATCGACGTTTCGGGCATAAGCCCTTCTTCAGGAATGAGGAAAGTTTGTCCAGCAGGCTAAGATAAAAGGTAGGGAGGAGGGACTTGGGGGAGGGGTGTCGGAAATGTGATAGGTGGAAAGAGGTCAAGGTGAGGGTGATAGGTCAGACTGGGGTGGGGGCGGAGAGGTCAGGAAGAAGATTGCAGGTTAGGAAGGCGGTGCTGAATTCGATGGATTTGACTGAGACAAGGTGGGGGGAGGGGAAATGAGGAAACTGGTGAAATCCGAGTTCATCCCTTGTGGTTGGAGGGTTCCCAGGCGGAAGATGAGGCGCTCTTCCTCCAACCGTCGTTTTGTTGTGGTCTGGCGATGGAGGAGTCCAAAGACCTGCATATCCTTGGTGGAGTGGGAGGGGGAGTTGAAATGTTGAGCCACAGGGTGGTTGGGTTGGTTGGTCCGGGTGTCCCAGAGGTGTTCTCTGAAACGCTCCGCAAGTAGCCGGCCTGTCTCCCCAATATAGAGGAGGCCACATCGGGTGCAGAGGATGCAATAGATGATGTGTGTGGAGGTGCAGGTGAATCTGTGGCAGATATGGAAGTTTCCTTTGGGGTCTTGGAGGGAGGTGAGGGGGGAGGTGTCTCAGTCAAATCCATCGAATTCAGCACCGCCTTCCTAACCTGCAATCTTCTTCCTGACCTCTCCGCCCCCACCCCAGTCTGACCTATCACCCTCACCTTGACCTCTTTCCACCTATCACATTTCCGACACCCCACCCCCAAGTCCCTCCTCCCTACCTTTTATCTTAGCCTGCTGGACAAACTTTCCTCATTCCTGAAGAAGGGCTTATGCCCGAAACGTCGATTCTCCTGTTCCCTGGATGCTGCCTGACCTGCTGCGCTTTTCCAGCAACACATTTTCAGCTCTGATCTCCAGCATCTGCAGTCCTCACTCTCTCCTCTTCTATGTGATGCACCTTGGCTTGGTACGGCAACTGCTCTGCCCAGGACTGTAAGAAACTACATAGAGCTGTGAGCGCAGCCCAATCCATCACACAAACCAACCTTCCATCCACTGACTCCATTTATACTTCCTGCTGCCTTGGGAAGACAACGAACATGGTCAAAGACCCCTCCCACCCCGGTTATAACCTCTTCCAACCTCTTCCATCAGGTAAAAGGTACAAACTCTTAATCACACGCACCAACAGATTCAAGAACAGCTTCTTCCTCACTGTTTTAGGCTTTTGAATGGACCTCTCAACTTTTAAATTTAAACGTTGATCTCTCTCTTTGTGCACCTTCTCTGTAGTCCATATTATATTCTTCACTTTGGTCTACTGCCCTTATGAACTTTGTATGGTCTGACCTGCCCGTGCTGTACGCAAAACAAAACTCATCACTGTCCCGAGGTACATGTGACAATAATATATCAAATCAAACTAATAGGATTGTAGCGAACAGATATTTCAATCCCATGGATATCTGGTTCCATACCCCTACATAGCCTTATTTAACACAAATCCATCAATCTCAGTTTTTGCAATTTTCAACTGAGTCCTCTTACCCCATCCCACTCAGTCTGGAGCTCTCTGGAGACAGGGACAAGGAATGGTCCAGATTTTCACACCCCTCTTTTGTGTGAAGACATGATTTCTGATAAAGCCCCCTTAACTGCCTGGTCCTCATTCTCAAGTTACATGCTCCACCAGAAGAAATAGATTCCCTGCATCAAAAGTCCTTAAATCTGGAGTTGAAAGCTCATCTCAGTCACGGTGAGCCATCATCAATTGCCTTAGGAAATGTCACCAATGCCCCTTCACGAACGGAAATCTGCCATTCTTACCTGGTCTGGTCTACATGTGACTCTGGAACCCCAGCAGCATGATTGACTCTTAACTGCCCTCTGAAATAACTCAGTAAACCACATTACTCAAGGGGCAATTAGGGGGATAAATGCTAGCCTTGCCAACAGTGCCCACATCCCCATGAAAAGATAAACAAAAAAGAAATCAGGATCTGGGAACATTTTCCTTCACAAAGAAGATCATTCGTTAAAATTACACAGGAAAAGTTTACAGATATCAGTTTCAGGTTAATAACCACACTCTTTCATTATATCAAAACATAGTGTTGTAAGAGATTTTATCATCAGAAGGATAATGATCCTTTTGTATGAATGAATGAATTTGGTGCTCATTAACTTGTGACTATGAAGGATTGTTGTTTTTCAGCTTACGTCACTGTACAATGATCAGTTCTGGGCACTACACCTCAAGAAGTGTGTTTTAGCTTCAGGGAAAGTGCATTGCAGGGACATCAGAATAATACAATCAGTTGAATTATAAGAACAACTTGCATTGCATTCCTTGGGTATAAAGGAGATCCAATCAAACATTTTAAGACAATTAAATGATTTGAGAGGGTAAGTAGAGACATGCATCCCTTTAATGCCAGGACTGTGGGCAGAGGAGATGCACTCTTACCTCCAGAGTCCTCCAAAATCAGAAGACCATGCTCCATACAGCACTGGCATTCAGATTGCAACGTATAGACCCTCGGATGGATATACATGGATGCATACGTACAGCTCAGGGAGATCACTGGTTAAGACTAAGGGTTGTCGAGGAGATGTGCTATCAGGTGAGAAACCCAGGAGCGGTGGAATTTTCACTGTCAGCGTTGGGAATTTCGCTTGTGCTTGTGTCCCACCTGGTCTATGAGGAGCCCTGTGAGGACACTTGGCTTTCCTTGAAACTGCTCTTGCTTTTCTTGTAAATGCCTGAGGAACCTGGCTGTCCCAGGCCTGAACCTGTCAAACAAGTTAAATCAGAGGCTTTGTGCGTCACAAACTGAATGCCTGCCCCATTAATTGCCTAGCGTCACCTCAGTAATTCCCAGAAAGTGACACATTGGAGTCATCTTCTGTAACTTCAGACAAAGAGGTAGTAGTTGGGACAGTTTTCTACACAGAAGAGAAAGCTGAGGAGACCTGGTTTAAATATTAACAAAGAAACACAGAAGACAGGAGCAGAAATAGGCCATTCGGCCCCTTAAGCCTACTTAACCGTTCAATGTGATCATGGTTGATAATTGAGCTGAATATCCTGATCCATTTCCCCCCACTCCAACAAATCCCTTAATCCCTTTAACCATAAGAATGATATTTCTTGGCCTCAGCCACTTTCTGTAGTACTGAATTCCACAGGCTCACCTCTCTCTGGGTGAAGGAATTTTCTCTCATCTCACTCCGAAAAGGTTTACCCTTAATCTATGATCCCTGATTCTGGATCCCCCCACCATTGGGAACATTCTTCCCTGTCACTCTAACCTGTTTAATCCTGTTAGAATTTTATGGGTTTCTATGAGGTTTTCCCTCATTCTTCTAAACTCCGGTGAATACAGTCCTAACCGACTCAATCTCTCCTCATAAATCAATCCTTCCAGTCCAGGAATCACCTTTGCTGCACTCCCTCCATAGCAAGAATATCTTTCATCAGACAAGAAGACCAAAACTGAACTCAGTATTCCAGGTGTGGACTCATCATTGTCCTGTACAATTGCAGCAAGACATCCCCATTCCTGTACTCGAATCTTCTCGTTATGAAGACCATCATATCCCATTTGCCTTCCTCACTACCTGCTGCCCCTGCATTGCTTACTTTCGGTGATTGGTGCACAAGGACACCCAGGTCTCATTGAACATTCCCCTCTCTCAACTTACAGCCATTCGAGTAATTACTTGCCGGCCTATTTTTGTAAACCAGGTGGTTAACTTCACATTTATCCACATTATACTGCATCTGCCATTAATTTGCTCACTCACTCAGCCTGTCCAAATCACATTGCAACATCTCTGCATTCTCTTCACCAGCTTTGTGTCATCTGTGAATTTGGAGATTTCACATTTAGTTCCTTCATCCAAATCATTAATACATATTGTGACTAGCTGGAGTCCTCGTACCCCATTAGTCACTGCCTATCATTCATAAAAGGGTTATTTTATTCCTCCTCTGCTTCCTGCCTACCCACCAGCTTTCTATCCATCTCAATATATTACCTCCAATTTCATGCACTTTAATTTTACATTTTAATCTCTTATGTGGGATTTTGTCATAAGCCTTCTGTAAGTCTAGATAAAGGACATCCACTGGCTCACCCGATCAACTCTCCTTGTTACATCATTGAAGAATTCCAGTAGGTTTTCAAAATCATGATGCATTTGGGCAGGGTAGATACCACCCACGCCCTCCACCTCCTCCAAGACTTCCGTTTCCCCGGTCCCCAACGCCTCATCTTCACCATGGATATCCAATCCCTCTACACCTCCATCCGCCATGACTAGGGCCTCCAAGCCCTCCGTTTTTTCCTCTCCAGACGTCCCCAACAGTACCCTTCCACCGACACTCTCATTCGTTTGGCCGAACTGGTCCTCACCCTTAACAATTTCTCCTTTGAATCCTCCCACTTCCTCCAGACCAAAGGGGTAGCCATGGGCACACGTATGGGCCCCAGCTATGCCTGTCTCATTGTTGGCTACGTAGAGCAGTTGATCTTCCGTAATTACACCGGCACCACTCCCCAGCTCTTCCTCCGCTACATTGATGACTGCATTGGTGCCACCTCGTGCTCCCGCGAGGAGGTTGAGCAATTCATCAACTTCACCAACACATTCCACCCTGACCTTAAATTTACCTGGACCATCTCTTACACCTCCCTCCCCTTCCTGGACCTCTCCATCTCCATTAGTGACGACCGACTTGACACTGACATTTTTTACAAACCCACCAACTCCCACAGCTACCTGGATTACACCTCTTCCCACCCTATCTCTTGCAAAAATGCCATCCCGCATTCCCAATTCCTCCGCCTCCGCCGTATCTGCTCCCAGGAGGACCAGTTCCACCATAGAACACACCTGATGGCCTCCTTCTTTAGAGACCGCAATTTCCCTTCCCATGTGGTTAAAGATGCCCTCCAACGCATCTCATCCACATCCTGCACCTCTGCCCTCAGACCTCACCCCTCCAACCGTAACAAGGACGGAACGCCCCTGGTGCTCACCTTCCACCCTACCAACCTTCGCATAAACCAAATCATCCGCCGACATTTCCGCCACCTCCAAAAAGACCCCACCACCAGGGATATATTTCCCTCCCCACCCCTTTCCCCCTTCCGCAAAGACCGTTCCCTCCGTGACTACCTGGTCAGGTCCACGCCACCCTACGACCCACCCTCCCATCCTGGCACTTTCCCCTGCCACCGCAGGAACTGTAAAACCTGTGCCCACACCTCCTCCCTCACCTCTATCCAAGGCCCTAAAGGAGCCTTCCACATCCATCAAAGTTTTACCTGCACATCCATCAATATCATTTATTGTATCCGTTGCTCCCGATGCAGTCTCCTCTACATTGGGGAGACTGGGCGCCTCCTAGCAGAGCGCTTTAGTGAACATCTCCGAGACACCCGCACCAATCAACCAAACCGCCCTGTGGCCCAACATTTCAACTCCCCCTACCACTCTGCCGAGGACATGGAGGTCCTGGGCCTCCTTCACCACCGCTCCCTCACCACCAGATGCCTGGAGGAAGAACGCCTCATCTTCCGCCTTGGAACACTTCAACCCCAGGGCATCAATGTGGACTTCAACAGCTTCCCCTTCCCCCACCTCATCCTAGTTTCAAACTTCCAGCCCGCACTGTCCCCTTGACCTGTCCGGACTTGTCCGACCTGCCTAGTTCCTTTTCCACCTATCCACTCCACCCTCTCCTCCCTGACCTACCACCTTCATCTCCTCCCCCACTCACCTTTTGTACTCTATGCTACTTTCTCCCCACCCCCACCCTCCTCTAGCTTATCTCTGCACACTTCAGGCTCTCTGCCTTTATTCCTGATGAAGGGCTTTTGCCCGAAATGTCGATTTTGGTGCTCGTCGGATGCTGCCTGAATTGCTGTGCTCTTCCAGCACCACTGATCCAGAATCTGGTTTCCAGCATCTGCAGTCATTGTTTTTACCTCATAAATCGCAAAAGGGTAGCATTCAAGCTCCAAGGGTGATAGGGAAAGAAAACAGAACGGTCAAAGGGAATGGAGTATAAAAGGCAGGAAGGCTTTGTTAAAACTACACAAAGCACCAGTCAGACCACAGCAGGAATACGGTGAACAGTTTTGGGTCCCTTATCTAAGGAAAGATATAGTGGTATTGGAGACAGTCCAAAAAAGGTTCACTCTGCTGATCCTGGGGATGAAGGGACTGTCTTGTGGGGGAGAGGTTGAGTAGATTGGGCTTGTACATATTGGAATATGGGAGAAAGTGAGGACTGCTGATGCTGGAGATCAGAGTCAAAGAGTGTGCTGCTGCAAAAGCACAGCCGGCAAGGCAGTATCTGAGGAGCAGGAGAATTGACGTTTCGAGCATAAGCTCTTCATCAGGAATTGGGGGAGAGGGCCAAGGGGGCTGAGAGATTAATGGGAGGGGATAGGGCTGGGGGAAAGGTAGCTGGAAGCGCGATAGGTGGATGAAGGTAGAGGTGATGGTGATATGTCGGAGAGGAGAGTGGAGTGGATAGGTGGAATGGAAGATGGACAGGTAGGACAGTTCAAGAGGGCGGTGCCGGGTTGGAGGGTTGGATCTAGGATAAGGTGGGGGGAGGGGAAACGGCCCCCTTGGGCCACGTCTTCATTCCTGATTAAGAGCATTTGCTCGAAACATCAACTCTTCTGTTCCTCGGATGCTGCCTGACTGACTGTGTTTTTCCAGCACCACACTCTTCAACTCTTATTGGAATATAGATGGTTGAGAAATGTTATTGATACCTACAACATGCTTAGTGTCTGCAATGGTTTGTTTCCCATTGTGGAAGAGTCCAAGACCAGAGAGCATAATCTTAGAATAAGGGACAACATATTTCAGACAGACTTGGAGAGGAATTTCTTCTCTCAGACGATAGTCAATCTGTGGAATTCCTTACTACAAAGGGCTGTCGAGGCTGGGTCATTAAGAATATTCATTGCTGAGACAGACATATTTTTAATCAGGAAAGAAACCAAGGATTATGGATAAAAGCCATGATCTCATTAACTGGTGGAGCAGAATTGATGTGCTGAATGGCCTACTTCTGCTCTAATGTCTTACGGTCTTTTCCAATTACACCAACTTTAACTCTGAAGGCCTCATCAACTCAATCCTCCCTCTACACTGTCCCCATCAAATACTCTGTTTGTAATTTTTATTAATTTTTATTAATGACTTGGTTGAGGGAGTCGAAGGGTGGGTCAGTAAATTTGCAGATGATACGAAGATTGGTGGAGTTGTGGATAGTGAGGAGGGCTGTTATCGGCTCCAAAGAGACTTAGATATGATGCAGAGCTGGGCTGAGGAGTGGCAGATGGAGTTCAACCCTGCCAAGTGTGAGGTTGTCCATTTTGGAAACACAAATAAGAATGCGGAATACAGGGTTAACGGTAGGGTTCTTAGTGAGGTGGAGGAACAGAGGGATCTTGGGGTCTATGTTCATAGATCTTTGAAAGTTGCCACTCAGGTGGATAGAGCTTGTAAGAAGGCCTATGGTGTATTAGCGTTCATTAGCAGAGGGATTGAAATCAAGAGTCGTGAAGTGATGTTGCAACTGTACAGGACTTTGGTTAGGCCAAATTTGGAGTACTGTGTGCAGTTCTGGTCGCCTCACTTTAGGAAAGATGTGGAAGCTTTGGAGAGGGTGCAGAGAAGATTTACCAGGATGTTGCCTGGAATGGAGAATAGGTCGTACGAGGATAGGTTGAGAGTGCTAAGCCTTTTCTCGTTGGAACGGTGAAGGATGAGGGGTGACTTGATAGAGGTTTATAAGATGATCAGAGGAATAGATAGAGTAGACAGTCAGAAACTTTTTCCCCAGGTGCAACAGAGTGTTACAAGGGGACATAAATTTAAGGTGAAGGGTGGAAGGTATAGGGGAGATGTCAGGGGTGGGTTCTTTACCCAGAGAGTGGTGGGGGCATAGAATGCGCTGCCTGTGGGAGTGGTAGAGTCAGAATCTTTGGTGACCTTTAAGCGGCAATTGGATAGGTACATGGATGGGTGCTTAAGCTAGGACAAATGTACGGCACAAAATCGTGGGCCGAAGGACCTGTTCTGTGCTGTATTGTTCTATGTTCTATTTTCTATGTACTCCCAGGACATGGACAGCATAGGGTTAGATACAGAATAAAGTTTTCTCTATACTTTCCCCCCTATCAAACTCTCCCAGACAGGGGCAGTACAGGATTAGTTACAGATTAAAGCTCCCTCTATACGTCCCCCCCATCAAATACTCCCAGGACAGGGACAGTACAGGGTTAGTTACAGAATAAAACTCCCTCTATACCACCCCCCCCCAACACCCCATCAAACACTCCCAGGACAGGAACTGTACAGGGTTAGATACAGAATAAAGCTCCCTCTATACTTTCACCCCATCAAACATTCCCTGGACAGGGATAGTACAGGGATAGTTACAGAGTAAAGCTACCTCTACACTGTCCCCATCAAACATTCCCAGGACAGGGGCAGCACAGGGTTAGATACAGAGTAAAGCTCATTGCTCTAAGGTCAATTTCAATGCAATTATTACATTGTAAACTTTCCTTAACTCCACCCTGCTGAGTAGATTAGTATTGCTATAGTAACATTATGAACAGCAAACAAATCCCTTCACAATAGTGTCGCGAATGGATTAAAATACATACAAGACCGTAAGACATGGGAACTGAAATAGGCCATTCAGCCCAATGAATCTGCTCCACTACTCAATCAGATCATGAGTGAACTGGTTGTACTGAACTCCAGTGATCTGGAGTCTATTTTAAAGGCAAGCGCACTGATAAAGTGGCATTTCCCCAGTCATGTTGGATTTGAGTCATTACTAACTGAATAACCTCTCTGCCCTTTTTGTTTCAGTCTCTCCTTTCTTGGAAGTTTGTGAGTACGTTTGGGAGGGTTTTGGATACCTGGATAATTGGGGCTTATTCTGGGATAGGTGGGACCTCTACAAATAGGAGAGTCTACACCTGAACCACAGGGGTACCAATATCCGGGGGGGGAGGGGGATATTTGCTAATGCTCTTCGGGAGGATTTAAATTAATTCAGCAGGGAGATGGGAACCTAAATTGTACTTCCAGGCTCGAGGAGGTTGAGAGTAGTGAGTTCAGAAATGAGGTTTCAAGGTTGCAAGAGTTCACCGGCAAGCAGGAAGGTGTTTTGAAGTGTGTCTCCTTCAATGCCAGGAGCATCCGGAATAAGGTGGATGAACTTGCAGCATGGGTTGGTACCTGGGACTTCGATGGTGTGGCCATTTCGGAGACATGGATAGAATAGGGACAGCAATGGCTGTTACAGGATTTAGATGTTTCAGGAAGAATGGAGAAGATGGTAAAAAATGAGGAGGTGTGGCATTGTTAGTCAAGAACAGTATTACAGTGGCAGAAAGGACTTTCGAGGACTCGTCGACTGAGGTAGGGTGGGCTCAGATTAGAAATTTGAGACTTCAGCCTTTTGGGAGTTCCTATAGCCCTCCGAATAGTTCCAGAGATGTAGAGGAAAAGATAACAAAGATAATTCTAGATAGGAGTAAGAGTAACAGGGTAGTTGTTGTAAGGATCTTTAACTTTCCAAATATTGACTGGAAATACTATAGTTTGATTACGTTAGATGGGTCAGTTTTTGTCCAATGTGTGCAGGAGGGTTTCCTGACAAAATATGTAGACAAGCCAACAAGGGGCGAGGCCACATTAGAGTTGGTACTGGGTGATGAACCCGGCCAGGTGTTAGATTTGGAGGTAGGTGAGCACTTTGGTGATAGTGACCATAATTCATTTATGTTTACTTTAGCGATGGAAAGGAATAGTTATATAAAGTAGGGCAAGAGTTATTGCTGGGGGAAAGGCAATTATGATGCATTTAGGCAAAATTTAGGATGCATAGGATGGGAAAGGAAACTGCAGGGGATGGGCACAATTGAAATATGGGGCTTATTCAAGGAATAGCTACTGGCCCATATCCCTCCAAACCCTTCCTATTCACATACCCATCCAAATGCCTTTTAAATGTCACAATTGTAACAGCCTCCACCGCTTCCTCTGGCAGCTCATTCCATACACGCACCACCCTCTGTGTGAAATAGTTGCCCCTTAGGCCTCTTTTATATCTTTCCCCTCTCACCCTAAACATATGCCCTCTAGTTCTGGACTCCCCCACCATAGGGAAAAGGCCTTGTCTATTTACCCTATTCATGCCCCTCATGATTTTATAAACCTCTATGAGGTCACCCCTCAGCCTTCGATGCTCCATGGAAAATAGCCCCAGCCAATTCAGCCTCTTCCTCTGGCTCAAATCCCCCAACCTTGGCAACATCCTTGTAAATCTTTTCTGAATCCTTTCAAGTTTCATAACATCCTTCTAATAGGAATGACATCAGAATTGCGCACAATATTCCAAAGTGGCCTAACCAATGTCCTGTACAGCCACAACATGACCTCCCAACTCCTGTACTCAATGCACTGACCAATAAAGCAAAGCGTACCAGATACCTTCTTCGCTATCCTATCTACCTGCGACTCTACTTTCAAAGAGCTATGAACCTGCACTCCAAGATCTCTTTGTTCAGCAGCACTCGCAAGGACCTTACCATTAAGTGTATAAGTCCTGCTAAGATTTGCTTTCCCAAAACCCTCGCATTTATCTAAATTAAACTTCATCTGTCACTCCTCAGCCCATTGGCCCATCTGGTCCAGATCCTGTTGTAAACTGAGGTAACCCTCTATCCACTCCACCTCCAATTTGGATGTCATCTGCAAACTTACTAACTTTCCCTCCTCTGTTCATATCCAAATTGTGTATATAAATGATGAAAAGTATTGGACCCAACATCAATCCTTATGGCACTCCACTGGTCACAGGCCTCCAGTCTGAAAAAACAACCCTTTACCACCACTCTAATCTAATCCCATTTGCCAGCACTTGGTCCTTATCCCTCTAAACCCTCCTATTCATAAATCCATCCAAATACCTTTTAAATGTTAAAATTGTAACAGCCTCCACCACTTCCTCTGGCAGCTCATTCCATACACGCACTACCCTCTTCGTCCTTCGAGCCAGTTCTGTATCCAAATGGCTAGTTCGCCCGTATTCCAGGAGATCTAACCTTGGTCACCAGTCTCCCACGGAGAACCTTGTCGAACCCCTTAATGAAGTTCACATCCACCGCTCAGCCCTCATCAATCCAGAACCTTTGGCTTTCACCTTTATGTCGAGATTGATGACAGGAATAGTGCCAGTAGATGGGAGGATAGCAAATGTTGTCCCCTTATTCAAGACGGGGACTAGATACAACCCTGGTAATTATAGACTAGCAAGCCTTACTTCAGTTGTGGGTAAAGTGTTGGAAAAGGTTATAAGGGATACGATTTATAATCGTCTAAAGAGGAATAAATTGATTAGGGATAGTCAACACAGTTTTGTGAAGGGTACGTCGTGCCTCACAAACCTTATTGAGTTCTTTGAGATAATGACCAATGAATGAAGGTAAAGCGGTTGATGTGGTGTATGTGAATTTTAGTAAGGCGTTTGTTACAGTTCCCCTCGGTAGGCTATTGCACAAAGTATGGAGCAATGGGATTGAGGTGATTTAGCGTTTTGGATCAGAAATTGGTTGAAAGAAGACAGAGGGTGGTGGTTGATGGGAAATGTTCATCCTGGAGTTCAGTTACCAGTGGTGTACCGCAAGGATCTGTTTTGGGTCCATTGCTGTTTGTCATTTTTATAAATGGCCGAGATGAAGGCATTGAAGGGTGGATTAGTAAATTTGAGATGACACGAAGGTTTATGGAGTTGTGATCAGTGCTGAAGGATGTTGCAGGTTACAGAGGGACATAGATAAGCTGCAGAGCTGGGCTGAGAGGTGGCAAATGGAGTTTAATTCGGAAAGATTTGAGGTGATTCACTTTCAAAGAAGCAACATGAATACAGTGTACTGGGTTACTGGTAAGATTATTGGTAGTGTAGATGAGCAGAGAGATCTTGGTGTCCATGTATGTAAATCCCTGAAACTTGCCACCCAGGTTGATAGGATTGTTATGAAGGCATACGGTGTGTTCGCCTTTATTGGTAGAGGGATTGAAGTTTGGAGCCACGAGGTCATGTTGCAGCTGTACAAAACTCTGGTGTGTCCGCACTTGGAGTACTGTGTAAAGTTCTGGTCACCGCATTATAGGAAGTAGTGTCATAGTCATAGAGATGTACAACATGGAAACAGACCCTTCCGTCCAGATATCCCAACCCAATCTAGTCCCACCTACCAGCACCCGGCCCATATCCCTCCAAACCCTTCCTATTCATATACCCATCCAAATGCCTCTTAAAGGTTGCAATTGTACCAGCCTCCTCTGGCAGCTCATTCCATACCCGTACCACCCTCTGCATGAAAAAGTTGCCCCTTAGGTCTCTTTTATATCTTTCCCCTCTCACCCTAAACCTATGCCCTCTAGTTCTTGACTCCCCGACACCAGGGAAAAGATTTTGCCTATTTACCCTATCCATGCCCCTCATAATTTTGTACACCTCAATAAGGTCACCCCTCAGCCTCCGACGCTCCAGGGAAAACAGCCCCAGCCTGTTCAGCCTCTCCCTATAGCTCAAATCCTCCAATCTTGGCAACATTCTTGTAAATCCTTTTTGAACCCTTTCAAGTTTCACAACATCTTTCCGATAGGAAGGAGACCAGAATTTCACGCAATATTCCAACAGTGGCCTAACCAATGTCCTGTACAGTTACAACATGACCTCCCAACTCCTGTACTCAATACTATGACCAATAAAGGAAAGCATTCCAAATGCCTTCTTCACTATCCTATCTACCTGCGACTCCACTTTCAAGGAGCCTGCACTCCAAGGTCTCTTTGTTCAGCAACACTCCCTAGGACCTTACCATTAAGTGTATAAGTCTTGCTAAGATATGCCTTTCCCAAAATGCAGCACCTCACGTTTATGTGAAGTAAACTCCATCTGCCACTTCTCAGCCCATTGGCCCATCTAGTCATGATTCTGTTGTAATCTGAGGTAACCTTCTTCGCTGTCCACAAGATGGAGGATGGAAAAATTTCTGGCTGTAACAGCTGCTCCGTTTTTGAGGTATTTTAGGTGTTGGAGGTGATTTCCTCGAATTCCAGGAGCACCAATACTGTTTTACATGCTGTTGCATCGTTTTGGAACTTTGAAAAAAAAGCGCGTGGAAGCATTGGAAAGGATTCAGAGGAGATTTACTAGGATGTTGTCTGGTACGGAGCGAAGGTATTATGAGGAAAGGCTGACGGACTTGAGGCTGTTTTTGTGAAAGAGAAGAAGGTTGAGAGGTGACTTAATTGAGACATGCAAGATAATCAGAGGGGTAGATAGAGTGGACAGTGAGAGCATTTTTCCTTGGATGGTGATGGCTAGCACGAGGGGACATAGCTTTAAATTGATAGATATAGGTTAGATGTCAGAAGTAGCTTCTTTATTCAGAGAGTAGTAAGGACATGGAATGCCCTGCCTGCAACAGTGGTAGACTTGCCAACTTTAAGGGCATTTAAATAGTCATTGGGTAAACATATGGATGAAAATGGAATAGTGTAGGTTAAATGGGCTTCAGATTGGTTCCACAGGTCGATGCAACATCAAGGGCTGAAGGACCTGTACTGCGCTGTAATGTTCTATGTTCTATGTTTGTACTCTCCCATATCAAAGAGCGTTTGAGATTAAACCACAAGCAGGGGTAACATTACAACAGGTGTAGTGAAGTACCTTACAACGTCAGAGTCCGCAGACAGGCGGAGTGGGGGAAATACACTCCCACTGCTTTCAAAAAGGGGAAAAATTAAATCTATAGTCTGCTTACAGACAGGCGATGAGAACAGGCAGAGAGATTTATTCTAAAACTCGATCTGTCTGTAACAATAGGCAGCAATAAATTCCATGTCTGCACTCAAGAACTGATTTAAAAAATGGAACTAGCTACCACAGGGTGTGTTTGAGCTAAAAACAAATTGATTTGCATCTAAGGGGAATCTAGATAAACTCAGGATGGAGACAAGTTTAGAAGTGCTCATTGCTGAGCTAAATTAAGACAATTTGGGTTGGGGAAGAAGGATTTTGTGTGTGGTATAAGCTAATGGCTCTGACAGCATTAATATCAAATTTGTAACAGTTTCACGCAACCTGATATCACACAATCAGATGTTAGTCTGGCACAAGGAATAAAATAAACAAATAACTTACAGATGCTGGAAATCTGAACAAAAAGCAGAAATTGCTAGTAAAACTCAGCAGGTCTGGCAGCTTCTGTGGAGAAAGAAACAGAGTAAACATTTCGGATCTAGTGACCCCTCTTCAGGATTGGGCTCAAAACATTAACTCTGTTTCTCTCTCCACAGATGCTGCCAGACCTGCAGAATTTCTCCAGCAATTTTTTTTTTCATTTCAGTCTTGTACAAGGTCCTGTTGCAAATTGGTATGAAATGCCTCGCTGCTGATAGTTGTAATTACACCTAATCAGTTAATCTCAGCTGTATTTATTGCTAATGTGCAATAAACAACACCTTCTTATGTAAGACAAGTGCCTTTTTTCTCTGAAGCCTTGATAGTGGGCTATCCTCTACCGCTGATAATTACATACAAAGAAGGAAGAACAATACAGCACAGGAAGAGGCCTGAGGCCCTCCATGCCTGCACCGACACGTTTTGCCCTTCTATATTAAAGTTGTCTTCACTTATAGGATCTGTATCCCTCTATTCATTTCCTATAGATGTACTCATCCAGGTGCTTCTCAAATGCTGCAATTGTGTCAGCTTCCACCACCCCCTCTGCTAGCATTTCCTAGGCTCTCACCACCCTTTGTGTGACAAACTCGCCTCGCACATTCCTTTTAAACTCACTCCCCTGCACCTTGAACCTTTGTCTCCTAGTAATTGATCTCTCTATCCTCATACTTTGCCATAGCCCTCTAGACTTGACCTACAGCCAAAAGCCACCAGTGGGTGGTAACCAGAAGATACAACAGAGCAGGTATAAACACTGGCTTGGATGGACTGGCACACTTATATTTTGTAAATGCGGTGTAATATTCCAAGCATGAGTCTTAACTGCTTTGACCATGTTCTTTATACATGTCTAAGTGGAGACATATGGTTAATCTTATGTTGTTGACTTACACTCAGCAAAGGACTGGGGCCAATATTGTAAAGAATGCAGAAGTGAGATTGATAAATCAGCCTGAATGCTACAGACAGTAAATAATTTCAATCTTTTTAGACAAACAATTAAGCGACAATTTTAAACCCAAATAAAGGCATGTCACTCATGCCAAGTAATAATTTCAACATCCAGACAAGTTCAGAGGTTCACATTTGTTTTAGTTTGAAGTCATTGGGATGCAGTGCAAAAGGTTATTTTAAAGCAGAGGCCATTCGGAGTCACCAACATACTCAGCTCTTCATCAGAGTGCAGTCGGTCAACATCATCCCATTGGCCAGCCTTTGTTCCATTTCCCTTGGCACTCTGAACCAAAACAAAATCTCTGCCATTCTCAGAGTTTGGACTTTTCACTGGCTCCCCATCCCAGCCAGACAATCTCATGTGAATGGGGGAGCTTCAGGTTGGAAATTGCTTCAAGACTATGAGTAGGAAAGGTTTGTGGGGTTATGTGTAAGGAGCAGTGGAGGGTTGGTGTGGGAGGAGTGGAGGTGGTGGTGGGTAGTCAGCAATGCCACCCCCCCCCCCCCAAGTAAGCTGAGTGATCGTGTGGCCCACAATCACTCAGGGAGCCTGCGCATGCAATCAGAGGTGCATTCAAACCCTGTTCACAAGCTGCTCCTATACATAGAACATAGAACATAGAACATAGAAGAATACAGCGCAGTACAGGCCCTTCGGCCCTCGATGTTGCGCCGATCCAAGCCCACCTAACCTACACTAGCCCACTATCCTCCATATGCCTATCCAATGCCCGCTTAAATGCCCATAATGAGGGAGAGTCCACCACTGCTACTGGCAGGGCATTCCATGAACTCACGACTCGCTGAGTAAAGAACCTACCCCTAACATCTGTCCTATACCTACCCCCCCTTAATTTAAAGCTATGCCCCCTTGTAATAGCTGACTCCATACATGGAAAAAGATTCTCACTGTCGACCCTATCTAAACCCCTAATCATCTTATACACCTCTATCAAGTCAACCCTAAACCTTCTTTTCTCCAATGAAAACAACCCCAAGTGCCTCAGCCTTTCCTCATACGATCTTTCTACCATACCAGGCAACATCCTGGTAAACCTCCTCTGCACCCGTTCCAGTGCCTCCACATCCTTCCTATAGTATGGCGACCAAAACTGCACACAATACTCCAGATGTGGCCGCACCAGAGTCTTATACAACTGCAACATGACCTCAGTACTCCGGAACTCAATTCCTCTAACAATAAAAGCCAGTACGCCATATGCCTTCTTCACCGCACTATTTACCTGGGTGGCAACTTTCAAAGATTTGTGTACATGGACACCTTGATCCCTCTCCTCATCCACACTACCAAGTATCCGACCGTTAGCTCAGTACCCCATCTTTTTATTACTCTTACCAAAGTGAATCACCTCACACTTAGCTACAATGAACTCCATTTGCCACCTTTCTGCCCAGTTCTGCAGCTTCTCTATATCCCGCTGTAACCTGCCACATCCTTCCTCACTGTCTACAACTCCTCCGACTTTCGTATCATCCGCAAACTTGCTCACCCAACCTTCTAACCCCTCCTCCAGGTCATTTATAAAAATGACAAACAGCAATGGTCCCAAAACAGATCCTTGCGGAACACCGCTAGTGACGGCACTCCAAGATGAACCTTTGCCATCAACTACTATCCTCTGTCTTCTTCCAGCCAGCCAACTCCTAATCCAAACCTCTAACTCACCCTCAATGCCATACCTCCATATTTTTTGCAGTAGTCTACCATGGGGAACCTTATCAAACGCCTTACTAAAATCCATATACACCACATCTACTGCTTTCCCCTCGTCCACCTCCTTAGTCACCTTCTCAAAGAATTCAATAAGGTTTGTGAGGCACGACCTGCCCTTCACAAAACCATGCTGACTATCCTTGATCACATTATTCCTATCCAGATGTTCATAAATCCTATCCCTTACAATTCTCTCTAAGATTTTGCCCACAACAGAAGTGAGACTCACCGGCCTATAGTTACTGGGGTTATCCCTACTCCCTTTCTTGAACAAGGGAACCACATTTGCTATCCTCCAATCTTCTGGCACTACTCCTGTAGACAACGAGGACATAAAGATCAAGGCCAATGGCTCTGCAATCTCCTCCCTTGCTTCCCAGAGAATCCTAGGATAAATGCCATCAGGCCCAGGGACTTATCTATTTTCACCCTTTCCAGAATTTCCAACACCTCTTCTCTACATACCTCAAAGCCATCCATTCTACTTAATTGTGACTCAGTACTCACATTGACAACAATGTCCTGTTCCTGATTGAATACTGACGAAAAGTATTCATTCAGTGTCTCCCCAATCTCTTCAGCCTCCACACGCAACTTCCCACTACTATCCTTGACTGGACCTATTCCTACCCTAGTCATTCTTTTATTCCTGACATACCTATAGAAAGCCTTAGGGTTTTCCCTAATCCTACCAACTAAGGACCTTTCATGTCCCCTCCTTGCTGCTCTTAGCTCTCTCTTCAGGTCCTTCCTGGCTACCTTATAACTCTCAATCGCCCCAATTGAACCTTCACGCCTCATCTTTACATAGGCCGCCCTCTTCCATTTAACAAGGGATTCCAATTCCTTATTAAACCACGGCTCCCTCACACGACCCTTTCCTCCCTGCCTGACGGGCACATACTTATCAAGGACACTCAATAGTTGCTCCTTGAACAAGCTCCACATATCAATTACACCCTTGCCTTGAAGCTTACTTTTCCAGGCCACACATCCTAAGTCATGCCTCACAGCATCATAATTTCCCTGCCCCCATCTATAACTCTTGCCCTGTAGTGCACACTTATCCCTCTCCATCACTAGAGTAAAGGTCACCGAATTGTGGTCACTGTCCCCAAAGTGCTCACCTACCTCTAATTCTAACACCTGGCCTGGTTCATTACCCAGAACCAAATCCAGTATGGCCTCACCTCTTGTTGGCCTGTCTACATATTGTGTCAGGAAACCCTCCTGCACACATTGGACAAACACTGACCCATCTAACGAACTTGAGCTATAGCTTTCCCAATCAATATCAGGAAAGTTAAAGTCCCCCATAACAACCACCCTATTACTTTCACTCTTCTCTTGAATCATCCTCGCAATCGTTTCTTCTACGTTTCTAGGACTATTAGGAGGCCTGTAAAAAACTCCTAACAGGGTGAGCTCACCTTTCCTATTCCTAATCTCAGCCCAAACTACCTCAGATGGTGAGTCTTCATCCATCGTCCTTTCCACAGCTGTAATGCTATCTTTGCAAGCAATGCCACACCTCCCCCTCTTTTACCCCCACTTCTGACCCTACTAAAACATTTAAACCCTGGAACCTGCAACAGCCAATCCTGTCCCTGTTCTACCCATGTCTCCGTAATAGCCACAACATCGAAGTCCCAGGTACCAACCCACGCTGCAAGTTCACCTACCTTATTTCGTATACTTCTTGCAGTGAAGTATACACACTTCAAACCACTTTCCTGTTTATAGGCACCCTCGTTTGAAATTGATGCCATGTTCCTAACCTCCCTACATTCCAGGTCCTGCACCCTAAAGCTACAGTCTGGGTTCCCATGCCCCTGCAGAGTTAGACCCCATGGTCCTCAGATGTCAAAGCAGCAGGAATGAAGGTCGAGAGGACTGGAATTAATGGCATTGTTCTATCAAAAAAAGGTAGCTCTGAAAGGATGGGCAGAATGGCCCCTTAAAGTTTGTGTGAAACTCCAATTCCCCAATTCACTCCTTGGCTTGGCTTAATTTAGAATACTATGACCTAATGGAATCTTGCTCTGTACTTACCCAGCAGAGGCAATAACTTCCCTGGGCTCCAAATCATTCCTTTGTCAGCAACTTCCAAGTCAACATTTACTTCTATCATGAAGGACCTGGGCAACAGACACATGGAATACCACCCCCTGCAAGATCCCCGCCAAGTTACACATCATCTGACTTGGAAATATATCACTGTTCCTTCACTGTCACTAGGTCAAAATCCTGGAATTCCCTCCCTAAGGACATTGTGGGTCTACCTACAGCACGTGGACTGCAGCGGTTCAAGAAGGCAACTCACCCCCACCTTCTCAAGGGGCAACCAGGGACGGGCAATAAATGCTGGGCCCAACCAGTGATACTCAGATTAGGAATGAATAAAGAAAAGGTATCAGAAGTGTAATTTTTCTGGGTGGGTTTCATGGAGTGCTTTTCTCTGCTAACCCTGGTAACTTTTCTCATGCTATCATCCCAAACCAATCTCTTTAATCATCATACTCATATGGCACCACACCTTGTCATTATCCCCCACTTGCCACAGCCAGGTGTTTGCTGCCAGTCCCACAGATGCCCCGCAAGGCTCATTTTATTTGCCCTGGATGTATCAGACACAGGAGAGTATTCAGCACTGGGCACTGCTATTGGGAAATCCTGAAGGGTTCTGTTGGGTGAGCGGGTGGCGGGAGGCTGGAAGGGGGAACATGCAGTCACTACCCATGGAGCATGCCCTGAGATGTTGGCGACCAATGGATGTGTGGAGGAGCTAGCAGTCAGTTGTAGCTACCATGTTGGAAATCAGTGCCATTTAGTTTCTATGCAGTAGGCAGGAAAATGGAAAACTGTAGATAATAGACAATAGACAATAGACAATAGGTGCAGGAGTAGGCCATTCAGCTCTTCGAGCCTGCACCGCCATTCAATATAATCATGGCTGATCATTCCTAATCAGTATCCTGTTCCTGCCTTATCTCCATAACCCTTGATAAAGTGAGATAATGTAAGAAGGAGGGTGTTAATGTATGCTAATGGATATAGAGAGAACTCTCCCCAGTGACAATCACGTCACACTGTTGAACCCTTGGTTGAAAAATGGGATTTATCACTTGTAACATCTTTTGGCTCCTCATTCTCAATCCGATGTGATATTCCCAACTTTCTCACCAATGCCTGCACTGTTCCATATCCTTTGCATTTTCTGTCTCAAAATCTTTTTGGCGTTTTAAACACTTGATTTAAGATCAGATTTTGAAACTCCGGTGGATATGAGCCAAGTTTATGGCAACCTGTAATTTACTAATCAGGTAATTTAAAAACCCTTTAAGCCGTGGTTTAGTACTGATGAGTTGGAGCTAGACTCCTGTGTGGACTGAATCTGAATGTAATTTTTCAGGGTCTGACCATGATTCACAGAATCAATTCCTTAATTTTGAATTGCAACCCTCTGAAAATCTTACTAGCCTTTTCATCGGTTACTTTCAATAGCTTCGTGTGCTTTATGAATTCAGACACTCCTTTCCTTCTTGTATTTTTCCTAGTCCCTGGCCATAAGAAGCCAAGAATTTGGACTGAATTGTCATGGAGGTGTCACATTGTTGTAACTGAAGGAATAATTGACATTGTGCAGTAAATCAGCTCTTAAAGTTTGCATGTAGCAGGCCATTAATTTAAACCTGTAGCAAATGATTAACTATTGTTAAGACGCTAACGTTGTTGGCTGGGCCCACATCTATTGCCGATCCCTAGTTACCCCTTGAGGTGGTGAGCTGCCTCTTGAACCACTGCAGTCCATGTGCTGGAAGGGGCACTCACAGCATTAGTAGGGAGGGAGTTCCAGGAATTAGATAAAAGACAAATATTTTCAAACTGCATCTCAAATGAACTGAGTATCGGAGAAGTGTAGGATCTTATATCACAGGTAGAATCCATTCTACTCATTATGTTTGTGTTAGCTGTGTGAGAGAACCATTCGATGAGTCCTGTTTCCTACCCGATTTAAGGGGAGGTGATGGCCTAGTGGTATTATTGCCGGTTTGGTAATCCAGATACACAGGTAATGTCCTGGGGACATGGGTTTGAATCCTGCCATGGTGGATGGTGGAATTTGAATTCAATAAACATCTGGAATCCATTATTGATTGTCGGAAGAACCTATCTGGGTCACTAATGTCCTTTAGGGAAGGAAACTGCCATCCTTACCTGGACTGGCCTACATGTGACTCCAGACCCAGAGCAATGTGGTTGACTCTCAACTGCCCTCTGGGCAATTAGGGATGGGCAATAAATGCTGGCTTAACCAACGATGCCCTCATCCCGTGAATGAATTTGAAAAAAATCCACCCTCCATCAATCTTTCTGCACACCTTTGAATATTTCCTCTTACACACTTATATCCAATTTTCCTCCAGACAAATTCTAATGCACTGTTTCAAGTCATAGAGTCATAGAGATGTGTAGCGTGGAAACAGACCCTTCGGTCCAACTTGTCCATGTGAACCAGATATCCCAACTCAATCTAGTCCCACCTGCCAGCACCCGGTCCATATCCCTCCAAACCCTTCCTATTCGTATGCCCATCCAAATGCCTCTTAAATGTTGTAATTGCACCAGCCTCTACCACTTCCTCTGGCAGCTCATTCCATACATGCACAATCCTCTGCATGAAAAAATTGCCCCTTAGGTCCCTTTTATATCTTTCCCCTCTCACCCTAAACCTATGCCCTCTAGTTCTGGATTCTCCCACCCCAGGGAAAAGACCTTGTCTATTTATCCTATCCATGCCCCTCATGATTTTATCAACCTCTATGAGGTCACCCCTCAGCCTCTGATGCTCCAGGGAAAACAGCCCCAGCCTGTTCAGCCTCTCCCTATAGCTCAAATCCTCCAACCCTGGCAACATCCTTGTAAATCTTTTTTGAACCCTTTCAAGTTTCACAACATCTTTCCGATAGGAAGGAGACCAGAATTGCACACAATATTCCAACAGTGGCCTAACCAATGTCCTGTACAGTCACAACATGACCTCCCAACTCCTGTACTCAATACTCTGACCATTAAAGGAAAGCATACCAAACGCCTTCTTCACTATCCTATCTACCTGCGACTCCACTTTCAAGGAGCTATGAACCTGCACTCCAAGGTCTCTTTGTTCAGCAACACTCCCTAGGACCTTACCATTAAGTGTATATGGGTTTGTTTGAAATTATGATGTTGAAAGTGGAACTGTAGTCAATAAGTAGGAGCCTGACATAGGTATCCTTGTTATCCAGATCTTCCAGGAGAGGTTGTAGGGCCAGAATGATACAAACATTCATTTTGTCAACTATGTTTAATCTGTGACCATCAGCTTTTCATCCATCCACCAATAGTGGGAACAGTTTAACATCAAAAATAGGTGCAGCAGTAGAGTATTCGGCCCTTCGAGTCTGATTCAATACAATCACAGCTGATCATCCAATGCAATCCGTTGTTCCCAATTTCTCCCCATACCCTGTGATTCTTGGTCCTAAGAACTAGATCTACATCTTTGTTGCAAAAGGAGCAAGGAGCAAAAGTGAGAGAATAAACTTTTTCACACGGTGAGTAGTTGGGGTCTGGAATGCACCGCCTGGAAATATGGTGGGGAGAGGTTCAATTGAAGCATTCAAGAGGGGCATTGGATGAAAATGGTGTGCAGGAATATTGGGGAATTGTTAGGAGTTTGGTATTATAGAACAAGTCCAGGCACAATGGGCTGAGTGGCCTCTCCCTGCACCATAACAATGCCGGGATTCTGTGAACTCCACTTTTCAGTCTCCGTCCTATACAATCGACGAGGTTTCTCTCTCTACAGCTGTTGCCAGACCTGCTGCATTTTTCCAATAATCTGTTTTTCTATCACCAGAACAACATTAACTTTAGCCCGTGGCTACTGTTGACGTGAAATATTTCCCACCCTTCTAGACAACACGTGTTTTACCTTGTACTGACAGAAATACAGCCTCCGGGCAGCCTGCAATCTACTCTAACCTAGCCTGCAATCTGAAGCAGCCCAAGACTGTAGAGGATCTCTCACCCTCCCTGAAGCATTGCTTCTCTCTCTCTCCCCCCACCTTCACAAACTTTGGTAGGTTCCTTCTAACCATGGACTGGAGCCATATCTTCTGCAATCACTATCCACCATCTTCTCAAGGACAGTTAGAGACAGGCAGCAGATGTCAAATGAAAGCTATACCATTCAACTGGGACAATAACATTGGGCTAGTGTAGTCCATATTCCATAAGACCAAGAGATATGGGAGCTGAATTAGGTCATTCAGCCCATCAAGTCTGATTGGCTATTCAATCATGGTTGACATGTTTCTCAACCCCATTCTCCTGTCTTTTCCCCATAACCCTTGATGCCCTTACCAATCAAGAATCTATTTCTGTCTTAAATAGACTCAATGATTTGTCCTCTGCAGCCCTCAAAAACTCTAATTCTACCAACTGTTGTATTGGGAATTGACCCCAGGTCTCCCAGAACATTACCTGGGTATCTGGATTACAAGCCCAGCAACAACATTGCTACGCCACTGCCCATTTCAGATGCCTAGTCCCTGTGGCTAAAGCTATGCCCCAGACTTGGAGTCAACATGTAACCCAGCCTTACTTCAGTCATGAAGAAGATGAACAGGCCAATCAGCCCTTCAATCCTGTACTGTTATTTCAGTGGATCATGACCAATTTGCATAACTCTGAGTTTCCAATTTTCCTGCAAATACCACGCTGCTTTTTGTCTAAAAGAAATCTATCAGCCTCAGGGCAGAACAGAAATTTCTGGAAATACATCACAGGTCAGGTAGGGTCATGATGAAGCATTAACCCCTGTCTTTAGGGAAGGAAATCTGCCATCCTTACTTGGTCTGGCCTATGTGTGCCTCCAGACCCACAGCGATGTGGGTGGTTCTAAGCTGCCAAGCAAATGAGTCAAGCAAACCACTCAGTTCAAGGGTATTTTTATGAAAAGATATATAAGAAAGAACTATAAGGGACATTTTTTATTATTCACTCACAGGATGTGGGCGTCACTAGGTGGGCTAGTATTTATTGTTCTGTCCCTAGATACCTTTGAGGAGATGGTGATGAGTTGCCTTCTTGAGCCACTGCAGTCTACATCCACTAACAAGGCCTGGGGTGGGTAAGGGTTTGTAAGCCTAATACTGTTCAGCAATTGGAGGAGAGAGTGTTAAACTGTCTGGCTCCTCCCACCCCCTATCCCACCACCACCGCCCTGAAATGAAATCCTAGTGGCCTGGGAGATTGGAGTAGTGGAGAGGTGGGGAGGGAGATTTAGGGGAGACAGGCCTGAGAGATCAGGAAGGTTTTCATCTTGATCTCTCCGTACCATCACTATGAATGATCCTGCCTGGTATACCTTCGATTATAAAAACTATTGAAGGGAATACAGACAATGGGCCCAAATGGCTTCAAGTCTGGGTGTTTGCTTGCTGAGCTGCAAGGTTCGTGTTCAGATGTTTCGTCACTATACTAGGTAACATCATCAGTGAGCCTCCGGATGAAGCACTGGTGGCATGGCCCGCTTTCTATTTATGTGTTTAGGTTTCCTTGAGTTGGTGTTGTCATTTCCTGGAGTGACATCATTTCCTGTTCCTTTTCTCAGGGGGTGGTAAATGGGATCCAAGTCGATGTGTTTATTGATAGAGTTCCGGTTGGAATGCCATGCTTCTAGGAATTCAAGTTGCGGGCCAGGCTTGAGGGGCTAAATTCTTCCCCCACACCCACCCCTAACATTTCCTAACATTTCAAATAATTTTAACACCTTAAACTTTAATTGTCTGACTCAAGCCAACTTTATGGAACCTGTTTTCCCCATTTAGCTTTTAAGCCCTTGTCCCAAGTAAAAAGTTCCATTTTGGTGTCTGATTAACCAGCAAATTTTATAGGAACGGGCCATTCAGCCCCCTCAAGCCTGTTCCATCATTCAACGAGAGCATGGTTAATCTGTAGCTTAACTCCATGTACCTGCCTTCAGCCAATATTAATTAACGCATTTGCTTAACAAAAACATGTCAATTTCAGATTTAAAATTCACAAATGACTCAACACCCACTGTTGTAACTGCCATGTTTGACAATCAATTCTTCTGCATTTGATGTGCGTCTGGTTACTGATCTATGCTCACAGTGCTTGATTGGGTATGCATGAGCATGGATTCAGAGAAAAGGAAACAAACTGTGCAGAGACCTGGGAACAAGAAAGACAGTGTGGAGCAGACAATGTAAGCATTGTGAATCAAGTCTATTACAGATGGAGAGAAAAGTATTATGTGGGCATAGCTCAGAGATATAGGTGTACAACAAGAAACCGTTGACAGTTCTTCTAATACATGCGATAGATAGAATAGAATAATAGAAAGAGGCCATTTGGCCCATTGAACCTCCCACCCTATCCCCATATTTACCTTAACTAACCTACACAGCAATTTTTTTAAGCATGTCCAATCCAACTAACCTGCACAGGAAACGGGAGCACTTGGAGGAAACCCACGCAGACACGGGGAAAATGTGCAAACTCCACACAGTCTGTCACCTGAGGGTAGAATCAAACCCAGATCCCTAGTGCTGTGAGGCAGCAACACAAACCATTGAGCCACCCTGCATAGTCTTGCTGATCGTTTGGATTTTGCTTAGCAAAAAAATGGATTCAGAAAGCAGGGTGATTATAAGATCAAAGTGCTTTCCAATCTCTGGATTATTATTCACCTTGTTATGCCTTAAGTCCAAACATGTTAAGAAAGCATATGGTATTTTGGCTTTCATTAACAGGGGAATTGAGTTTAAGATTCGTAAAATCTTGTTGCAGCTCTATAAAACTTTGGTTAGACCGCACTTGGAATACTGCGTCCAGTTCTGGTCACCCTATTATAGGAAAGATGTGGATGCTTTGGAGAGGGTCAGAGGAGGTTTACCAGGATGCTGCCTGGACTGGAGGACTTATCTTATGAAGAGAGGTTGACTGAGCTCGGACTTTTTTCATTGGAGAAAAGGAGGAGGAGAGGGGACCTAATTGAGGTATACAAGATAATGAGAGGCATAGATAGAGTCGATAGCCAGAGACTATTTCCCAGGGCAGAAATGACTAACATGAGGGGTCATAGTTTTAAGCTGGTTGGAGGAAAGTATAGAGGGGATGTCAGAAGCAGGTTCTTTACACAGAGAGTTGTGAGAGCATGGAATGCGTTGCCAGCAGCAGTTGTGGAAGCAAGGTCATTGGGGACATTTAAGAGACTACTGGGCATGCATACGGTCACAGAAATTTGAGGGTGCATGCATGAGGATCAATGGTCAGCACAACATCGTGGGCTGAAGGGCCTGTTCTGTGCTGTACTGTTCATAGTTCTATATACTATGTGTCTGTACTCATATTCACAGAGTGAGTTGTGATCGCATTATTAACCCATTGACTCCCTTAATAAATCTATTTGTATGTTTAGTCCACTCTTAAGAATGGACCTGATATTCTTGCCTATCTGATGTATTGGATATTGAAAATCATCTCCCTTGCTTTTAATAAGGAGAATGGAAAGATTTGCATCTCTGTAGTACCCGACATGACCACTGGTTGTCCTGTAGAACCTTACAGGACTTTTGCTGGGTGCTTTTAGAAGGATAGCCACTGTAAGACTCTAGTAAGTGGGCGGCAGGGTGGCACAGCATTTAGCATTGCTGCCTCACAGCACCAGAGACCCAGGTTCAATTCCCGCCTCAGGCGACTGACTGTGTGGAGTTTGCACATTCTCCCCGTGTCTGCGTGGGTTTCCTCCGGGTGCTCCGGTTTCCTCCCACAGTCCAAAAATGTGCAGGTTAGGTGAATTGGCAACGCTAAATTGCCCGTAGTGTTAGATGTAGGGGAATGGGTCTGGGATGGGTTGCTCTTCGGAGAGTCGGTGTGGACTTGTTGGGTCGAAGGGCCTGTTTCCACACTGTAAGTAATCTAATCTAATCCTTTATAGCTTTAAATTAAGGGGGGGTAGATATAGGACTGAAGTTAGGGGTAGGTTCTTCACTCAGCGAGTCGTAAGTTCATGGAATGCCCTGCCAGTAGCAGTGGTGGACTCTCCCTCTTTATGGGCATTTAAGCGGGCATTGGATAGGTATATGGAGGATAGTGGGTTAGTATAGGTTAGGTGGGCAACATCGAGGACCACATCGAGGACCAAAGGGCCTGTACTGCGCTGTATTCTTCTATGTTCTATGTTCTATGTAATCTAATGTCTGAAACTAGTCTTGGGCAGACACTAGTAACACCATTGGACTAATAATCAGAGGTAACACTCCGAGAAATATGAGTTCAAGTCCTGTTGTTGGAATTTGATTTCAATTCATAAATCTAGAATACAGAACTAGTCCTGACCATGAAGCTAATGTCATCTGGCTCACCTTCAGGGAAGGAAATCTGTGGTCCATGTCCTACCTGGCATACACGTGACTCCACACTCACAGCAATTGACTCTTACCAATCCTCGGAAAAGATCCTAGCAAGCCACTCAGTTCAGGGGTAACAAATGCTGACCTTGCTGTGATGCCCACATCTCAGGAACGAATTTAAAAATTCAACCAGTGCACAGTAAGATCCCACACAACAGATAAATGACAGATAAATGTTCTGATGTTGACTGACGCATGAATTTAGGCCCAAAGCATGAAATAGTGTGACGGGAGGCTTTATGTCTGCATTTGAGGGCAGGCACGACTTAAGACCTCACGTGAAAGATGGCACCTCCAACAGTGCAACACACTCACTTCAAACCACTTCACACCCACTCCCTCCAGCACTGCCAGTGAGCGCCTCCACATCTCCAGCTGCATAGCCTACCGGCCTTTAAGTATTCACCATTCAGGCTGCTAATCCTCCAGGGGCTTAGTCTTCAGAGACTTGTCCCCTCATGTGCTTTGTGGAGTGAAGCCAACCGTTCCATGTTCAAGCATCATCTCTCTTCAGTATTTGTACGCAATCAGCACTGATCACTTCAATTCACAGAATATCCTACATTACAGCACCCACATTATCAAACCAGGTTCCAGACCTGCTCCACCAATACCCCAGACTGCTGTTTTAACTAGCTGGAGAACAATATAGCACGTAATGTGAGCATTTGACACATCTAGTTTCTGCCAATTACTTCAGAGATCAACATTGGTCTGTCCCATTCCCCACACATGTTCTGACATAACTTTCCAATTGAGTATTTATCCAGTTTCCCTTTTTGAAGGCTGTTATTAAGTCTATATCAATCACCCAATCAGGCAATCAAGTTGAAATCCGAATAATCCATTCTGGTGCTCAAACTAATTTTAATTTACCTCTTCAATGTTCTAAGTGCCAGATTGAATCTGCGGCAAACTCCGGTGTTGATTGAGCTCCCTTACACTGCTGCTGTCTGTTCTGGTTTCTCCACTCCCACTGCTGTCACTTGGAAATTCCTTTTATATCCATTCCAACAGCCAAGGCAACACAATTAGTTCATTCAAACACACAGGCGAGAGTGAGTACTGCAGATGCTGGAGATTAGAGCCAAGAATGTGGTGCTGGAAAAGCACAGCCGGTCAGGCAGCATCCGAGGAGCAGGAAAATTGATGCTTCCTGATGAAGGGCTTTTGCCTGAAACGTTGATTTTCCTGCTCCTCAGATGCTGCCTGATTGGCTGTGCTTTTCCAGCACAACACGCTTTGCTCATTCAAACACACAGAGTACTTCCAAGGCAGCCAATCAAACCAGACCCATTCATTCAATAATCTTCCCCTCTAATTAAAAGTTTTGCTAATTCACCTTACCATTTGCAAAAGTAAATTCCTCACCCAAGATAACAGAGGCCCCAGATAAACCGGTACCCTGTGCTCAAAGAGCTGCTGAACTCCCCACTCAGACCAGTTAAGAACCAAGGCATCCTCATTGCAACAAGTCCATGTAATTCAACACTTGTTCCAAACCTAACCCCTGGCTGACTGAATGAATAATGCAGGTGAAGATTTACTGTGTCTATTGTTCAAAGTGATTTTGAAATTGGGCAGCACTGTTGAACAGTCCCGAATGAGGACATTGGCGACACTAATGACCAACGTAACATAATCAGTCAAGCCAGTTCTGGTTGCCCTGTTAGAAGAAGGATATTATGAAGCTGGGGAGGGTTCAGAAGAGATTTACCAGGACGTTGCCAGGTATGGAAGGTTTGAGTTATAAAGAAAAGCTGGACAGCGTCGTAGAGTCATAGAATTTTACAGATCGAAATAGACCCTTCAGTCCAACTTGTCCATGCCGACTAGATATCCTAAATTAATCTAGTCGCATTTGGCAACATTTGGCCCATTTCCTTCTGAACCCTTCCTATTCATATACTCATGCAGATGCCTTTTAAATGTTGTAGCTGTACCAGTCTCATTCTCTGGCAGCTCAGTCCATACACCCATCACCCTCTGCGTGAAAAAGTTACTCCTTATGTCCCTTTTAAAGCTTTCTCCTCTTACTTTAAACCGACACCCTCGAGTTTTGGACTTCCCCCACCCTGGCAAAAGAACTTAGCTATTCACCCTATCCATGACCCTTATGATTTTATAAACCACTATAAGGTCACCTCTCAGTCTCCGACACTCCAGAGAAAATAGCCCCAGCCTACTCAGCTTCTCCCTATAGCACAATCCCTCCAACCCTGGCAACATCCTTATAAATCTTTTCTGAACACTTTCAAGTTTCACAACATCTTCCCAAGAGCAGGGAGACCAGAATTGCATGCAGTATTCCAAAAGTGGCCTAATCAATGTCCTGTATCACCACAACATAGGCTGGGCCCTTTTTTCACTGGAGTGTAGGAGGTTAAGAGGCAACCTTATAGAAGTTTATAAAGTAATGAGGGGTATAGATAGAGTTAATGATAGTTGCCTTTTCCCGAGAGTGGGGGATTTCAAAATGAGGGGGGCACATTTTTAAGGTGAGAGGAGAGAGATTTAAAAAAGGCACGAGGGTCAACTTTTTACACAGAGGGTGGTTCACATGTGGAATGAACTTCCTGAGGAAGTGGTGGATGTGGGTACAGTTACAACATTTAAAAGAAGGGGTGATGGTCAGAAAGGAGGGTGGAGCGGATAGGTGGGAAGGGAGATGGACAGGTGGGAGAAGTTCAAGAGGGTGGTGCCGGGTTGGAGGGTTGGATCTGGGGTAAGGTGGGGGCAGGGGAAATGAGGAAACTGGTGAAATCAACATTGATCCCGTCTGGTTGGAAGGTCCAAAGGCAGAAGATAACACATTTTCCCTCCAGACTTCGGGTGGCAAGCGTTTGGCAGTGGAGAAGGCCAAGATCTTGCATGTCTTTGGCGGAGTGAGAGAGGGTGTTAGGTGTTGAACAGCATAGGTCCTTTGCAGCTCTGGGAGAGTGTGGACATGAGCTGGTGGCAGGGATGACTGCAGGGAGAGTCGATGGTGGCGCATGGCTTCAAGCGTGGGAGCGGAGGATCCAGAGGGAGAACTGTTTCTGGAGGTTTTGGATTTGCTGGAGGTAATTGCCTGGAGGCTTTGGACAAATCCCAGATCCAACCCCCTCACTTGGCACTGCCCTCTTGAAGTGTCCCAAATGTCCAAATCCCTTCCCACCTATCTGCTCCACCCATCTTCTCCCCCACCTTCATCTACCTATCACATTCCCAGCTATCTGCACCCCCAGCCCCATCCCCCTCGGGTCCCCCTTATTCCTGATGAACAGCCTATGCTTGAAACGTCGATTCTCCTGCTCCTCGGATGCTGCCTGACCTGCTGAGCTTTTCCTGCACCATACTTTTCGACTCAGATCTCCAGCATCTGCAGTCCTCACTTTCTCCCTTCAAAATGTCAAGTCTTGAATACACAGATCTAACAGAGTCTACCTCGTACTGGATGTGATGCAGAGTGAGAGATTGCGTCGCACTCTATGGAATAGAAATTCCTCCAGCTCATACCTATATAGGTATCATGTGAAACATGTAAGATATTTTTAATCCTCCTTGAATATCTGAAAATCACTGAAATCTTTGCTACTAGAGGGCAGTGAGAGGAAACAGACTTCAAACTCATCCCAGGAAGAAGAGGGACAGAATGTCACTCTGCCGACATTGTTTAGAACCGACTGAGCCAGCTGAGTGAACTAGCCCTCTACAAGACAATAAAGTGAACCAAACCGATGACAAATTTAAGTCCAATATGCCAAGTTCTCTGGTAAACAGCTTTTCCATTAATTATTTATCCAGGATCCAGGATGTCACCGCTGACATTTGTCAGATGGACAGAGCACAGTGGAAAAGACAGGATGTCTTTCTGTTTGAGAACTATGTAACTATATGACTCTTGCAAGGGGGACCTTTTATTAAACTAAGACTGGATCAGTTCCAGTGCTGCCTGCCAAATGTTACTGAGGAGGTTTTAACAAGAAATAAATCTAATGCTTTGGAAAATTCCAAAGGCCGCTGTATTTATATCCCGCCGCATATTTTTTTTTCTTCTGAGCACTGCACCAACCCATGATGCTGCTAATCACCATATATAACATTTTACTGAGCACAGAAACAGGCCATTCAGCCCCAAACTGGTTTGTTCTAGTATTTATGCTCCAACTAAGTTTCCTCTCACCTTACTCTCATCGAAATCCATCTTGTTAACCTTCTATTCCTTTCCCCTCGTGTTTTTTTTAAATTAGCTTCCCCTTAAATGCATCAATACACTTCAGCGCAACTGGAGGTCATGATGTGGAGGTGCTGGTGTGCTACCGAGGGGGAACAAGGTCAGAAGTCACACGCCTCCAGGTTACAGCCTGACAGGTTTATTTGGAATCACAAGCTTTCGGAGCGTCACCAAGTGACGAGGAAATGCAGCAGTCAATATTCACACAAATAGCAACGTGATATTGACAGGAAGATCTGTTTTGATAATATTGGTGAGGGGATTTATTAAAGATAGTGGACCAGCCAGCAATGACCACATCCCATGAAAAGATCAGGAGCTATTAAAGAAAGAAATCTCGATTCCTTTGGCAGAGACGATGACAGATCAAGTTGGCGTCTCCTTGAATGGTCCCTCCCAGACGCCTCCAGAAACAGATGAAACTAATGATGGTAAATAAAATCTATGTGTGAAGGGGAACTACCTCAGAGGGTAGCTGTACCATCCGCATATGAATCAGACAATATCAGAGCTGCATTGAGACAATGGTCTTTAGTCACCTCGGTTTTGAAAGGGTAGAGAGGGCGGTGGTGGGGCAGCTGTGTCTGCAGCCTCCTCTGGGCTCGAAGTAGTGGCTCAGTGGGAAATGCTGTTACCTCCATTGAGAGGTTATAGGCTCAAGCCCAGCTGTGGAGACAGCAGCATGAGAATTCCAGCTGACTGTCCCAATGCAGTACTGAGGGAGGGCCACACTGTTAGCAGTGTGTTTTGTTTTCATTAAACAGTTGACCTGCCTGCCCACTCACCTGGATACAAACAACCACATGGCACTACTCCAGAAGAGAGGGGGGTCCTGCCCACTGTCTTTATTAAATCCCCTCATCAATACAGTATTACTAAAACAGTTTCTCCAGTCAATATCACGTTGTTATTTGTGTGAACATCGGTTACTGTATTTCCACTTCACCTGACAAAGAGGCAATGCTCCGAAAGCTTGAGGCTTCAAATAAACCTGTTGGACTATAACCTGGTGCCGTGTGAGTTGTGGAAGTGAAATTGCTTTTTACAAGTTCAGTTTCTCCCATCAGATTATTTGTGACAATCGCAAAAATTGTAAAAGTGAACCACAAGGAGGGTGTCAGGCTGAGGGCTCAGCTTGACAATTTTAATAGACTAGGTACAGAAAAACAACATCCATTTGGTGGAGAGACAGGAACTAAAGATTTACTTTAATTGCCAAAATAAAATCAAGGTGGGGGACGTAAGACGCAGGGAGCTGTTGTGACCTGGAACGTGCTGGCTGAAAGGGAGCTGATTCAACCAGGAACTTTCAAAAGGGAATTGGAGAACAAGTCAAAAGTAAAGCAGCACGGTGGCTCAGTGGTTAGTGCCACTGCCTCACAGCACCAGGGATCCCGGTTCAGTTCCATCCTCAGGTAGCTATCTGTGTGGAGTTTGCACATTCTCCCTGTGTCTGCATGGGTTTCCTTTGAATGCTCTGTTTTTTTTCCCACAGTCTGAAGATATATGGGTCAGTCATCAGAAATGCAGTGTCACGGGGATGAGGTGGGGTCTGAATGGGATGCTCTTTAGTGGATTGATGTGAAGTCAATAGGCCGAATAGCCTGTTCTACACTGTACGGATTCTAAAGTAGAAAATCACAGGACCATGGCAACCGTGAGAGGAAATTCCTTCCAACTAAATATCAGGAAGTGTGAAAAAATTTGATCCTGGCTACAAACTCATTTTCCCAGCCACAGAATGCACAGCACAATAACATATAGTCAGTTGTGTGTGCAGGGGATCCAATTCTTTGTAACACAGCTGCTACAGCCGACGCTCAGCTGAGTGAAATTCTGTCAATACACATCTGTGGCAACGCCCAAGAGTCCCAAAACAACCACGCCTCCAATCCTGATGCACTACTGAGCATAAAACAGTAGCAGGCGAGGGTAATTCAGCTTTTCATACCTGCTCCAGCATTCAATACACTGAGCTAACTGTAACCTCAACTCCACGATCCCACTTACCCCTGGAAACCTCTCGCCACCCCCCCCCCCCCCAATCAGAATCTATCCACTGCCATCATAAAAATATTCAAGGATACAGGTACAGTTACAACATTTAAAAGACATTTGGATAAGTACATGAATAGGAAAAGTTTGGAGGGTTATGAGCCAAGTGCAGGCCGATGGGAATAGTTTAGTTTGGGATTATGTTTGGCATGGACTGGTTGGACCAAAGGATCAGTTTCTGTGCTTTTTGATCCTATGACTCTGCTTCCACCACCTTTTCAGGGAGATAGTTCCAAGGTTTATGACCCTCTGAAAGAATAAAATTTGGCATTGTTTCTGTTTGAAATGGGTGTCCCTTGATTTTTAAGCAGAAATCCCCTAGTTCTAGACTCTCCAATGAGGTGAAACATTGTTTCCCGATCTACCCCATCAAGACCCTTTGGGATCTTATCTGATTGTGAACATATCCATCTGATCCTCCATACCTCTGCTACTACAGAATCAACCATTCCAACACTCTCCTGTATGGTATTCCACAGTACACCCCTTTGTAAATGTCAGCTCTTCCAAAAACATCCACCCTCTATTGCATACTCTTATTACCCATAAACCACTCACCAAATTGGTTCCAAGCCTCAATTTTAAGATTCTTATCTTTGCTTTCAGTTCACTCCGTGGGCTCAACACTCTCTACCTCTGTAACTTCATCCAAACCTACATCCGTCTCAGGTCATTGCCCTTCTCCAGTTCTGAGCCGTTCCATTGTTGGCAGCCATGCTTTCAATCGCCTTTGTCCCAAGCTGCCGTCCTTACCTAGTCTGACTTACATGTAACTCCAGACCCACAGCAACGTGGTCGACGCTTAGCTCCCCTCTGAGATGACCAAGCAAACCACTCAGTCTAAGGTCAATTAGGATGGGTGACAGATGCTGGCTCTGCCAACAACGCCCACATCCCATGTAGAGATCAGGAGCCGTTAAAGAAAGAAATCTCGATTCCTTAAGCAGAGACGATGACAGATCAAGTTGGCGTCTCCTTCAATGGTCCCTCCCAGACCCCCCCCCAAAAACAGATGAAACTAATGATGGTAAATAAAATCAATGAGTGAAGGGGAACTACCTCAGAGGGTAGTTACACTATCTGCATATGAATCAGTCAACATCAGAGCTGCATTGAGACAATGGTCTTTAGTCACCTCGGTTTTGAAAGGGGGTGGGGCAGCTGTGTCTGCAGCCTCCTCTGGGCTCGAAGTAGTGGCTCAGTGGGAAATACTGTTACCTCCATTAAGAGGTTATAGGCTCAAGCCCAGCTGTGGAGACAGCAGCGTGAGAATTCCAGCTGACTGTCCCAATGAATCCCCTCACCAGTATTATTAAAACAGATTGTTCAGTCAATGTCAAGTTGCTATTTGTCTGAACAGTGATTGTTGCACTTTCTGCATTACAATATTTACTTCACTGGCTGAAGTATTTTGGAATTTCCTAAATCATAAAATCATAGCATCGTACAGACCCTTCAGTCCAACTCTTCCATGCTGACCAGATATCCAACATTAATCTAGTCCCATTTGCCAGCATTTGGCCCATATCCCTCCAAACCCTTCCTGTACATGTACCCATCCAGATGCCTTTTAAATGTTGTCATTGTACCAGCCTCCAACACTTCCTCTGGCAGCTCATTCCATACACGCACCACCTTCTGCATGAAAGATTTGCCTGTTAGATCATTTTTAAATCTTTCCCCTCTCACCTTAAACGTATGCCCTCTAGTTTTGAACTTTCCGAACCTGGGAAAATACCTTGTCTATTCAGGCAGGTGGAAGTGAATACTGCAGATGCTGGAGATTAGAGTCAAGATTAGAGTGGTGCTGAAAAAGCACAGCAGGTCAGGCAGCATCCGAGGAGCAGGAAAATTGATGTTTGCTGCTTGACCTGCTGTGCTTTTCCATGAGCACTCTAATCTTGTCTGTTCACCCTATCCATAGCCTTCATGATTTTACAA
The DNA here is from genome assembly GCF_037043375.1 of Chiloscyllium plagiosum. Taxonomy (NCBI): domain Eukaryota; kingdom Metazoa; phylum Chordata; class Chondrichthyes; order Orectolobiformes; family Hemiscylliidae; genus Chiloscyllium; species Chiloscyllium plagiosum. The sequence goes on along the minus strand of NW_028270144.1, from coordinate 126,658,173 downwards.
CCCTCATTCAGCCTCTGATGCTCCAGGGAAGTCAGCCCCAGCCTGTTCAGCCTCTCCCTATAGCTCAAACCCTCCAACCCTGGCAACATCCTTGTAATCTTTACTATGCCCTTTCAAGTTTAACAACATTTTTTCTGTCGCAGGGAGACTGGAATTGAATGGAGTATTCCAAAAGTGGCCAAGTTTGTAACAGCCTGGATAGGGGTAGATGGTGGCACAGGGGTGGCATCACTAGGCTGGTATTCTAAAGGTGAAAATGTGTTGCTGGAAAAGCGCAGCAGGTCAGGCAGCATCCAGGGAGCAGGAGAATCGACGTTTCGGGCACAAGCCCTTCTTCAGGAATGCTTGTGCCTGAAACGTCGATTCTCCTGTTCCCTGGATGCTGCCTGACCTGCTGCGCTTTTCCAGCAACACACTTTCAGCTCTGATCTCCAGCATCTGCAGACCTCACTTTCTCCTGGTATTCTAAAGGTCCTAGCTCACATCAGGGGATTCAAATCCTGCCAAGACAATTCCTAAATTGTCATTAGTAATGATGGCCATGAAACCATCTTCAAATGTCGCAAAATCCATCTGGTTCACCAACAAAGATAGAAATTGCTGGAAAAACTCAGCAGGTATGGTAGCCTCTGTGCAGAGAAAGCAGAGTCAACGTTTTGGATCCAGTGAACCTTCTTGCAAACAGATGGCCATTCACTATTGCCCTTGAAGTGGATAAAGTCACTATAGTCCCAGAGGTTGCTCTCTCATTAGAGAGAGTTGTCAGGCAGTGGTTTAACCTGACGGTCACCACATCTCATTTGAGGAGAGAGGTTATGAAGGACAGTCCAGCTGGTGCAGGAATTGCACCCACACTACTGACATCAATCTGGATCACAAACTAGCCATTCAGCCAATTGAGCTCACCAAGACCCAGTGAGTGTTCAACCAAGGTATAGTACAACTTCGATTATCCGAACAAGGTGGGCAGAGAGTATTCTGTTCGGATAACTGATTGTTTGGATAATTAGTTGTTTAGATAATTGATTGTTTGAATAACAGATAATGTTTTTATGGAACCTTGAGATCTCGCTCAGATAATCTGAAATTCGGATACGTGACATTTGGATAACCGAGGTTGTTCTGTACTGTCTGTCCATTCTGTGGAAAAGTCAATAGTTTGGCAAATTACATGCTCGCTAATGAACTCTCCATGACAACAGCTCTACCAATTAAAGCCCATTTGCCGACCAATCAGCATCTTCTTCTTGTGTAGGATAAACCTTTGTTCACATAGCACTGCCCTTTGATGTGAAGGGCAGTGTTTGTCACTGGCCACCCGGGTGTTTTCCTATCTTCCAGGTGGTGGAATTTGAATAAAGATTGGTATAAAAAAAAGATAAACCTTTGTTCCATTTGAGATGTTATATTCTTGCAATTCCCATCCTGAAATATTAACACGACTTCTCTCTCCATAGATACCGTCTGCTCTGTTGAGTAACTTTTTAATTCACTCATGGATTGTGGATATCACTGACTGGGTCAACCTCCATATCTGGGGCAAGAACGTTAAGTAACAAGCAAACTAACCCTTTGTGCGCTTAAGCACCTGTTTCCGCTGCACAGCAGTACACACTTCTTTTTTATTCATGGGACATTACTGCTGCTGGCTGAGCCAATATTTATTGCCCGTCCCTAGTTGCCCCTTGAGAAGGTGGGGGTGAGCTGTCTTGAACCGCTGCAGTCCATGTGCTGTAGGTAGACCCACAATGTCCCTTAGGGAAGGAATTCCAGGATTTTGATCCAGCAGCAGTGAAGAAATGCCGATATATTTCTAAGGCAGGATGGTGAGTGGCTTGGAGGGGAATTTGCACGGGGTGGAGGGTGTTCTAGGTCTTTTTAATTGGCTTAACCTCTGAGATCACGTTGCAACTGTTCCATAGAAGAGCAAGGGAGTTCTCCCTATTGCCTGAGTCAATATTTATCCCACAACCAAGCACACCACAAGTAGTTTTGATGGTCATTTTAAAATTGTTATTTATGGAAACTTCATGCACACAAACTACTTGCTGGATTTTTATGCTTACATCAGTGACTACAATACCACGATGCTGTCAGGAGATAGCATTAGCTGAGCTAGTGTAAAACTTTGTAAAATTAGTAGGCTGCGAAATAAGAGGATTTGGCAAACTTTTAAAATGACAGGGTATGAGACCAATGATGTCCTCAATGTGCTAGAAATTAGCAACTACATAACATTTAGTTATAAATACAAACCTGATGGTATGAAGGACATAGTAAACACCAATTTATTTTTCCTCATATAACTTTTCCTCGTACTCAGCATTTAAACATAGGAATGTGGAAAAGAAAGAGGCTATTGAGTTCCTTAAGCCTGTTCCACCATTCAACAAGATCATGACTGGACTATTATCATAACACAAAAACATTGAAAATAGGAATAGGAGTAGGCCATTTGGTGTTCAAGTCTTCTTCTCACCTTTGAGATTTGGTACTCTTGCAATTTTGACCAGATGAGTACAGGATGGAAAACTTTAACACTATCTTTCTCATTTTTAGTCTACACACCCCGTCCTAGACTCCCCAGCCAGTGGAAATATTTCTTTTTGATCGACTTTGTCAATCCTTTTTAAATTCTTGAAAAATTCAAGCCAATTAAACTTCAAGTTTCAGGGCCCCCAACAACCCTCCCCCCGTCCCAACCCTCCAAGATCCTTTTGTCATTTCCAATTCTGACCTCTTGCTCACCTTTGATCTTCATCACGCCACCAATGGCAACCATGCCTTTAGCTGCCTGAGTCCCTTATTCTTGATGCAGAGCTTATGCTTGAAACGGTAACTCTCCTGCTCCTCAGATGACCAGCCGTGCTTTTCAAGCACCATATTTTTGAACTCCCAAACCCAAGTCTCCAAGCTTTGGGATTCTGTCTCTGAATTGTCTCTCAACCTTGCGATCTTCCTTTAAGATGCCCTATAAAACCTAACTCCTTGACCAACTTATTGCTCACGGGACTTGTGATCTCCTTAAAGAGCTCGGTGTCCAATTTTGTTTGCATCTTCTCCTGTGAACTGCAACGTTTAAGATGCCATAGAAATGCAAGTTGCTGCTAAGACTTAGTTTCCTCCATTTTTTCAATAACTCTATTGGTCTTGAGCATAGCAACTTTGCATTACAGGGCGGCACAGTGGTTAGCACTGCAGCCTCACAGGGCCAGGGACCTGGGTTCGATCCCAACTTCGGGCAACTGTCTGTGTGGAGTTTGCACCTTCTCCTAGTGTCTGTTTGGGTTTCCTCTGGGTGTTCCAGTTTCCTCCCACAATCCAAAGATGTGCAGCTCAGGTGGATTGGCCATGCTAAATTGCCCATAGTGTTAGGTGCATTAGTCAGAGGGAATTGAGTCTGGGTGGGTTACTCTTTGGAGGGTTGGTGTGGACCTGCTGGGCCAAATGGCCTGTTTCCACACTGTAGGGAATCTAATCAGAACAGCTCTTAGCTTCCATTCGACAGCATTCCTCAAGACTTCGATGTGGGCAATGAGTACTGGTTGAGGTGTTGAAGGCCGTATGGAGTGATGGAACACCCTGGAGAACACTGCAGAGCAGATGAAGAAGGAATCTTTACCACAACATTAAGTGACATTTTGTTTTGACTACAATAGTTCAGTGATAATTTTGTCAACCAGAAGATCAAATTTTCATGAGTGAGGGTGATCAGGTTGACTGGATTGCCCGACAATGTGCCAGCATGAGTTGGATGGGCTAAATGGCCTCTTCTGCTGCCCTAATGACTGCACTTGGCATTGTTGAGCAAAACCGTTATGGGCTCAAGTGCAACCAGAGGTTTGAGCATAAAAACAGGTTGGGATTGTCTACTCTCTGGAGTTTAGAAGAATGAGGGGGGATCTCATTGAAACATCCAGGATTCTTAAGGGGCTTGACAGGATCAATACTGAGAGGATGTTTTTCCTCATGGGAGAGTCTAGCACCAGAGGGCACAGTCTCAGAATAAAGGGGCACCAATTTCAGATGGGGAGGAATTCCTTCTCTCAGAGGGTTGAGTGTCTTTGGAACTCTTGTCACAGAGAGCTGTGGGGTCAGAGTCCTTGTGGATATTTAAGACTGAGATAGATTTTTGATCAATTAAGGGTTACAGGGAAAGAGCAAGAAGGTGAATGTCCAATCAGCCATGAACCTATTGAGTGGCAGAGCAGGCTTGATGGGCTGAATGGCCCACTCCTGTTTCTATTTGGTATAGATGTACGGTCTTACAATCTCAGCTGACAGACCCAGGGTATTACTGAGAGTGTGCAACATTGTCAGCTGCTTACCAGATGTGACATCAAACCGTCCCCTTACTTATGTGAGGAAGAGCAGAGAAATCATTCCCTGTTATCCTGGGAAATATTCCTCCCTCAACCAACATCATGAGAAACACATTATCTTGTCTTTATCTCTTTGCTGCTTGTGAGATTTTACTCAAGTCGACTGCAAGGATTTCTACATCACTGCAGTGACAAAGCTTCATTGTCTGGAACGTGCACTGGAGGAGAAAGTGAGGACTGCAGATGGTGGAGATCAGAGCTATCACTGGGTCATCCTGAAATAGTGGAACTGCATGTTACAGTAATGATTCTTTGGAAGCATTTGTCTCTTCTTTATCATGAATGTGGCATGATGTTTCTCTATGAACAAAATTACATGCCTGTGCGTGTAAAGAACATGCTCTATCATATTAAATAACAACATAAGAAGTTGGAGCATGAGTAGACCATTCATTTGATGCAATCAGGACTGAACTTATCCCCAAACTCAACTCCAATTTCCTGCCGGCTTTCCATAGCCCTCCATAGCCCTTAACTGATTTAAAATCTGTCCATCTCCTCCTTAAATTTATTCAATGTTCTGGTATCCTCCACACTCTGGGGGAGTGAATTCCACAGATGCATGACCCTTTGAGGGAAGCAATTTCTCCTCATCTCTGTTTTAAATCTGCCATCCCTTATCCTATGACCTCTCATTCTAGATTGCCCCACAAGGATAAACTACATCTACTTTGTCAATCCCCTTTAGCATCTTATACACTCCTCTCATTCTTTTAAACTTCAGCAAGCATAGGCCAAAGCTGCTCAGTTCTCCTCATACGGCAAGTCTTTCATCTCTGGCCAGCGGTAGAGATAAATGTGTTTGATTCAAAGTGGTGCCCAAACTGTTAGACCACTGCAGGCAGCATGAGAAAAAGTGAGGCGCTATCTTTAATGCTGAGGACGTGAAATGAAAACAATATACATTTGCCAATTTTGTCTTGCCTCATTGGGACAATTCGCAAGAGTAGCAAATCAAGAGGGAAACCAGCATTTCTTCTCTACGAGCAGAGAGTATCTATCGGTTGGCATAAGGATTCTGACTGGCAGAGCTATTGGTTGCCATGGAGAATGTGCCCAGAAACACTGATTGACAGATAATTGCCAGGTTTTGTTTCACAAAGCAAGTCTGGGATATTCTGAGCTTGCCATTCTCCTACCTTCTTCACAGAACTTTGCACATTATTACTTTTCAGAGAACAATCCCAATTTCTTTTGAAAGACTTGAGGGAACCTCCCTCCCGCACACTCAGACAGTACATTCCAGACCCTAACCACTCGCTGGGTGAAAAGGTTTTTTCCTTGTGTCTTCATTGCTCCTTTAGTACTTTGTCTTAAATCTCTGCATCCTCATTCTCCACCTTGTACCTTTCCTTGTCAGCTCTGTCACAATTTTGAGCACTTCCATCAAGTCTCCCTTTCTCCTTTCTCTTCTCCAAGAAAAAAACACCTTCATATTTTGAACTCTCCTATCAACTCTCTCCTGCCTTCTCTGTTCTAAGGAGAACCACCCCAGCCTCTCCAGTCTCTCTACATTCAGTTAAATCTCTGGTTCTGTACATGTAAACCCACTCCTCACCATCTCCATGCTCTTTGTTTCATAAAGGTTTTGATATTCTGAATTAGAAACAATGTTTTAACGAAAACCAAACCTTTTGTTTGTAAATGGTTAACACAACCTGGTTCCTATGGCCTGTAGCAGTGACAGTCTCAGTCATACAATGAATTGAAGGAAACCTTTGTTTGTGTGTCATTTGTGATTAGTTCAGGAAATGCAAAAGTGATGCTGCAGCAATATTCCTGCTCCTTGACTTGAACCCTGTGTAGAAACACTGACAGCAAATCCCCAGTGTGGGACTTTCAATCTCGAGTCATGTCACAAAGGTGCAAGATGCAACAACAACTCATATTCTTCCAGCGCCTTTTAACATTAATGAAAAGTCCCAAAAGTGCATTAGGTGAGTGATTATCAAACAAACTTTTGACACTGAGTCACATAAGGTTTAGCCAATGAAGGACCTCCAAATTGTAGTCACTGCCAAGAAATGTGCACAGCAAGCTCCACTAATGCCAGTGTGATATTGTCTCATCTGCTGAGTAGAGTCATGAACAGGGAATCAAAATGTCAAATTACTTAAGAGACACCACAGGAATTTGGAAAGACAATTTTTATTTTTCAACAGGGATTGCAAGCCAAGCTCAAAGATCTCTATTGCAAGTGGAATGGAGGGACGTTTTGCTACAACTATACAGGGCATTGGCAAGCCCACACCTGGAGTCCTGTGCACAATTTCAGTCACATTATCTCAGAGAACACTGGAGCCTGGGTCATTGAATCTATTCAAGGCTGAGTTAGATTGTCCAGTGACTCCTACTGCTAATTCGTGTGTCTGTCTGTCTGTGTGCATCTGTGTGTGTGTGTGTGTCTATGTGTGTGTGTGTGTGTGTATGTCTGTGTATCTGTGAGTGTATGTGTCTGTGTGTGTGTGTGTATGTCTGTGTATCTTTCTGTGTGTCTGTCCATGTGTGCCAGTCTTGAGTGGGATTCAACCCATAACCTTCTGATTTAGCAGCAAGGTTGATGCCAAGTGAGTTACATCAATCAAGGTAGATGTGGCAGATTTCCAACACTATCAGACCACTGGTGCATGACTTGTATCTTAACAATGAGGACTGTTAAAGACAGGCAGGAAAGTGCACATCAGGCCACAGTTCTCATCTGCCACAATTAAACTGAATGGGGAGGGGAGTCAGGATCAATGGGCTGAATGATCTCGCCCAGCTTCTTTAGATTACTTAGTGTGGAAACAGGTCCTTCAGCCCAACAAGTCCACACCGACCCGCAACCCACCCAGACCCATTCCCCTACATTTACCCCTTCACCTTACACTACGGGCAATTTAACCAATTCACCTGACCTGCACATCTTTGGACTGTGGGAGGAAACCGGAGCACCCGGTGGAAACCCACGCAGACACGGGGAGAATGTGCAAACTCCACACAGAGAGTCACCTAAGGCGAGAATTGAACCAGGGTCTCTGGCGCTGTGAGGCAGCAGTGCTAACCACTGTGCCACCATGCCGCCCGTCTATTCTTACAAAGATCCACCAGAACATGGGGAGAGTTCACCTACTCTTCTGCAAGGTGGTGCCAGGGATCCAATTATTTATATCAAACTGCAAGGGCAGATGGGTTTAACATTCCAACAAAGGATAGTATCTTCAATAGAATCACAGAATCTCTACAGTGCAGAAACAGGCTAATCAGCCCATTAAGTCAACATCAATCCTCTAAAGAACATTCCACCCAGACCAAACCCCCTACCTTATCCCCATACTTCCCATGGCTAACCCACCTAGCTTACACATCTCTAGACACGATGGACAATAATTAGCATGGCCAATCCCTCGTAACTGCAGATCTTTGGACTGTGGGAGGAAACCGGAGAACCTGAAGGAAACCCACACGAATGTGGGGAGAACGTGCAATCTCCATGCAGACAGTCACCCGAGGCTAGAATCGAACCCCGGATCCCTGGCACTCTTCAACTATCGCACTGGGTGTATTCTTTTTTAATCACAGGATGTGAGTGTCACTGGCTAGGCCAGCTTTGATTGCTTATTCCTAATTGCACTGAGGACATTTAAGCGTCAATCATCATTGCTAGGGCTCAGGAGTCAGATGGAAGCCAGACTAGGTAAGGACAGTAGTTTCCTTCCCTAATGGTGGTACATGGTTGAAGAGCTTCAGGGCAGAGGAGATGACCTAGGGGTTGCAGTGAGAGAGAGAGTGACCCACTGAGATTCTTGTGGAGAGAGGAGGAGAACTTCTTCAAGGTAAGCATCCTTGCAAGAGGATTTGCAGTAAGGTTAAAATCAACTAGGCAAAAATGAGGACTGCAGATGCTGGAGATTAGAGTCAAGATTAGAGTGGTGCTGGAAAAGCACAGCAGGTCAAGCAGCATCCGAGGAGCAGGAAAATCGACGTTTCGGGCAAAAGCCCATCATCAGCCCTTTATCACCTCCTCTGCCCTGAAGCTCTTCAACCATGTCCTACCCTCTTCTCTGACCTATCACCTTCATCCTCACCCCCATCCACCTATTGTACTCTTTTCTACCTTCTCCCCAGCCTCCCATTTATCTCTCCATCCCGGAGGCTCCCTGCCTTCATTCCTGATGAAGGGCTTTTGCCCAAAACGTCGATTTTCCTGCTCCTTGGATGCTGCCTGAACTGCTGTGCTTTGCCAGCACCACTCTAATCTAGACTCCGATTTCCAGCATCTGCAGTCCTCACTTTGGCCATGTGATAACAAAGACACGGGACAGGGTGCCTCCAGCCCTAAAGTTATTGAACTCGACACTGAGTTCAGAAGGCTGTAGAGTTCCCAAATGGAAAGTGAAGCGTTGTTCTTCCAGGCTTGTCTGAGCTGCACTGGAGGACTACAGCAAGCCTGAAACAGAGATGTTGGCCAGGAAACACTGTGGTGTGTTTACATGTCAGATAATTGGAAGTTTTTTTGCTGGCATAATGTAGGAGTTCAGCAAAGCTGTCACCCAGTCTACACTTCATTTCCCCAATGTAGAGGTAACCACATTGTGAGCAGGAGACTAGATTGCGGGAAGTGCAGGTAAATCGCTGGAAGGTAAATTCACCTGGAAGTTACATTCGGGCCATTGGATACTGAGGAGGGAGGAAGTAAACGGGCAGGTGTTACACTTTCTGCGGTTGGAGGGGAAGGTGCCATGGGGCTGTGGAGGATGTTGAGAGTGAAGGACCAGATGAACAAGGAACTTGAAGGTGGGCTATCAGTGTTCACTCAGCTCTAGACAAAGGAAATCATTCATCATCAATGCATTCTGATAAATTGATTGCAGTGCTGTGCCTCATTACCTCATAATGGAAATTCTGATGGGTGCGCTGAAGCTCCGCTATTAGCTTAACTCACCCAGTGGGGTCAGCCCTCAACTCCTAGGCTGGCAGCAGAAAGGGAGCCAAACTCAGTTGAATGGCAGGCGTGACTGAGCAGCTACAGATGAGCTACAGCGGATGTGAAAGGATGGTACAGGGCAGAAAATTATGACAGTAGCCCTCTTGGCTAAGACAGTTACCAGCAACATCAGCAGCAGTCACTACATAAATGCAGGTCTAGTTTCCTTATAAATAAATCAGGAGCTCTACTCTTGTACAATGTTATCCTTCTCCAAAAAGAAACCCATGCAAAATGGGGTTCAGAAGAAGAGTCAAACTTGACTCAAAACATTAACTCAGCTTTCCCTCTGCAGATGCTGCTGACCTGGAGAGTTTCTCCAGAATTCTGATGGAAATTGGATTTAACTTTAGTACTTGGGAGTCCCATATCTCAGGAAGGATGCACTGGTCCTGGAGCATGTTCAGAGAAGGTTCACAAGAATGGTCCCTGGAATGAAAAGCTTAACATATGAAGAATGTTTGAGGACTCTGGGTCTATACTGGATGGAGTTTAGAAGGCTGAGGAGGAATATTATTAAAACTTACAGAAGACTGAGTGGCCTGGATGTTAGGAAGATGTTTCCATTGGTGGGAGAGACTCGGACCTGAGGGCACAGCCTTAGAGTATTTGGAAGATCTTTTGGAATGGAGATAAGGAGAAACTTCTTCAGCCAGAGAGTAGGGAATCTATGTAATTCATTGCCACAGAAGGCTGTGGAGGCCAGGTCACTGAGTATATTTAAGACTGAGACAGATAGGTTCTTGATTGTAAAGGGGATCAAGGGTTATGAGGAGAAAGCGGGAGAATGGGGATGAGAAACTTATCAGGAGAAAGTGAGGACTGCTGATGCTGGAGGTCAGAGCTGAAAATGTGTTGCTGGAAAAGCGCAGCAGGTCAGGCAGCATCCAAGGAGCAGGAGAATCGACGTTTCGGGCATAAGCTCTTCTTCAGGATTCCTGAAGAATGGCTTATGCCCGAAACGTTGATTCTCCTGTTCCCTGGATGCTGCCTGACCTGCTGCGCTTTTCCAGCAACACATTTTCAGCTGAGAAACTTATCAGCCATGATTGAATGGCTGAGCAGACTCGATGGGCTGAATGGCCTAATTTCTGTTCCTATATTTTATGGCCTTATGGGAGTCACAGCTTGGGCTCTGGAATAGTTTCAAAAGCTATGAAAATGTGACTTTTCCACCAACAGATAAGTCAATTAGAGCTCATTTTTTAAAAAAAGTTTGTTATCTAAGTTTTTGAAAACAAGTCTGCCAGCGAATTGATTGGCATTTCCTGCATAGTCTGCACCTGATAACATCTATCAAACGAGAAAACCTTCCTTCCTCCCAACACTGGCAAGTTTCTTTTTAAGAACTTAATAGTTATTCAAATACCAAACTCTGACTTCAGAGTCAGACCCTGACAAAATAGAGAGGTTGGGGGGGGGGGGAAGCTTGCCAGAATCCTGTTGGACAATTTGCAAGTGTTACTTGTGAGAGAGGGTAACAGTATAATGCAAACTAACCCCACTGTGGAATTTCACAAGCTCAAATTCCCTGACTTGAGCTCAGATCAAAGTTTGCACGCGTCTAAAAGAAAGCGAAAGAATTCTATATTTTATAAAAGTAAAGCGTTCACACAGATCGAGCAACTCCTCTCTCTTTCTCTCCCTCTGCAACCCCCCTCGGTTCCTAAGACTTTATGAAAATTTTCATTAAGTTATAAAGAACTTTTACTCACAGTTTCCTGTCGACTTTCCCCGGGAAACCTTTTCGCGTGTGTTGGAGTCGGCAAGAAGCTCCGGGTTTGTTGCTAATCTTTTGGAGGAGGGTCAGGGTGTGTTAAGGAAACTTGTCCATTCAGAAACATGAAACAGAAATAAACACACACAGTGGTCTTCTTACTGTGAGGATCGTCCCTTGGATATTAATCAAATTGGAACGTAACTTCGTGCAGTATTCATTCGACCGTAGAAAGGAGTTTCGGTTTGGGATTGTGCAGCGCGGGCAGCCAATCGGCCCGACAGAGCTGTGCTAGCCCTCTGATGTAGACTGTTTTGGTTGTTATTTTCCTTGCATTTATTGCCCATCCTTACTTTCCCTGCACAAGTGGTGCGGAGCTGCTTTGTTGTCCTTGGGTTGTGGGGACACCCGGAAGGAATTTGAAGATTTAGGAAGGGAATTTGAAGATTTTGATTAGCTACACTTATAGAATGGCGGTAACATAGCCCCAAATCAGGATATTGTAACTTGGAGGAGGACTGGCAGAGGGAATTGTCCTCCTGTTTTGATTTGATTTGATTTATTATTGTCACATGAACATAGTGAAAGGTTTTGTTTTGGGTGCAGTACAGGTAGATCGTACCATACAAAGTGCATTAGGGTAATCAAACAGTGAGGAATACAATGTTACAGCTGCTGAGAAGGTGCACAGAGGGCGAGATCAACATTAAATTCGAAATTTGTGAGGTCCATTCAGGAGTCTAATAACAGGGGAGAAAAGCTGTTCTTGAATCTGTTTTACATGTATCCAAACTTTTATTGCTTCTGCCTGATGGAAGATGGAGTATAACCAGGATGGGAGGGGTTTTCAATTTTGTATCTGCTGCCTTTTGTCTCTCTGGGCGGTAGAGGTTGCTGGTTTGGAAAGTGCTCTTGTAGGAGGCTTTCAAATTGCTGCACTGCATCTTGTCACAATTAGGAAGGATGGTGAATGCACGTGATCTCTGATTGGGAGGATTGCAGAGACCCCAGAGGGATGTGGACTTAGGGAGGTTACAGAGGCAGGGATAGATGAGACATGGAGGGATTTGGAAGCCAAGCTAAGAATGCTCATGGTGAGTGCAAGCGAAATTTAACATTATCTTCACAAGTCAACTTTGTAAACCCTGTTCTCATCCAAATGAATGTTTAACCTTATGTTTCCAATTTCAATAATCATGAAGGAAATATGCTGCCCAAATTGGTTACTGCTCAAGTCTTGCTGTTTCCCAGAGGATATTATAATCATTTTATTGATCCAGACAGCTGTTTCTTATGTAAGTTATAAAATTAATATAACCAACTAATACATAAGAACAGTAGTAGACCACTCAGCCCCTTGAACTTGCTCCACCACTCACAGAGTCATAGAGATGTACAGCATGGAAACAGACCATTCAGTCTTACTCGTTCATGCCGACCAGATATCCTAAATTGATCTAGTCTTGTTTGCCAGCATTTGGCCCATATCCTTCTAAACCCTTCCTATCCATATTAGAATCTAGATACCTTTAAAATGTTGTAATTGTACCAGCCTCCACCACTTCCTCTGGCAGCTCATCCCATACACGCACCACCCTCTGTGTGGAAAAGTTGCCCCTTAGGTCTCTTTTAATCTTTCCCCTCTCACTTTAAACCTATGCCCTCTAGTTTTGGACTCTCCTATTCTGGGAAAAATACCTTGTCTATTCACCCGATCCATACCCCTCATGATTTTATAAACCTCTATAAGGTCACTGACCTCATCTTCTAATGCTCCAGGGAAATGTGTCCTGACCCAGTTAACCTCTCCTTATAGCTCAAACCCTCAAACTCTGGCAACATCTTTGTAAATCTTTTCTGCAACCTTTCAAATGAATGCTTAATCCTATGTTTCCAAGTTCACTAACCATGAATGAACTGTTGTTCCCAGATTGTTTATTATTCAAGTTTCACCGTTTTCCAGAGGATATTCCCATCATTTTATTGATCCAGACAGATTTATCTAATGTAATTTATAGCGTTAATATAACCAACTAATACATAAGAGCTGTAGTAGACCATTCATCTCCTTGAACCTGCTCCACACTTAATGATCATGGCTGATCTTCAGCCTTCCTAACTAGTCCATTGAGTCTCCATAAGACCATAGAAGCACAAATAGGCCATTCAGTCCATCGGGTTTGCTCTGCCATTCAATGAGATCCAGCCTTATCTAAACTTTCCCAAACAATTCCTGTATCCTTTCATTCACTTAGATCTCAAAAATCTATTGGACTCAGCCTTGAGTGTCTTTATTTAAGAAATAACACAAGTGCATTAGAAGCAGGTTAGAGAAGGCTTACCAGACTAATACCAGGAGTAGGTGGGTTGTCTTATGAAAAAATGTTGGACTTGTATCAATTGGAGTTTCAAAGAGTAAGATGTGATTTGGAGTCATGGAGTCATAGGGATGTACAGCATGGAAACAGACACTTTGGTCCAACTCATTCATTCTGACCAGACATCCATCACTTCCTCTGGCAGCTCATTTCATCCACACACTATCTCATTCCATCCACACACTGATGGAATCAGGATCTAAAGTGGTTGAACTCGATGTTAAGTCCTAAAGGCTGCAGGGTCCCCAAGCAGAATATGAGGTGCTGTTCTTCCAACTTGCCAACTGCAGCAAGCCTGAGACAGAGACGTTGGCCAGGGAACGGGTGGGGTGTTAAAGTGGCAGGCAACTGGAAGCTCAGGATCATTTTTGTGGACAGAACATAAGTGTTCTACAAAGTGGTCACCCAATCTGTGTTTCATCTCCCCAGTGTAGAGGAGACCACATTGTGAGCAGTGAGCGCAGTACACGAGATTGAATGAAGTGCAGGTAAAGTGCTGCTTCACCTGGAAGGTGTGTCTGGGGCCTTGGATACTGAGGAAAGGGGGAGTAAATGAGCTGGTGTTAGACCTTTGTTAATTGCATGAGAAGGTGCCTCGGAGGTGAGGAATATGTTGGGAATGGAGGAAGGGAGGACCAGAGTGTCCTGGAGGGAATGGTTTGTGTAGAATGTTGACAAGGCAGGGAAGGGGACTATATGTCTGGTTAGGGTATCCTGGAGGCAGAAATAGTGACTTTACAATCCTTTAGATGTGGAGGCTGATGTGATGGTAGATGAGAACTGGGGGATCCTACCATTGTTGTAGGAGGAAAGGGAAGTGTTCCCCAGCCAATACCTCTGTCTCAGGCCTGCAGCAGTGCTCCAGTGAGCCTCAGCCCAAGCTTAAAGAACATTTTCTAGTTCAAAGAAGAAGCTCATCTTCTGCTTGGGGATCCTACAGCCTCTAGGATTCAACATCAAGTTCAATAGCTTTAGAGTTTGATTCCATTCATTCATGTTTTTTACCCACCCCCACACATAATCCTGTTGTGATGGGTTACTTTTACCACAGCCACCCACTCTCAGTTATTATCACATTATATGGACTGCATTCAGTACAACTCACCCATTTTCTCCTGCTCTTAGTTCTTATTATCACTTATACAGCTTTTCTTCTGTCCAGGCCTGCTATCCATAATCTCCTTGTTACCTATCACTTTCACATCTTCCTCTTTCTCTCACTCTCTCTCTCTGTCTGTACTCCCTCTCCCCCAGCTTCACCTTTAACATAAATACCACTTTTTCCTAGTTGCTAACAATGCTGATAAAGAGCCACTCGACCTGAAACATTAACTCTGCTTTCTTCCCACAGGCCTGCTGAGTTTCTTCAGAAATTTCAGTTTTTGTTTCAAATCTGCAGTTCTTTATTTTATTATAGGGATATGGAGAGGATGGTTCCCTTTATGGGAGAGTCTAGTAGTCACTGTTTCAACACCAATGGTCACCCATTTACAACAGGATGAGGAGAATTTTTTTCTCTTTCTCAGAGAAGACCTTGAGTCTTTGGAGAACCCTCTTTATCAGAAGCTAGTGACATGGGAAGCAAAATCCTTGACTATTTTTAAGGCAGAGGGAGGTAGATTCTTGATAAACAGAGGGGTGGAAGAGTTCTTGATAAACAGAGTGGGCGGCACGGTGGCAGTGGGCGGCACGGTGGCACAGTGGTTAGCACTGCTGCCTCACAGCGCCAGAGACCCGGGTTCAATTCCCGACTCAGGCGACTGACTGTGTGGAGTTTGCACATTCTCCCCGTGTCTGCGTGGGTTTCCTCCGGGTGCTCCGGTTTCCTCCCACAGTCCAAAGATGTGCGGGTCAGGTGAATTGGCCATGCTAAATTGCCCGTAGTGTTAGGTTAAAGGGGTAAATGTAGGGGTATGGGTGGGTTGCGCTTCGGCGGGTCGGTGTGGACTTGTTGGGCCGAAGGGCCTGTTTCCACACTGTAAGTAATCTAATCTTATCCGGGATGGGCGAGAACATGCAGTAGAACAAAGATCAAAGAAC